>NC_090444.1:146335848-146638431 GCF_031143425.1 Pleurodeles waltl | reverse complement strand
TGGCGGCGATTCAGAATGAGATTTACTGTTTGCAGGATTCCAAACAGCCGGGACAAATAATTCTTGTCAACATTCACTGAGATATGAACGAAGTACTTCTTCAAATATACGTGACATTAACGAAAGGCTTAGTGGGTTAACTGAATCATAGGAAGAAGTACAAAATAGATTTTCTTCACCTTATTCTTTCTCCTCATGTTCGTTTCGTTATACGTTCTGTAGTATTGTTTAGGAGGAAGGGCGGTGAGACCCTTAGGTGATTATTAGTGGCCATAGGTGGCTTGGGGCATCCATTGGTGATGCTGATGGAACATAGTCAGGCTTTGGACTAGTTCTGCCCTTATGAGTTATGGGCAGTCCAGGTCGTTTTGGTTTTAGTGAGACCTTATGAGAATAGACAGACAATGTGATAATTAACACTGTGTATTTTTCTTTGCAGTTATCCCGTCCCTGCTGATCCTTCCCCTTCCTTCCCTCGCTTGATTACTCCAATGCACTGTGGTTTTTTTTATCAGTGACTTGGTGGTGTCAGGAGGTGGACCTTGTTTGCATCACACTGAGTCTGAGGAGTACCTACACCGTGACACATAGTGTAGGAGTTCACTAACAAGTGTCTTTGTTGCAGAGGGCACTGGGCTGGTGAATGGAGTAATAGTGAAGGTGGCACAAGGTGGGCAGTGAGCATGCATGACATAACATTTTGGTGATATGTTTCAAAGTGTGACATACCAGGCTCCACTTCCTCAGGTATTCCTGTCAAGCCCTCAGGATGCAGGATAGCCAAGACCTCCTCCCAGGGAAAGAGTTGCGATGGGGCAATAGAGGGGCCACCGCCATCTTCTTGGACTGCAGATGGGGGCGGGAGTCCAGGGAACGGACCTTGCTCCTGAGGTTGTTCTACCTCTTCCTGATGTCTTCCTTTGTGCACAGGGTCGTGCCTACAACATTCACTCTGTCGATGATCCTCTCCCACGTTTCCATTTTCCTGCTGAGAGGAGCAGGCTGGACTTGTGCTCCGAACAATTGTGGATCTACTTTTATTATTTCATCCACCATGACTGTTAGCTCCAAATCATTGAAATGTGTTTTTTTAAAACGTAACATGGTGGAATAAAAAAAATTACTTTACAGGTGACAGTGACTTACTAAAGATGGGTAGTGCAAACGGGTGTGAAAGGCCAAAAATGTGTGCAGGGTGTTGTATGGGATTTTGAGAAAAAGTGGTGCCTAGTGTCTGTCCTGTGTGGTAAATATATTGCTCTAGCTTGTGTGTTTTGTGTTGTAAATGCAAAGGATTGTGGTGTGTGGAAGGGTGTGTTTTAAAATATGATTTTCAGGTATGTCGGGTGCGGCAATGTGTGTCAGCTATGTTGTTTTCAAATCCATCTAATGTGCTGTTGTGTATTACTTTGGTGACTGTGGACTGCCATTGGCTGACCACTATGGGTGCACACCACTGTGACTGTGGACTTGTAATACGGTCATCGGTTAGTCCTGGGCTGTCAATGCTGGAGTTCGGACTGCCTATTTCCGGGTCTCCATGTCACTGCTGGTCTGCCTTTTTTGGTTGGCGTTTGGTGGTCCTGCCTCTATAATTCGTTATAGGGTGGTCTGACAGCCCGCCAAAATGGCAGTCTTTTTGGAAAGCCCAACATGGCGGTCTGGCGGTCCGACCACCAAACTCGTAATGAGGCCCTAAGTTTAACTTTCACATGACTTGCTTTTCAAGTGCAGATTAACTTTCGCTGTTCAAAGCAGGTGAATTTGCACTCACTAACCTATTTACTCATACGTAATGCTACCCCAACTAGTGTAATAGTATGCAAGAACAAATCATCCAAAGGGGTAGGGATTCAGGTTAGTGGGTGTTCTATGGTGGCATTGTTCTGTGAATTCCGGGGAAATCAACAAACTTGTACATTTGGAAGTGGGGGTATTCGTAAATGTCTACATGATTAAATGTTTCTGGGGTGGAAGGAAACGTGCGAAAACATTAGTGGGTGTGCGTGGGAGGTGAATTCTAGATACCATAAGAGGGTTCATTATTTATAATACTTGTATAATTGCTCTTCACGCCAATAATATTCAGACAGTGTCTGTTAAGCAATATTTTAGAACAACATTTGTAGGGTTTCTTAGCTTTTACTTTTACTACCAAGATGGGACCTGCAACACTGGAGGAAGAATGAAAGGCAGTTTAAAAGTGTCTTTGTGGGGCTGGGAAGAGCTTTTTTCACAAGGCGGTTTTGTTATAAAAGGTTGTTCGGTTTTGATTATTTTGAGGTGTTTTTCCCTTTTATGTTTTAATTGTGTTGTTATGTTGCTTTGTGTATCGCACCATATTAGTATCTCAGCAGATAACTCTAGGATTTAGGGCTGGGGTTCTGATTGGCCCAAGGTCACCTTTTCTTTATAGCTATTTAACGTTAGAGCTCAGGGCATCTCAGCCTGGGCTTCGAGGCTAAGGGTGGAGAGAACAAGGGCAGCTGCATGTTTGGGCTGGGTTCGGGCTAGGACCAGAGGTGCTGTCCTTTTTCCATTTACCAGCAACTACCTTGAGCCGTCCACATCCTCAAACATACAAACACAATCTCAGCAAACACACACTGCTCATTTACAACAAAACAATGTGCTTCCTGTCTGTGTTTATTTTTAAAATCGGAAAAATACTGAAAATTGTGCTTCTTGTGAGTGGCTCTACATTGTGCCTTTCAAGAATTATAGGCAAACAACTGAGCAGAAAGACAGCATGGGGAACTAAAAAACATGATTTCCTTAAATACAGGCTTATGTTTATATATATATATATATATATATTTATTTATATATATAAAGTATAATTCTAACCTGTTGGTGTAGTGTTTTGTTATATTTGGCTTCTAAATTTGCTAAAATGTGACCGGCATCAAAGTATGAATGCATCTTCATCAGTTAAATGAATGTGGAAATATACCATTCTGAGACTCCATTTATTCCCGAAATACAAAATAAATATGGATGAAATCCTATAAGAAGGCCAAAAAATAAATATGGGTAAATACAAACGGAAATGTTAAAAAAAAAATACCATAAAACCGGGGGCCCTATTTATAAGTAACAGCATAGTTTACATATACGTTGTTACATGGTGGGGGCTCGAGTTATAGTTACCTTAGGGAACGAGCTATAGTTACTTGAAATACCTCTAGCTATAATAGCTGAATTTCTATGGTTTTCTACGTTTAAAATGCGAGCCTAACTATAACGTCCCTGTAGCCTTTGTTTTTTTAAGTGAATTTCTATGTTTTTTAAAATTCTATTTCCGAACTATAACATCCCTGCAATCTTTGGGTTTTTTGAGTGAATGTTTTTTTCATGTAAAGTAATTTGAATTACTATACGTTAATCCAACCACATAGTAATTTTAATCACTACTCCTTAATCCAGCCACCTCCCATACCAACCCTGAACCCTAAAAACATCTTACCACCCCAAAACCCATACCCACTCCAAACTCTAAAAACACGGTAAAACCTAAAAACCCATACCCTCCATAAACCCTAAAAATTCCCTTGCCACCCAAAAACTAATACTCACCCTAAAGCCTGAAAATACTCTTGCCACTCAAAAAAAACCATACCTACCCTAAACCCTAAACATCCCCTTGCTACCCAAAAACACACACCCACCCTAAACCCTAAAATTGCCCTTGCTTTCCAAAAACCCACACCCACCCTAAGCCCTAAAAATTCCCTTACCACCTAAATATCCATACCCACTCATAAACTTATATTAGTCTTCACATCCAAAAGCCCACACCCACCCTAAACCATAAAATACCCCTTGCTACCTAAGAAACCAATACCCATCCTAAACCCTTATAAAACACTTGCCACTCAACAACCCATACCCACCCTAAGCCCTAATATTATCATTGCCACTCAAAAACCCATAATCACCCTAAAACCTAAAATTACCCTTGTCACCCTTGTCACCCAAAAACCCATACCCACACTAAACCCTAAAATTACCCTTGCCACCCAAAAATCCATGCCCACCCTAAACCCTAAAAAAACCCTTGCTTCCCAAAAGCCCATACTCACCCTAAACTCTAAATTTACCCCTGCCACCCAAAAACCCATACCTACCCAAGACCCTAAAATTACCCTTGCCACCCAAAAACCCATACCCACCCCAAACCCTTAAAAAAACACTTACCACATAAAGGGCCGGGTGTATCAAGCCTTTTTGCATTCGCAAACGGTGCGAATGCCCGTTTGCGAATGCAAAAATGTCTTTCAGTATCTATGAAAGGCATTTGCAACGCAAATTTAAGGAATCGCTAAAATAGCAATTCCTTAAATTTGCAAGCCCATTTAGAGAATCGCAAATTGCGATTCTCTAAATAAGAAATCACAAATAAGGAATCCTTATTTGCGATTTCTTCGCAAATAAGGAATCCTTATTTGCGATTTCTAAACCACATGTATCAAGCAATTCCTTATTGCAAATTTGGCATTAAGGAATCGCAATTACCACCAAGTAAAACTTGGTTGTAACCATGTGCAAATCTTAAAAATGCATTAAAAATGCATTTTTAAAATTTACATGTAACGCACACATGCCCCTTTGGCATGTGTGCGCCTTACATGTCCCCAAAAACTTTTTGGGGTGCATCAGAGGAGGCCTGAGGCCCCCAGCAGCCTGGGGTTTTGCATTTCCAAAATTGCGAATTCCAGTTAGGAATTTGCTATTTGGGAAATGCAAAAAAATCGCAAATATGGGCCTACAGGCCCATAGGTGCGAATGGGGGCTGTATCGCAATTTGCGATTCGGTAATAGCATTTGCGATTTTTAAGAAATGGCTATTACCGAATCGCAAATATGATACATAGCATTTTGCGAATCAGAAATAGAGATTTCTTAAAACTCGCTATTACCAGCTTTTTTGATACATCTAGCCCAAAAACCCATATCCACCCTAAACCCTAAAAACGACTTTTCCCATATGTATTTATATTTGATACCCTCTTGTGAACGCTTTACAATGAATATGCCTTTACCATTAATTCCTTTACAGCGAAATTGGTTGTACTGGCATGTGTGGTAAAGGCATATTTGTCGTAAAGGCTTGCATGGCAATGGCATGCGTGGTAATGTCGCATGCATGGTTAAGCCTGCGTGGGAATGGCTTGCAGGGTTCAGCCTTCATTGTAAAGGCTGTTTCCATTACAGCGCTAACCAAAATTTCTATGACAAAATGAACCCCTCATTTTGTTCCTTTCTACATTAAATGTAAGTTTTACCAGTTTGACTCAAACAAGATGGCTTTAGGTGTGCCACACTTTTGTCATAAGTAATACTGTTAGCGCTTTAGTTGTCCTTTAGAACAGTCTGGGAGGCTGCAGTAAAACACAATGGAATTAACTGACAGCCTGCTCCTGTTTGAAGTACATGTTTTACCGAAAATGTCAAACTTCATTCTCATGGCTGAGAAAGGTAGTGAGAATTTACAGAAAATATGCTCTCATTTAAGCTTCTGGAGCACCTTCCATCACTTCTATGGGAAAATCATGAGAAAACAGTTTTCTCTCAACCATGATTCATGTAATCCTAGCAGGGTAAAATCACCTTAGAACACACCACAATTCCTAAAATTAGTATGGTACCATCAACAGATAATGTATATTGTAACCAAAATGTGTTATCACCCTTTATACGTTCTTTTTGTGACCATCAAAACCTGCTATTCACGACAATGCAATTCACTGATATGTATATATATATGTACACATATACATATACACACACATTTGTAGGTCAATATACACACACATTTTTAGGTCAAAATAATTTGATTTATTAAACATTATTTCCTTTGAGGTGTTTGAAGTCCTTGCCTTCATTGTTTTCTGTGGGAATGTGTTGCATTACCTGTTAGTGGCCATGTGTAGTGCTTCACTTACTCTAAGGCTGGGGTCTAGTACCCTCATTACTGTGTTTTCACCTTTAGGGCTGTAGTAACATTATAAGTGTAGTTTAAAATTAGCAATGGGCTCAGTCTTTGGTATGTATGTTTGTAGTAGCCTGCCCTGCCCTAAACTTGACCAAATGGCATTTGAGAGCTTTATATGAGTATTGTTTACATTACACAAGCTACACAAGGTCAGATTAATTTTTTTAGGAATGACAAGATTAAATAACTTTTCCCAGAATTACAGGATTTTGAGCCAATGCCAGAACTCACACCTGTGTCCCCTGTTCCAAAGTCATCAGCTCTGGCTGTAATGCCACATCCTCGCCCTTTTCCCTGATCTCCTCCCATTTTGTAGTAAGCAGTCCTCATTTCCAGGCATCCCCCCTTCTCCCTCTCACATTAACTAAATGGAGGCTTAGGAGATCAGAGATCTTCACTCCTGTGGCGGACATTTCTGTACAGAAGGGATAGGTAGGTGCTAGCGCAGGTGTTTTAATACAAATTAATAATGAGTGTTCATGTATTCTGAAAAAAGGGTTTGTGTAGGAAATATAATAACGTAGAAAAATAATGCACGCTTCTGAAAATGTGATTACAATGAGTGGCTCTCAGTGTTCACAAAGTGTACTTATTAATATTCTAATACTGTGAAATGTTGAATATATGTTTGACTAAGGTAGTAATATGCCATATTAAGGGTTATGCATTATGTCCTAATTTTATTAATTGCAGCAGGCCTTAATTTAGTGAAAGTATTGGCCTACTTGCCAGGCCTTATGTCAAAGCTGTATTTCGTAACGTTTAATAAATGGCTGTCCTAGAGAGTTAAACTGTGGTTTTTCCATTTGCATAGTTTAAATGAAACTGAAAGTTTCTCATGAGAACCGACTGCTAGAAGATGCTGTTCTTGCTAATGTAACATTATGTGTGTAATGTGTGTGAGACTGGCTTTCTCAGGAGGAGAACAATGGAGATACTGACTGGAGTAGAAGCTGCAAAAATATTGTTAACTGACAAGCAGGACAAATGACATGTGAACGGAGTAATGGTAGAATTAATAGATTTGGAGTTTTAGTTTTATTGGACAAAGTGTGTACATGCGATTAATTGACCAATAGGGAGTTGAGAAATAGTTTTACTGCTTTTGATTTAACAACACTGCACTGAGAAGAACCCAGCATTCTGCATTTCGCATTGTCGCCTTAAGCATTTGCCACACCATCATTTCCCATTTTCCTGCTGCCCGAAAGGTCAATATTTTCTTGTGCATCTTGACAAGAGACATGCTTAACTTTATGGATCAAATCTGTTTATAAATTTCAAAATATAAAACATTGCATACAAACCACAGCTCAGTGTGCTATGAGACACATAATTCGCTTACTTCATGCGAAACAATAAGAGAAAAGAAAAAAAAAAAAGGAAGTTTAAATGCAAAATTCAACAGGATTTCCCCACGGCTATCTATTGGTACAAAATCAGACCATCTCAGGCTCCTTTACACTATAATCCTGGCCACGTATGGACCTCCCTTTTAAAGTTCGCTCTCTACACTCAGGTCAGGTTCAGAACTCTCAAGTAGGTTGGGCATGTCAACTCAGAGAAAATACGCAAGTATGGTTGCCAGAGTTCCTTGAAGTCCCCACTCCGGTGTTGCGAGGCTAAGGTAAGCTTTTCCATAGCGAGAACAAACCAGAGTTTATGTAGCCATGAGGTCGTTGTCAGGATCTGCTCAGTCCCCCACACGGAGAGCAACAATTGTATTGCAGCATTTAAGGCTAAAGCCATCTGTCGTCCCCTCAGTGACCTCAAAGGAAAAGTGATAGGGTTGGGGAGGCCTAGCAGAGTGTATGCAGGAAATCGGGGCATCTGAGTGTCAAAAGCCATGTCCACAGTATCCAGTACCGATGTAGCTTTGGACAGTGCCACAATAAATGTACTAGCGACCCTCCCCCCTCACACCCCCTCCAACAAAGACTGGATTTGGTGTGATCCCAGGCATGAATCCTTGTTGGGGTGTAATACCAGGAGGTAGCCACTTTATAAGCTGTCTCTGTACCTGCTGTGTTATAAGCTGCGTGGTGTGCTCTATAAAAAACACTCTCCCACTCATCCTCTGATAACTCTCTCCCCAACTCCTTCTCCCATCTCAGTTGACCCTTAGTCTTGGGCAGTGGGGCCTCTCCCCGCAAGAGGGCGTAGAGTTCAGAAATCAATCGCTTATCTCCTTTTTCGTGAGGATCCATTTTTCAAGCGGTGTTGACGGCCTGTCAATTAATGCACTATTGGCTGGTTGCAAGGCCCAATGTCGAATTTGATAATACATCATCCTATCCGCCTCGGTCAGACCATATGTCTCCCTAAGCTGGTCAAAGGGGATCACTCCATGCTCATCAAATAAGTATCCCACCCTCTTACAACCTTCCTCATACCATCGATGTAATGCTTCCGGCTGTAGTCCTGGACCAAAATCAGGATTCGCAACCAGGGGGGTCATTGGGGACGGAAAGGTCGTCAGGCCTCCTCTGCCAGCAACCCGATCCCAAACCCTCATCGAAACCTCTGTGACTGGGGATATGTAAAGCCCCCGGGCTCTATGACGACGCCTAAGCCAGGGCTCCTTCCATATGTGAGAGCCGGCCACCGCCTGATCCATGAAACACCAATGCTTCTCGGAGGACGAGCGGCTCCACTCCAAGAGGAAA
Organism: Pleurodeles waltl; assembly: GCF_031143425.1. Taxonomy (NCBI): domain Eukaryota; kingdom Metazoa; phylum Chordata; class Amphibia; order Caudata; family Salamandridae; genus Pleurodeles; species Pleurodeles waltl. Next base: position 146,629,770 of record NC_090444.1, on the reverse strand, counting down.
CGCAATTGTGAGGCCTGAAAATAACGAAGGAGGCAAGGGACCGCCAGCCCGCCCTGCAGCTTAGAACTATACAGAACCTGTCGAGGCAGTCGCCCCGCCTTACCCTCCCATATGAATCTTAGAACCGCCAATTGTAGGGTCGCTATCGTTCATGGCGGAGGCTCCAGAGGAAGCGCTTAAAACAAATACAATATGCGTGGTAGGATGGTCATCTTAACTGCTGCCACTCTACCCAACCAGGACAATTTATGTCTCCCCCATATCTCTAGATCGTGCTGCACCTCCTGGGTCAATTTCGTGTAATTCAACGACGCTGTACGGGCAACTGTGGAGCCCAGCTCCATTCCCAGATACGGGAGCCCCGAGGGAGACCATATGAAATGAAATCTGGCCCTCAGGTCTCGTTCATGTTCAGCACTGATAAACTTGCCCATAGCCTGCGATTTTAGCATGTTAATTCGGAACCCCGAGACCCGACCAAACTCATCTAAGACATCCATTAATGGCCGGCAGTGAGGTCATAGGATCCACCAAGGTAAGGATGACGTCATCAGCGTATAACGATATTAGGTGCTCATCCCCTCCGAACCTCACACCCATATTCTGAGGGTTATCTTGGAGCCTCTGTGCCATAGGCTCCATGTAAAGCGCGAACAGGAGGGGCGAGAGCGGACAGCCCTGCCTGGTCCCCCTCTGAACCGCAAAGGGCAGAGAAAGCGTCCCATTGACCGGCACCGCCGCTCGAGGCGCCTAATAAATACAGCGAATCCATGCCATAAAGCCCGGCCCCAGATCAAAGCGCTCAAGCACCTTAAACAGGTACGGCCAGTAAACCCTGTCGAACGCCTTTTCGGCATCAATAGACAGAAAGATCGCTTCCCTACGAGAGCGCTCCATTTTATCCAATAGATGGAGCAGTCCCTTGGTATTATCGCTACACTGCCTGTGCGGGATGAACCCCTACGGATCAGGATCCACCAGGCCCAGCATATAATAATTGAGGCGGTGTGCCGAGATACCAGTAAATAGTTTGCAATCTATATTCAGGAGGGAAATCGGCCTGTACATGGCGCACTCTTCAGGGTCCTTCCCCGGTTTCGGGATAACCACGATGGTGGCATCCAACATACTAGGCGCGAGGGTGCCCGTTTGACGAAAAGAATTAAAAAGTCGTACTAGGACGGGTGCAAGTTCCACACAGAAGGTTTTATAAAAAAGCGCAGAAAAAACGTCAGGGCCAGGTGACTTCCCAGTCTGCAGTCTAGCGATTGCAGATATAACCTCCTCTGCCCTTATAGGTTGGTCTAACGAGTTTGCCTCTTGTACTGTCAAGGAAGCAATAGCTATACCTTGTAAAAAGGATTCTGGTGTTGAGACGCCCGCCTCCTCCGCCCCATATAGGCCTTCGTAAAATTCCGCAAATGCCTCTGCTATTTGGTCGCTCGTGTGAGCTTGTGCTCCCGAGGGGGAGCGGACCATTTTTATCAGTGACGCTGCCCGCTGTGCTCTCAACCTATGTGCCAGCAGCCTCCCGCATTTGTTACTTCCTAAATAATACTTTTGTTTGAGGCGAATTACCGCATATTCTGCCCTGTCCCAGTCCAACCTCCTCAGATGCTTCCTCACTTTCTCAAGCTCACGCCATATTCTAGGGGCTCCAGTATATTTGTGTGATCTCTCAATTACCCTCACTCGCTGCTCTAGCTCGTCCCTAAGTTGTCTCCTTGCCTTATTGTCCCCAGAAGAAAGCAACATCATCTCACCCCGCAGGACAGCCTTCAGTGCCTCCCACAATGTTGCAATACTTATGACCCCATCATCGTTAAACCTAAGGTATTCGACAATTGCCCTTCGGATCGCCTCTACTGTGGAGTTGTTCTGAAGCATTGAGTCCCTGAATCGCCACCCCGATGTGCCCACCCGCACCATGTCTATGTGAATCTCAACTGAAACTGGGGCATGATCCGAAAGGGCCCGTGGCTTGATCGCTGCGTTTCTAACCCAGGGGAGAAGCTCCTGAGTCGTCAGAAAAAGGTCCGATCGAGCATATGTTTTGGTTAACGATGAATAAAAGGAGTGGTCCCTCAACGAGGGGTGCGCACTCCTCCCCACACCCACCAGGCCGCACTCTTTCAGCCACTGCCGACCAGCATCCGAAAAAAAATCCCCGTCTGTCCGTACCGTTGGCCTGATCGGTTCAGATCCCCATCCATTACCAGATTAAAGTCGCTCCTCAGCAATATGGCTCCATCCGGGGATTGGAGCAATGGAGTCAAGGCCTGTCTTAGGAAGGTTTCTTGTTGGGAATTAGGCGCATATATTGAAGCGATCGTAAAAGAAAAACTGCCCAATCTAAGCCTCAAAGCTAAGAGTCTCCCCGGGACCTCATGCAATTGTGATACCACTTCCCCAGGGAAGGAGCGCGAGAGGAGTATTGCCAGCCCTGCATGCTTTGATGGTAGAGAAGACCAGAACTGCCTGGGGAACCACTTAGATCGCATACACTAGGTGTCCCTATGGACAAGATGCGTCTCCTGGAGGAGACATATATGACTCCCGGATCTCTCCAAGGCAGACAGGATGGCCAGCCTCTTGGTGGGGTTATTGAGCCCCCTAACATTTAGGCTTATACATTTAATGGTCATGACCTATGTGATGGGAATCAAGCAAAGGAACAGCATCACACCAGGGGATCCACCTCACATAGAACTCTAGACCCCTTAAAACCCCCAGGTCTAGGAGAGTCATTTCAGAGAGCCTGTATCTCGGGGAAATCCAGCAACAAATAACTAACAAGCACAACAGGTGCCTACAACTCAATAGTCCTCCATCATCGAACTCCACGAGGTAAAGTCTCCACGGGGCAGTATGTCCACCCATGGCAGATAACCAGGTCCATCGCCCCCGCCGCACTGACCTTCTTCAACAGTCAGCATGCTGTTAGCGGCGCAGCCCAAACCAAACCCAGACACCCCTGTTCCTCCTTTGAGGCCGAGGTTCCGGCGGCCACATTGTTCAAGGCGGCTTCTCTCTCTGATTTCAGCTCCGAGGACGTCGTGCGCTGCACCCTCCTTCTCTTCTCCTTTCTCCGCCACCGAGGGAGATCCCGCGACGGAGGAGACGCCTCCTCAGAGGCCTCTCGGCCTACATCGTCCAGGCCCAAAACGCGGTTAGCCTCCAGGATGAATTTCACCTGCAGAAGCTGCTCCTCCCAACAGAAGATTAAGCGGAACGGGTGGCCCCAGGAATACGACACATTATGTGCTCTTAAATGATCCGTGATCGGTTTGAAGTCTCTCCGCCTCTGCAGGGTCCGCACAGATAGATCGTGGAATAGCTGTAGATCATGCCCTCGAAAGGCCACGTGCTGAAGATTGCAAGCCCGCTGTAGAATCTAAAGAACAAAGTTATGGAGGCAAGCCAGGATGTCCGGAGGGCGTCCCCGGGGCCCCCAGCACGCCCAACTCGATGGACCCGATCCAGAACGACTTCCTGCGTCTCCTCCGGGCCCAACGAGGAGCGGACCAGATCCACCACGTAGGCTCCGATGTCCTCCCCTTCCGCGCCGACCGGGGCCCCTCTAATACGAATATTTTGTCGCCTCGAGCGGTTTTCCAAGTCCTCAACGGCTATCTGGAGGAGATCCTGCTGCTCCTCTTGCTGCAGACCCGCCACCTCATCGCCACAAGGGATCTCATTATCTTCTAGCTTCGACACACGTTCGCCCAAGGAGGAAACCTCTCCTCGCAGCTCCCTCTCCTCCTGTGAAATGTCCCTGCGTACCTCTTGAATATCGCCCCACAGCGAGTCGAACGGGGAGGTCAAAAAGCCCTTCGTCACCGGCGAGCTCTCCTCCGGGTCCGTCTCCACCTGGCTCTCCGGGGCCTTCGTCCCAGACACCTCATCTAGCGCGGTCCCAGATGTCAGGCGCGCTTCTGCAAGCATGTCCCTTAGTGAGCGCTCACGTTTTGATTTTGTCATCGGCATTTCGCACAGTCCTGATCACGAGTTGCCAACTCAATCCCACTGGGCCACCAAAGTCTCTGTCCAATGCCGCTCCGCTACTGCCTCCCCGCTAGGGCCGCACCCAGTCCAGCCAACAGTAGCCACAACTCGCAGATCTGTTCAGGAGCCAATCGTTTGTCAGCAGCGAAGTAGGGCCAGCCGCCGGGCCCCCGGCCCCGCCAAGGTCCCACTCTCCACCAGGCCTCAGGCAGCCAATCCGTCACCTGGAGCACCAACTCTGGGCGCCCGAGCCAACAGCACAGACCGGGGCCCCTCACCCCTCCAGAGCACCTAAGCAGCCGAGAGCCAGAGCCTGCAGCTCCAATCCAATATTCAGGGCCCCATGGAGAGCCCCCGGGCCCTCCAGCTCCCCCGGCGTCCAACTCAAAGGGCCGCCGGAGGAGAGCGCGTCCCACAGCCCAGGCCGCCTCCTCGGCCGAGCCGCGCCCACTCTTCAGCCCCAAGGCCGAGCCATGCTTCCCCACGGGAGGAGCCGAAACCCGGTCCAGGCCGCCGACGCACAGCAATTGCCCCATGTGTGCCTCCGAGTTCGGGGGGAGCCTCCATGCTTCCCCCAGGCGGGCCACGCAGCGCTTTTGTGGGTCGATGCAGCGGAGCGCCAAAGGATCTGTCGTAGCGCTCTGCCATCTTGGCCACGCCTCCATGCTTAACTTAAATGCTTAAAGACTTTGCGTTTTCCAAACGTTGATGCTGAATCCTGATGCCTTGCTGATCGACTGATGTCCTGAGTACGAAGACTGACACTGCTTGCTGATCCACATTGAGGATAGGTATTATGAATTAGACTGTTGATTATTATGTCTATTTGCTTTTCCTTTCTGGGTACCAACTGCCCTGTTTTGATAGAGCCATAGTTAGATGTTTTACCAAATTTGGGTTACTAAATTGTTTTGGCATGAAGCCCAACTTGCTGATTCTAATCTGATGTTAGTTAAGGATCCTCACTAATGAAATGATGCTGTTAGGGAAAATGCTTGATGAATTTCTCTGCTGAATTCAAATGTATGTAATCACTCTGACGTAGTTGACTTTTTTAGTAATTAGTACCATAACCATAGAATGTGTTGTAGTTCAAGCTTTGGTCAGATTACGTTTCTTCTGCTGCTTTTGTCAGCCAGTATTGTTTCTGTGTGTGTTTCATTTGATTTTGAGATTAATCTACATGACCTTAGCATTGTTAATATAGGGAAATAAATGTTCTAACTTTTACTAAAAGGTGTTGTTATTCATGACTGAAAGGTCATGGTGCATGACAATTACTGACTCTATTTATTATTATTGATCGTTGATTATTGATATTGTGTTTGATTATTGATCTGCATGTACTGGAGTTATGGTAAGAACATGTTAATTGCGAGTCAAAAGGTTCATCTGCCTATTTGCGTCCCCTTGTAAGTTTACTTATTAAGGTCAGACGCGCTAACATAGGCATAATAAGGCTAGATAGTGCACTTACAATTTCAGATGTACCATGTAACTTGGAATGGTATAATGTTTTTGCAAAAAAAGAAGTGCTGTTTTTGCTTAAGGCCCAATTTGAACTTTATCCCCTTAAAAATGTAAAGTAGTTCTTTGGTTGGTTTGATTTTGAATGCCACCAGATGAGGAAAGCAATAAAAAGGATAAGTCTTGCCTGGCTGAATGCTGTTCTTGTTCTGATGAAATGCGCCTCGAGTTAACAACACTGAAAAAGGAGTATCAAATCCTAATGGTGGGGAAGAAGCATTTATTTTTGGAACAACACTGGAAGTAATTTTTTTATACAGGAGTGGAACACTAAATCACTTTGGCAACTGATTAACTCAGAATTAACAGTTTCCCTTGCTTTCTAGAGGCCCCGGTTATCAAATCTCAACAGATGAGTTATGTTTCAGAATTATAAAAAATGCCCATCTGTAACAGCAGACCCCTCGTTAGGGGGTAAATTAACACCCTCAGCTCTACTAACAACGACCCAGGAAGTAGAGTTTGCTGCTGACATAATCGATAAAATGAAACACTCCAGTGCTGGTGGCCCTGTCAGTCTATCATTTTTAAGGCTAACCCCTTACAGTGGGAAAATATTTCTCAGTCTTAACTTTAAATGGATTTCCAGTACAGGTAAAATCCCTGATTCCTAAAGAGGTGCTATTATCTAGACCAGGGCGGAGTTCACAGAGTTCTGCTATGCAGAACACCATGAAATGCTAAAAAAAACTCAGCCGTGCTACGCGGAATTCTGCAAGTGGCACAGTTTGGGTAAGTTGCGCTGTTCGCTATGATTTTCAGAGCGGGAGTTTCTCCTGTGCTATAAAATCATCACAAACAGCATCATGAGGAGTGTCAGAGGGTGCTGCTCAAGTAGATTTTGTACTCGAACGGCAGCTCCTCAATGGGAGCTGCAGCTTTCTCATTGCAAGCGGATGCTGCCTACCCCTAGCATCCAGAAATCTCACTCACCAACTTAGCGATTTAAGCGAGTGAAAAAACTATGCTCCGCGTCACTTCGTGCAGCTTTTTGAAACTCCGCGTAGAGCATGGAGTGGGGAAAACTCTGCTAACTCTGCCGGTGGAGCGGAATTCTTCACCCACCCCTACTATTATCAATTTCTAAGAAAGGAGAAACAATTGATCCTGCAAACTATTGAGTTATTTCCCTTTTAGATACAGTTTCTAAGATTTCTTCCAAAGCCATTTTACTTCATCTAGAAACTTGGGCTTTTAAAGCTGGTATCATCACCAGACAGCAGGGAGGTTTTGAGAACACTATTCCACAGTGGACCATTCCCTGGCCCTTTGGACGGTGACTGGGCAGGTGGATTAATTCATGTGGCAAGATATGCTGTTGCTTTGTTGACTTTAGACCTGCTTTCATTGAAATATTATGGAATAAATGTAAAGACTTCAGTATTACCCTAGATCTTTTCTCATTGATCCAGATTCCATTCACAAAACTGGATCAAGGTTGACATAGATGGGAATGGTATTCTATCTCATAGAATTCCTGTTACAAATGGGCTGCATAAGGGATGCGTCTTAAACCACCTCCTTTTTTGTCTTTTTGCTTCAGACCTTTTGGGTAAACTCTCCAAAGTAAATTCCTTCTCTCCAAAAATAGGTTAGCATGTTCCATGTCAAATGTATACTGATGAACTCATCCTTATGAACTACACTCCAATTGTCCTGCAGCAATTACCTAACATCCTTCATAACTACTGTGTGTGCAATACGCTTGGGATCAACCTAGATAAAAGAAAGACCTTATTTTTTTCATAAAGCTGATAAGTTTGCTTGGTTCTCGAATGGCTGCTCAAAGCAAGTCAAGGTACACAAGTATTTGGGCCTTTACTTTTCTGATAATCTGCGATGGGAGAAGCACTTTAGCATGCTAAAATCCTCCTTGCTCACAACTACCAACGCAATAAAAAAGTTAGATGCTCGATAGGTGGTTTGTCACCGGACACATTGAAAAACGCGTCACAGGGTAAATTAGTCCCACAAGCTTTGTATGGGGCAGAATTTTTGAGATGTGATAATTGAGTATGTTGGGGTAGTGTGGAAAGTGCCTGTTTGAAGAAGTTATTTTCTGTCCCTCAAAATTCAAAGGACCAGCCCATGCTAGGGAAAACCCATGCCCTAAGGTTTTTATTTTCCCTCCTAAAGAGCTAGGCAAATTCCTAATTTTCAGCTCAAATTAAGAGAGATGCTCAATTCAGCATCAATCTCCTTTCACGCAAGATCACTAAATCTGCCAATAACTCTCAGTTTAAATTTCATGTTTTTAACTACGATAAGTTAGAGTAAATGGGAAATGTTAAAACTGTTCTTAATGAAACAGCTACTCAGCTTATTGGCTGATAAGGTCTTCCTCCTGAGAAAAACAATCTGTGAAGCACTAATTTGAATATCTGGGAGATCCAAGGGGTTGTCCTTATTTATCAAAAATGTCCAGCAAGAGGATTAGGAACCACATTTTATACATCTGTTTTGGTGTAGATCCGATACTGGAACACCCAGGTTCTGGAATAGAATTAGTCAAATCAAGGTCATTGCCCAGGTGTTCTTGGAATTAAATATAACATGACTATAGCATAATATCTGTTGTTTGCTTATATTCTAAAGCGCCAAAAATACACAGCCATCACACAATATTTAAAAGACATAAAGCTTTTTTAAGGATTGAAGCACTAAGCACTTTATATGAAATGAAGAGTGTTGACGTCACGTTATCAGTTGCAAGGTTTTTTAAATGTTTTTCAGAAAAACTTCGAATCATGAGTTAATATACTGTGGTATTTTTTGTTTTAATTGTTAAAACTGACCTTCTGCGCAGATGTGTATGAAGCACAGTGATCATTTTTTACCCTTAAGAACTGGTAGATATATGTTTTAGGAATTTCACTCAGAGACTAGCAGAGCGATTTTTTAAGTCATTTTTGTAAATTTAAAATTAACTTTTGATGACGCAGAAATGAAGGTTTTACATTTATTAGCGCATAAACGTAGTGCGAAATAATCATGTGTGACTTTAACCGAACTAATAAAGATTGTACGGGGACAAAATGTGCCCTTAGAGTAGTTTGCCAACATTTATAAGCGTGCTTTATATAACGTGGTGTATTAGAAGTGCACTAATCCGACATAATCATAAACGTGTGCTATGATTTGCTTGTTTGAAATGTTTTAGCTTAGCATTACTTTAGTGCAGGCTTTGGCCTAGTTGCCTGGTCTCACGGTTTAGATGCTCGTATTTTTCCAATGTGCTAATAAACGTGTATTTTTGCTTGAAGCTGTACTTTTCCACTGAGATCGTTCACATGCTTATCTTAAGGTTTCGTGCCAGCCTGGCATTTTTCTCTTTGCTCCAAGGTCAATCTGCAGGTGCGGACAATGGAAGCTCTGAAAGTGAGTTAATTGGTATAAAATGTTGCAACTTGCGTACCCGTCTCCAAGGATAATGTATGCTTAAGTAAAAGCTTGAGGACTGTTGTTTTTGATTGGACAATTTGAAGCCAACCTATGAACCCTCCAATGGAAGACCCTACTGGATTTGAACTGTTGTCTATTTAAACCAGGTGCACGAGAGGAAAGTAGCCATTGCAGCCATTATTGGACATCCCGCCATTTTGTAGACTTTGCAGTTATTATGGCCCACCTTGCTGCGACGCCATTTTGAAAGAGACTTTGATGCTTTCTCTAATCGAGAGAAAGAGACTTTAAATGATTCTTGCCCTAGAGACTTTAACTTTGATCCCTTTGCATGAAGTAGTAGTTTATCTTGCCGCCGTGAGGCAATTGCCCCGTCCACCTTGCCCCTTTGCCCCGTCCCATGCTGATCGAGAAACGGTACCTGTGAGACGAAGACTTCCTTGAATGCTGATTGTAATTGGTAAATATGAAAGGAAATTGTAAAATTGCATTGTGTTTCTTTTAGGTAACCAACTGCTGATTTTGATAAGATTCCTAGTTAGGAGTTTTCCAAATTTATGTTGCTAAATTGTTTTTGCATGAAGTCCCACATGCCGATGCTAATTTGAGGTTAGATAAGGATTCCTTTTGTTGCACGATGCAATTTGAGACCTTGTTATGCTGACTAAATGTATGCAATTAGTTCATTACAGATTATAATATTAGTGATTTGCATTGCTATTATCGAATGCCTTGTCATTCAAATGCTGCATAGATTGCACCTGTTTCGCCGTTATGGACAGCTATTAATGTTCATTTACGTATATCATTTGGTGTTGAGACACATCTATATTGTGCTAGCTTTGTTAATATAGGGAAATAAATTCACTAACTTTGAATAAACTGGTGTGGTTATTCCTGACTGAAAGGTCAGGGTTCGCCGAAATGTATTCTGGATTAATTGTTAAGTGTTATGTTGATCAGGGTATTGCTTATGTTCGTTATTGATTATCGATTTGATTAAATTGACTGATCTCGGGTGAAGAGAGTCCCACTTAGCCAAAAGATTCATCGGCCTAAAGAGCGTCCAAGATACGAGTAAAATTATCTGTACGGATCGCTCTATCACTTTATATGTGAGGATTTCTGAATCAAACATGGAGTATTTTTAACAGAATGTCAGCCTAGTATTAAAGCATTGTGCACTTTATTTTTCGCAAAGGTTAGGATTGTTAACAAAAATTTTGAAGCAACTTGACTCAATGTTCAATTTTATGATGTGGATACATCTCTCTAATCCAGACCACCTAGGAATTTTATCCCTGAGGATCTTGTTTGTCTGTGTGATTTTAAAAATCTTTATTCATCATTTCTATAAGTGTGAATAGGTCACATCATATTAGCATTACCCTTTTGGAAACTAGTTTGTTTTCTTATTTTCTTATTTCATATTTAATAATTAACATAATGATTTTAATTAACTGATACATAAATTGCATACGTGTGGTATGTGCAATAGTGAAAAAAAGAAAAAATAAATCTGTAATTACTCTAGGCATTTTCTCCTTCAGAATTGTACACTATGTAGAATTATGTATGCAGAAGTGATTTTGCCTGTAGGTAAGAGAGAATTTGCTAATTCTTTGCAGGTTTTCAGGAGATCTGCAACTATGAAAGGTTTCCTGCAGCGCTCTTGAAAACATTTGTGAATTGAAAAAAACTTAATTCTGCACTCAGCAGAGGGAACAAACTTAAGGAGGCGCGTTTACAATTTTTAAGGACCTGTCCTCAGTCGTCTGTCTGTTGAAATGATCTCACTCTGTCCTAGCGATTCTGAAATGAGCTCACACTCCACATCTTCAAGAAACCTCCATTGCTTCCCCCAAACACCCTGCTGCTCATGCCCTCCTCATCCCATCCTGGAGGGATCCGAGCATCATTTTAGCCACACATCTCTTTCAACACACCGTCCCACCACCCTGCTTGTGCATGTTTCAGCTGATCTCGAAGCTTAATTTGTGTAGTGTAAACTGTGATACTGAACAATAGTAAAATACCAATATTAAAGGCCAGGACCTCATTATTTAGCTGTTCCAGTCCTCTTCCTTCGAATTGATTACTAGCACTCTGAGGAAGAAAGAGCTTTGGTCATCAGTTTCAAATGATTGTACCAGTTATCCATGGTTTCTACTGAATCCAGTTGCTACATATAGTATTCTGGACAGCAGACTACACGTGCCCTACCCAAAATCCTTAAACCAAATCACAGCATCGACCGGATGGCAAGATGACTCCTGCATCTGCTGTGCTGCAGCTCATCAGTTCAAATATAAGCAAAGCCAACTCAGACATCTATCTTTCCTAGCTTGGCACATTGAGTATCAGTGACTTTTTTAAAAGTGCTAAGGGGTTGGAAAAAAGGTAGTTTGAAATGCCACCTAAAACATGCTACTATATTCAACAGATCGAAGACGATTTCAGGTCAGGCATCAGCCAGAGATTTCTCCACTAGCAGTTCATTATATTAAACAAAACATGCTGCTAAAGCAGCCATTGATAACTGAACAACTGGAATTTCCCAAATGGCTAAAACACAAAATTAGTGAAACTTGCTTTCTGTTGAACATTTTTGGACACTGGTCTAGCCCAGAAGGATGAGAAGCTTATGAGTTTGTTTTCTTTGCTGTCTTGTCTTTCCAAAACAGGAAGCCATGCTATTTTTGTGCATAAATTGAAGTTTAGCATGAAATAGCGAGAACAGTGTCACGCATTTCTGACCTCTGATGAAGGCTGAGCCAAGCACAAAGGGAGTGATGGAAAGCTCACCCGGGGCTTATTTTGTTGTGCGAAATGGGCTTCTAAATATAGCCACAAATATGAGGCTAAATTCATGGAAATACAGAGCCTGTTAAACAACTGTTTGTGTTCCTTTTCATTTCACAGTGAAACTGATTAGAGCATGTGATTTTCTGTCAAGATCCCTGTCGGTTTTCGCGTTGTCCTTCTGCGGGAAGTATTTGTGCTTATTCCTGTGTGAACTTGGCAGATTTTGAAGCCATTTCAATGAATAGCCCTTGGCTGCTTTCGCGCCAGGAGGTGACAGCTCACTGAAGAGATGCGAGTCAGCTGAGCATGGAGCGTGGAGCTGCAATCTGAGCGTGGTACACAGCGGTGGCTCAAGGTCATCCAAAGGTCACGTGAAATGCAAGGGGACACCCAAAACTGTAGGGTGACCACTTGGCAAGAAGGCAAATTCTGGACAGTGACAGTAAAACTTCTGGACAAAAGGTCATTTTTATGGACACATTTGAGGACGTCGTGCATTTCTAAAATAGAAAGATGACAAAAGCCCAAGCCAAGATAGGTTTATGTTCTTTGGTTTGTATTGCACCTTGGAGTGCTGAGCAAACATTCCCTAACAGATAGACAGATTTAAAGACACAAAAACTAGTAAACATATAGGGCCAGAGGTATCATCTAATTTTGCACTCGCCAACAGCGAAATCGGCAGTTTGCGAGTGCAAAATCAGGGTCTGCAATGCATCAAATGAATTCGCAGACCAAAAACAGAAAATCGCAAAAATTTCGATTTTCTGCGTTGCGACCTGGATTTTGCGAATCGCAATTTGCGATTCACAAAATCCAGGTCGCAATGCAATTCTGCAAAAAATCGCAAATTGCGATTTTTCGCAGAATGGTATTTTGCAAGTGCAAAATACCATGACCTGCAACCAGGTGTGTACTTTACATGTGGAAAAAAAAAATATGGGGTGCAGGAGAGGGGGCCTTAGGCCCCCAGCACCCTGGCCCTTTGCTTTTCCCAAATTGCGATTTCTGTTTCAGAAATCGCAATTTGCGAAAATGCAAAAAATTCGCAGCTATGGGCCAACAGGCCCATAGCTGCGAATGGGGCCTGTATCGCAATTTGCGATTCGGTAATTGCATTTGCGATTTTTAAGAAATCGCAATTACCGAATCGCAAATGTGATACATGGCCCTTTGCGATTCGGTAATTGCGATTTCTTAAAAATCGCAATTACCGAATCGCACTGGGCCAGATTCATACATCTGGCCCATAGACTCCAAGCAGAATCTGACAGCCGCCATAAGAGGCAGGTTTCACAATTCTACCCCAGTACCATGAATGAAGAGCTTTGTTGCTGAACATAGACTTAGAGTTCACAGAAGGTAGCACTAGTGGAGAGTGAAAAAAGAGGGAAATTATGGTGAGAAAGGAACGAGGGCAGTAGACAGAGAAGGAGAGACAGAAGGTAGAAACAGTGAACAGTGAGAAAAGAGGAAAGCAGATACAGAGAAATGCTGAGGATGACAGAGAGAAGGTTGAAAAGAGAAAAAAAGGTAGAGGGGGCATGTAAAAGGCAAAGTAGAGGGAACCAAGACTAATGGCAAGGTAGTGTACAGGAGGGAAGAGATAGAGAAAAGGGAGCTGAGAGAGAAGAGGTTGAATAGTGAGTGAAGTGATGTGAGGGTTCACTTTGCAACTTGAATGTCAAGCTTTTCAATTCCAATGCACCAAATCTTTGAAAATCTGGTACTCCTGTGCTCTTTCCCTTTAATGCAGCGCAGCAACTTCACTTACTGCTCTGTGTTGCATGAAATGTTAGTAAATATACCCCTCAATAATTTGGCTCAAGTGCCCAGACGTAAATTCTGTTTTTGAACTACTGCAGTGCTCTGCTGCCTTTTGGATAGTGTTGCACTAGTGAAACGACATACCTACATACAGGCAGAAAATCAGTGCTTGCTTAAAAAAACACTGTTTCAAAGAATGAGGGAGAAATCCATCCAAGGTTCCAGCCCGGAGCATTTGTCCAGCTGGTTACATTGTGGCACTTGAAAATTCTGGGATTAGAACACTTTGGTCATGTTATGTTGGTATTTCTACTTGTGCTCTTTGTTATCTGTTAACTGGAAATTTTGAAATAAAAACTTCAAGGAAACCCTGATTATAATAAAATGGAATACCTCCATTCATAGACTATGACATCCTACCAGTCATCCACAATCGGCTGCTGAAGTGCTTTTACCCAGGGCCTAGGGTACCTCACAGGCTGTAGGAATGATGGCTACGCCCCCGACAGGACCGGCTTAATGCTGGTGCTGGATGATGTGAGAATATTTGTTGAGCCCTGATCCCAAAACAACTCCTGCTGCAAGGATTCAGTCAGTACCACCCTCCAATGGTGCCCCTCATCTCTGCACAGACCCGCTCTCATGTTTAGTTAGTTTCTTTTACAGAGCTCCTCATTTCAAGTGACTCAAATTTCACAGATGGTAGCACTAGTAGAGACTGTGAAAAAAGAGGGAAATGAAGGTGAGAAAGGGTGTCGGAATGTATTATATCACACACATATTATACAGACAAAATGGCTTGTATAAGTTTGTTGGCCAATGCACTGTTACTTGGGACCAGGGCCATTGGAAGTATGCATTCTGAGGCTTTTGCGATTTCCGTATTATTATAGATTTGCTGCATTTGCCACTTAATCCATCATCTGCCACATATTTTGTAGATTTAATACAAATGGTTCAGTGGAAGACACTTTACAAAGCTGGACTAGTCACCTTTCTGTGACCTATTGCTATATTTGGGTGTTAAACTGGTACTAATGGGATGCAACCAATGCCCAGAGTGTGTGAACAAGTTTAAACATTACAAAATATATAAGTAAAACTATTACAAAATGCCCCACAATACGTCACATAATTTACCTTTTCTTGACAAATAATTTACTCAACCCTACCTCATAATTTGGGTCTCTTTTGACGCAAAATTCCAGTGTCCCTGCTAAGGAAAGAGGACCACAAAGTGTAGGAGTCAAACGTCATAAATACTGTTAGGCATTATGGTCCTCATTATGACTTTGGTGGTCTTTTTGAAAGACCGGCGAAGTCGCGGGGGCCAAAAGACCGCCAATGTTAGCATGTTATGACATTTGTGGGCGGAAATCCATCACTGTCGGCCTGCCCGATGGCGGGTGAGAGGCGGTTCCACCACCAGCACTGCCACGCCAAAAGGACTTTGCCTGCCGTATTACGAGACTAGACAGCACTGCGGTTCCTGCATGGCGGTGCGGCGCAGACAGTGGAAACGCTGACACCCATCCCTTTCGCTTACGACCACTTCGCCCAGACAGGTAGATGTACTGTCCAAAAGGTGGAGGGACGGGGGGATGGAGTGTGTATTGGGGTGTGAGTGAGTAGTTGTTCGAATTGGGATGCATGCGAGTAGGGTTGTTTGTGTGGGTGCGTTCGAGCGAGTGGGAGTGTATGTCAGGGAGTGTGTTGGTGAGTGGGGGTGTATGTCAGGGACTGTGTTGATGAGTGGGGGTGCATGTATGAAGGTGTGTTGGTGAGTGGGGGTGTATGTCAGGGAGTGTGTTGGTGAATGGGGGTGCATGTATGAAGGTGTGTTGGTAAGTGGGATTGCTTGCATGAGTGTGTTGATGAGTGGGGGTGCATGAATGAAGGTGCGTTGGTGAGTGGGGATGCATGCATGAGTGTGTTGATGTGTGGGGATGCATGTCTGTGTGAGTGAGTGGAGATGTCTGGATGTATGTGTGCGGTTGGGGGTGTGTGTCTGCAAGTGTGTGGATGGGCGTGGGGGTGTTTACCTTAGAATACTTAAAGATTAAAATAAAACAGTAAAGGATGTAAACCCATGCATTGCATTTTCCATGATGCTATTTGATTTCGGTTCATAGCTCACTGTGCTATATTAGGGTTGTATCTTATGAACTGCAATGAGTAAAAGTGCCCATGTGACAAAAAAGCAATAACCCACTTAGCTGTCTGCATAAAAAACAATTCTTTGAACTGCATGTCACACATTGTGCTATGCTCGAGGCACACTATACCTCTGTGCTACTTTATGGTGAGTCAAAACACAGACAAGACAAACCTCAGATCTGTCAGACAGATATAATCACCAAAGGTAAAACTGAAGTTTCTATTAAGGCCTATAAAATTCTGGCACATAATCTGATGTCTGTGCTCGAATCATGTAAGTAGTCTGGAAATGCAATTACCCTTCTCCACCTTCCCAGAGTTTGGCCCTGGTGAGGTGGCATCAGCCCCTGAATAAAAGCAGAATGTCATGCCCTGGGCTGGGGCAGGAGGAGGCCCAGCAAATGCTGTAACTGCACAGAGAAGCCCATTATCACTATGTATGTGATATTGGGCCAAATAGAATGAAAATGGGCTGATAGAAGCCCATGCCAGGAGGGGAGGGGCTGCTGCAGGCCATTCAGTTCAAAGCAGGAGTCTGAGCCGGGCCCCTTCAGTGAATGTTAAAGAACTCTGGGGCTTTTTGCAGGGGAACAGCCCAGCTCCCTGCAATGTCCAAAATTATGGACAAAGGGCGTCTGTGAAAGAAATCATTACGGACCCGAATCCCAAAATACAGACTGTCTGTGAAATTTACGGACGGGTAGTCAACCTACAAAACTGACTAATAGACTGGGTTCCAGATTTACTATGCTCCACAACCTAAAATGCTTGTAGATATTTACAAAGCAACACAAGGGGTGATTGGCGGTGCCTTTCGTGGCTTTGTAAATAAATGAGATACAACACAGCAGCTTGTGCTGCATTGCGTTACATTTCATTTTGGGAGGCATGGGAATTACCTGGCATCCACCCATGGATTTCACAGAATCCCAGATTTACAAATGTTTGTAAACTTGGGATTGTGTGAAATTTCTATGATTCCCATAGGATGGCCTAACTAGGAGAAAAACCTTTTTTTCTCCTCGTTATCTCTTCTTTCTATGTGTGCTGCATTCTACAGAAAGAGGAAAATGCCTTGAGGGATTGATTTTGTATCCCATTTCTGCACAAAAACAATTCTCCTTGCAACTCAGGCACCATTGCACTATTGTGCAAGGATACCTGTGTCGTGGCTAGGCTGCCTGAATTGCACCAGTGCTTGAGAGAGACCAGAAGTGTGCTATACCTGTAAATAGGGTGCATTTCTCCTCTCTCCCTTTCATGCAACACAGTGCAGCATGTTTCCTTTCTGCACTGCGCTGCGTAAAAGGTTAGGAATCTGGCGTTGAGGGTGCAGCTCGGTTCGGATCATCTAACCTCAGTAAAAACAGGGCCGTCTTTAGGGTGGTGCGAGTGGTGCAGCCACACCAGGTGCAGACCTGGATTGGGGGGGCGCTGTGTTTAGCAATAACCTATGAAACTTGTGATTTAAAAGCACCTACTGAAAAGTTCATTGTGCGTCCAGCCTTCAGGAAGCAATTAAAATGCCAAGATACCTCTTGTGATTATTGTTCCTGCTAGGGAGAGAGATGGGAGTTTTGTCTAGTGTCAGCTTTGACTTGCCAAAAAGTAGTGCAAATTGTTAATGTGCCTTCTGCAAAGAACAGAACTATATTTTATGCGGATAGCTGAATGGATTAGTAAAGCCAGCCTTTACAAGCTCTTTAAAACAAATGAATGTATGTGAAAGGGAGGGCTATGGAGAGATGAGGGGCACATTTGCAGGTGGTAGTGAGGGAATCCCAGAAGGTGGTCATGGGGTCGGGGCGCCGAAATAGACTGTAGCATAGGGCGTCACCAGCGCTAAAGCCGGCACTGAGTCAACACCATCCATACTTAAGATCATGTGCCAAATTGAGCACACCACTTGGGTCAGCCAGCTTCAGCCTAGGTCATCTGAAGGACAATGAAAGCCCAATGTGATATTCAGCCTGATATACATATTGAGCGGGCTAATCAGGCCAGCCAGCTTCAGCCTAGGGCACCTAAACATCATATCGAGCACAAGGTGACACCTATCCTGCCTTACGGTCAGAGTACGCCACTTAGATTTGCCAACTTCACATCAGGCCACACAAAGATCAAATCAAGTACAAGATGGCTTCAGCCTACCTTTCAAGCTAAATGCGCAAATTGAGTTAGCCAGCTTCCGAACAGGGCTCATAAGGCCAACTGAAGCAGATAGTCAGTGGCTGGGGATGTAGCTATCATAAGTGTGTCAGATGCAGTAGCATCGATAACCAGAAGTATAAGGGCTGAACTGCACCTTTTATTTCCATCTTTTACAACCAATTGGAATGGGTGTACTGACTATTGAATCATTCTGGTGATAGGGTGGGCCAGACCATATCAAATGCTCTGGGGCTACTCCCCTGATGGCTTCGAGCCGCTTGACTGTAGTGGTTCACATTTATCCTCATTAGAATCACTAAGAGTAAACGTGTTTCTAAAGCTGAGTTTGGTGTGGCAGATTCCCCCTTTAAACTCCTATTTGACCATGCAAGCAAATGCCTGCCCCTCACAGGCACCTAGGCACAGTTCCACTTTAAAGCTGTGCCTCCTAGTTCACTCACAACTACAGTTTTATTAAAAAAGTCTTTCCAGAACGCTTGCACTTTATTTCATGACATTGTCACTTACGTTTTCCATTGCCATATCCTACAGCTATCATCAGCCCAATGGTCTCATGGACAGTAGTGTCTGATGAACTTTAAAAGTGGAGGGGTTTACTAGCATGATCTGAATTGTACTCATCAAGTGAGTAGCCACTGGTGAAGCATCTGGCTTCCACATAAACTGGTAGAAGTCCCACCTATTCTCACTATGTGGACATGTATCCCAGCCTAGAGATCTGTGTGGACTTGCTTGGGAGGGGACCTACCTGAAATACCTTGGTGTTAACATCTGTCATAATAGGAATTACCTTCTTGATGGCAATATTGGTGCCATGATCAGAGCACTCTGGCCCAATGTCGACTTCTGGAAGTCGCTGCCGCTGACAGTGGCAGGAAGGATCACAGTAGCTAAAATGCTGGTGCTCCCTTTTTTGCTATATTTTTTTCTCTGCCCTGCCGCTTCTCATTCCCTTCTGCTATTTTGAGATCTGAAATCGCTGATGGTTGATCTAACTTGAGGGATGGGTAGACAGTGAGTGTTGATATCTAAGCTGCAGCACCCAATGGTGGTGGGTGGATTAGCAGCGCCTGACTTGGAAGCATACTACTTTGAGGCACAACTCCAATGGTTCAACCAGTGGCTACACTCCCGAATGGGTCAAGACAAAGGCAGCAATAATTTTGCTTGAGGCTTCCTAGAAATGTTTCAGGTTTTTCTGAAGGCCAGAATGCCAGATCGTGGAAATGTTGCAGACTTGCAAATTTAGAACCCAAACATGGCTACCTTATTTGTGAGATATCCCATTCCTAGGACTGGAGATATTGGAGGGGGTACGCTGCAACGGCTGGCAGAGTGGGCAACTTATGGGATGATCCGGGTTCACGAACCTTACAGAGACAGCAAACTGGTAGAGTTCAAGGACTTCTCCGCATCTTTTGAGATGCCTAGAGGTCAGTTCTTACTAAACAGAGCAGTGGTGGTGATGCTGCATGATCATTGGAGGGCAGGGACAACTGAACCTCCTAATCACCAGTGCTGCCAGGTTCTTTGCTCCACAAGCGGTCACGACCAAAGTGGTGACTTACCTCTGTCAGGCCGTGGGAGCCAACATTATTACACCCCTAGTAGAACAGCACGAGAAACGGGAGGAAGATCTGGTGATACCAATCACTGAAGCAGAATGTGAAACAATACTTAGCACTACATATAAAGTGTCCCATAATGTTAGATTAAAATTGATTAACTTCTTCTTCCTACATAGGGCATAACTTACCCCTGGCAGGATCGTTAGGATCTTCCAAACAATTGAAGCCTCTTGCCCCAGATGTGGGGGAAGATGGTGCTGAGATGTTTCATATGGTGTGGTCTTGCCCTTCACCACTAGATTTTTGGAAAGAGGTGGTTGTGTGTATAAATGAGGTTACTCAGAGGACGATCCCATGCACTCCCCTGGTCTGTCTATTGGGGGGATTCCCTCGCCCTAACAGACATAAGATTACAACCAGATTTGTTGACCTGGCCCTGGTCCTTGCAGAACATGAAATTACCTTATATTGGAAGGCAACTGTGGGTCCAAGATTGACTAAATGGAGGGAGGACCTCATTTTATGGGTGTGGTATGAAAGTGTGGTCTTTTCCAGGAAGTGAGGCAAGGGCAGGGTTTGATAGACAAGGCCTGAGCATGCAACAACCTAGTGGATTGTGTCAAAGAGCTGGACGAGGGGTCCCCTGTTAGTGGCATAACAAAAATTTAGGTGGGGCCCCTGCACAGTACATGGAGGGGCCCACTCTCCAGACTCACTGGGAGATCTCAGGCCAGTGTACTATGCTTTGGGGGCCCCCTGGAGCTCAGGGCCCCCAGAATTGCAAGGCTTGCTGGGGCCTTTATTACACCACTGCTGTTAGTTCCCTGCTAGAAACAGCCGCCTCTGAGGATGAAGAGGGTGAAACTTGACTGATTTGGTGAATGGAGACAGGTACAAACTATTGTCCTGATAGAGACCCAAGTTAAGGTGCTGATGGGCTAACCTTGAACGCAAAGTATATGATGAATCTGAACTATACAGATGCTAAAATATAATGCTCCAACTGCAAAAATAACAGATGATGGACAGAATGCAGAACAAATCAAACATTCCCCCCAGTCACAGATCTGGGTTTAATCCATCATTTTTTTTGCTTGCCATGCCATTCCAGTTTGGACCCAGCCATATGCAAATCATTCTTGACACAGTTCCTTATGGGAACAGTCCAGCCCGAACTGCCAGGCCAGGTCCTCCCTAGACCAGAAACAAGCATCCTGGGACCAGTTTCAGGGAATCACCCTTCATCAGCCATGCTAGCCTGAATTTGGGTGCTACCAAGCATGGGAATCACGTCTGGGCATACCCTTCCCACTTAGGGTGACAAATGGAAAAACAACAGATGCTCCAGCAGGTAGCTCTCTATAATGCATATATGAACATACATGTTCTATTGACTATTGTGCCCGCAACGATATGTTTTGTAAGGCTGAAAATGTCAATAAAACTTGTTTGCAAAAAATAAAAGTGAGCCCGCCCGAATAATTTAGGGAGGTTCTCTGCCATGGTGTTTGTTTGAAAAATAAGGCTAAGTGATTCATTTAACAACAGTTTTCACATTGATTGACAACAAGGCATAGGCCCAGAAGGGATTGCTGCATAAACTAAGACTCTGGCTTAGCTCTACAAGTTTTGCCTCCACACCCACAGGTGTCACGAATGAACTTAGTTCGGTGTACCAGAAACTGAATGTGAAGAAGCAGGTTCTTGTAGCCTCACACAACACCATTCCATACATAGCTGAAATGCTGTGTCCACGTTTATAGGTTGCTAATAGTCCCTAAACAGGTATCCAGGGTCTCAGTGGTAATTTGAAAAGCCCAATTGTATTCTTTATAATATAACTCACACAATAACTGAACTACGATTAAGACACTTTTTGCTTAAAAGTGTATATTTCAACAGTATCATCCTGATATTTAGCACATCTAAAATAACCACACAGACCATTAATAAAACAGCACTAATGCATGTTTTGTTGAACAAGAATAAAATGAGCATTTCTACCTCAGTGGAAATTCTCTCTAGTAATCTAACACCCAAAAGGCCAACTTCTTTGCAATATACTATGAGACCATGGATTACCATGACTTGCATGTAGTGTTTCAATCAATCAATGTGCTGCGTACCTGTTTACAGAAAGACTCTGTAGTTATCAGCAGTTAGGAGCAAGTATTCTCTTGACAGGAAAACACATATCAGCAGCACCTTCTTTCCTCCTGGACTTGGTACTAACTTTCAGTGAAGAATGGGATGCAGCAGCATCTCAACAGTCTGAAGACCTTCTGGCAGTCCATTGCATGATAATGTGGGGGCAAAGAACCTCTAGTGACAAATGGGCGATTGGCAGGGCTTTTAATTTTTGACATAACCTTAGGAATTTCTAACAGAACCTGCATGTATAGTCCTAGGCACATTCATATAAACAAATAAGGTAAAAACACACACATTTGAATACACTGCTTATGTTATTGTTATCTGATCTTAAGCTAGAGATAACAAGGCACTTGTCCCAGACTGATTTCACAGATTCTTGAAAAGGTAAATACAGAAAACATATGCATCAAAGGCGGACATGGCAATGATTATGCCAAAAAAGAGAGAATGGAGACTTGGCCTGCTCAAGAAGGAGTCAGACCAGGGACTTTAAGTCAGGAAATAAGGGTCACTCATGAAATATTCCAGTATTTTGTGCCACACAGGCCTCCCCTCTCCAGTGGTGTTGGAGATTCACCCACCTAAAAGGTAATTTACTCTATTCATCTGTACCTAGAGGATGCCTTTCTTAAGAAGAAACAAGGGAACCAAGATTCTAACTGGTGCTGGTGTGTGCAATCACGCTATAAGGAACAAAATACCCCCACCATTCATAAATAAATATTTTAAATCACGTAACTGTGTAATGGAGTGCAACAGCCTTCGACATTTAGGAGTATTTCAGGCTTTTCACGTGTGATGAAATAAATCAAAGTGAAGTGAAGTTTTATTTCTTCATCAGCACTTACATGTTACTCAGAACGGGGTTACATGGCATTGTGACTAACATGTAAGCAATGATGAAGAAATTAAAATTCACTTCATTTTGGGGGCAAGTATTTCTCGCGCCTTAAGGTAACTAGAACTCATGCCCCATCCGTGCATACTTTTTTCATAAAAAAATGTATTACGAATATTACATTGATATTTTCAATTATGTTATTAAAGATGTCATGAGTGCTGTAATTTCTGGGATAATTAGCTGAGTATGACGAGGTCAAGAGTTATAGTTGCCTTATGGCACGAGGTATATTTACTTCAGATAGCTCTAACTCTAACAGATGAATTTCTATGGTTTTGTATGTTTAAAATGTGAGCCTAACTATATTTTTAAGTGAAGTTTATGTTTTTTTAATTCAATTTCCTAACTATAACGTCCCTGTAACCCTTGATTTTTTTCAGTGAAAATCTATAAATCTTTTAATGAAAAGTAATTTTAATTACTATATGTTAATTCAACCACTGCGGCACATGGACTTCGGCCATGCATGGCGGGGGCTAGGCCCTGCAGCCAACCCCTTATAACCACCCAACCCCACATCTGACACGGCATTTGGTCATGCGCAGCGGAGTTGGGCCTCAGCCGCAGTTGACAAGAAAAAACTCACTTGTTACTTCACTTCATGAGTTCCATCAAGGATTACAGATACATTTTCAAGGGGGTAATGCAGAGAAAAACACACTTGCTTTGCCTTGGCCATGTGCATGAAGTTAGGATGATTAGTGCTTTACTGAAGTGGAGCTTCAACATGGACATCTGCTTTGTTTATATCAGTAGGTCCCTCCCGTTGCGGTTTAATTTCCGTGAGATGAGCATCGTGCCACAATGAATCCTGCCCAGCGTACTTATCAAAGAAGACACCACTGTTTTTTGCAAAATGTCCACCCAACTGGAGTGCTTTCTATTGGCTAATTCGTAAGTGCTACCTCATTGGGCAACTCGTACACTACAGCTGCGCAAAGGTTGTCAAGGAAATGTCTCCAATGACCTTGTGTGTCTGTAACTTTGCCAATGTGATTGTTTCATGAGCGTCTTCATCAAAAAGTTTGAAGGTGGAATTGCAGATCTGCAGCAGTTACACCTTGAATATTGTTTATTTTTTATTTTGGGGGACTGTGGGAGAGCCTTAAGGCCCCCATGTTGCCAGCTGGCTCTCGTCTCTTGTGGGAGCGGCCATTGCTCCTGCAAGCAGGGAGCTTCTTTAAAGAGCAGTCCCCTGCTTGCGGGACCAATGTGTTCATCTCTTTCCCTGCACACATACTTGTGTGCAGGGAAAGAGATGAAAACTCTGCATTCAGCAAGTGGGAGCTGTTTGACACCTACTGCTTGCTGAAAGCAGAGTTATGCTTGATTTTGTTTGGTGGAAGCTGTCAGCTCCACCAAGCAAAGACGAACAACTGTGTCTCGAGGGTGGGTACATCAGGAGGTAGCAGTATCCGGCCCTGGGGAGTGGCAGTCCTTAGGGCCATCTATGGCTCCACAAGGGGGCCATGCGGCCTCCATCCATCATTGCATTTTAGCCCCGGGAAAGTGGTGGTCACCAGGGCCCATTTTGGACCGCCTACATTAAAGTTTTGGAGCCTCAGGTGGTGGCTGTCCACAGATTGTGGGGAGGGCCCATGCCCCCCATTTGGTATATTCCTTGCCCCAGGCAGGTGGTTGTCCCAGGGTTGTGGGGGGGCACACAGCCCCAATTCAGTATAAACATTGCCCGGCAAAGGTGGTGGTTCCCAGTGCCCAGGGGGTTCCGCAGGACCTTCCTCTACTTTTTTAATAGCATTTGCCACGGAGAGGTGGTGCTCTCCAGGGCAAGGGGGCCATGCATATAATACAAACTTAGCCTTGTGGAGGTGGCAGTCTGCAGGACCCCCTATTATGAATAAAGTGTTTTGCCCCAGGGAGGTGGTGGTCTCTGGGGCACAGGGGCCCCCGCCATACTTTACACTCATAGCCCCAGGGAGGTGGTGGTCCCCGGGCCTTAATAAGCCCTAGGAGTGGGTCCCTTGCACTCCTCCTTCAAATAGTAAGCCCCCGGTACCAGGCCCAAACCTGGGGGCAAAAATAAAAGCAAGCGCAGGACACCATGCTTGTTTTTTTGTAAAAACAATTCACAGCACAACTTGCGAATAGTTGAGATTTTCACTGTGATTTTTTTATAATGCTTTTTAACCCTGCACCAAGTCTAGGGGGTAGGGCAATGGTACCATGCCCCTTTTCTTTTTCTCTTTATTTTTTTACACTCGGCTGAAGCTGAGTCTCAAAATGGCTACCAACACTTCCTGATTGAAGTGTTGACAGCCAATCAGATCTCTGTATGAGATCAGCAGTATCTGCGAATTTGTCGCAATCCTAGATATACGGATTTGGATTTCCTTTAATTTCTCCTAAACTACTGATCGGATTTACACCAAATGAAAAAGAGTCATCTGCGGACCAAAAACTACCTTTTTACCAAATTTGGGGTAATTCCGTCCAGCGGTACGGACTGCAAGCTTATGTAGAGAGTCTATGGGAATTAACGTGGGAATTGCACTTTTTCTGACCACCCTTTGGCCCTTGGCCACAATCTTTTGGAAAATGTTGTGAAGATTTGTCAAACAGCGTCAGAGAATTAGCCAAGTCAAAAAATGATGTTTCAATGGAATCTAGGTCTGAACTATAACTACTTGCTGGCGACCTCTAGTAGATTTTATGAAAAAAAAACATACATATATATATATATATATATATATATATATATATATATATATATATATATATATAAAACAAATAATTGCCAAGCAATTGACTTGTTGCCCTCCAGGAGAGTTTATTGCTTTATCCAAAAGTGTAAAATAACACCACCAACGCGTTTCGACCTCTCGGTCTTGTTCACAGTTTGTAAAAAACACCTTCCCATGAGTCCCTTTTATAGTTTTTTTACCTACTACCAACAAAGTACATTATGGAACATGTGATCTCCATAGAGTTTGATAACGCACAAGGCGTATCAACAACCCAAAACCATCAATTTTCATCACCCAATCTAACTTAATATTAATAAAAAGCGCTAGCAAATATTAGTAATGGTAATTATCAAACAAAAAAGAGGGAGAAATTAGAGATTAAAGGTTAAATAAAACATATAATACCAAATGGGCATGAAAGATGTTAAGAAGCTGCTGCATACAATACATTAGGAGGAGATCATGTTATTCTAAAAAATAATAATAAAAACCATATTCGTGGAAAAGTTATCTTCCTTATACTCATTGATCTAAAATATAGAGTTCGCATAATTTCAGGATCAGATCCTCATTGTGATACATATTTCTATTTACATATACATATCGTGCCTTCCTCCCTTTATATTAGCACATTCTATGTTCGTTCAGTTTGCATCATTTCAGGGTCAGATCCTCACTGTACCTATTTCTATTTACATCTACATATAGTGCTTTCTCCCCTTTATGTTAACACACTCTATATTTGTTCCCTCCAGGGCCTTCCTCAAGGTTTTATTATTTCTTTGATAACAACATCTTTTGTTATAATGTATATTCATCACAAGTGGTAATGAAGTTCTTCATCACCATTGAGACCCCTCGGGATCTTTGTTTTGAGCTGTATTATTAATCGTGATTACAAGCGCCTCAACCTCAGCTCCCGATCCCCTCCTCTTTCATTCTTTTCAACAGTCACAATACCAAAGAACTTCATATATGTTCAGTTTTTATCTTTGTGTGTATTCAAATGTTTTGCCATAGCATAATTTACATCTTTATTTTGCACATCTCTTATGTGTTCTAATATTCGTTTCTTTAGGGGGCAAATTGTACTCCCCACGTAGCGTAACCCACATTCACACTCAATTATATACACTATGTGTGAAGTATTGCACATAATTCTCTTGGTATTTCTAATTGATTGCATTTGTTAACTGGATACTCTCTTGTATTTACTCCTATGCGACAGGCCTTACATTATCCAAAACATATAAAACCAGCTGTCTGAGTTTGTAACCAATTCGGAGTCTTTGTCAACTAGAAGTGACTGTTCACCAGAAGATCTTGCAAGGATGATACCTTCTTATATGTAACCATAGGTCTTGCTCCAACAAGTTTCCAATGTCTGGATCTTTTCTTATGATTTCCCAATATTTATTGAGAATGTTCAGAATCAAATGATTTTCTTTATTGTATGTCAAAATCATTCTTATAGTGGGATCTTTATTTACTTTATTCAATGTAGGTTTATTTAATATTTCCTCTCTTGTTCTAGATCTCGCTTTTTGTTCTCCCAAATTTATATCTTTTTGCTTGTATTTTCTCTGAATAAATCTTTGCCGAGTTTCTCTAAATTTTGATTCCATTTCGTGTTCCGTGGAACAGTTGTGTTTAATCCTGATAAACTCTCCATATGGTATACTTTTCCTCAAAGAAATCGGATGGAAACTGTCACCATGTAATATGCTATTTGTCGAGGTAGCTTTTGATGTAAAGTGGTTTTGACCTTTTTATTTTCTAAATATACTTGGACATCCAAAAATTGAACGGATTCAGAACTGATATTGTAAGTGAATTGTAAACCCATCTCATTCTTATTCAACAGTTCAAGAGATTGTACAAACTCCTTTTCCGTTCCATGCCAAATGATGAATAAATCATCTATATATCTCAACCACATTATTGTTTTCTCTGCAAATTCCTTGTTCTCTACACTCCATGCCACGTGATTTTCCCACCATCCGATAGTCAAGTTTGCGTAGCTAGGCAAAAAGGAAACTCCCATTGCTGTCCCACAGACTTGAGCATGTATCTGATGGTTAAAAATAAAAATATTGTTCCTCAGACACAGATCAATTAACTTCAACAGCATTTTTGAATGCTTAGGATACTTGATGTCCCGCTGTTGTAAAAAATAGTGCACTGCCATCAGTCCAATCTCATGATTTATTGATGTAGAAAAATATACTACATCTATGGTTGCTAGTTTATATCCTGGTTCCCAATCAATTGCAGAGAGTGCTCTAAAAAAATCCCCTGTATCTTTAATATATATTACCATCGGAGCTAGGAAAAAATCCATACACGTATATCATATAAGAAGGTATCATCCTTGCAAGATCTTCTGGTGAACAGTCACTTCCAGTTGACAAAGACTCTGAATTGGTTACAAACTCAGACAACTGGATTTATTTTGTGGTAAATGTAAGGCCTGTCGCATAGGGGTAAATACAAGAGAGTATCCAGATCACAAAGGCAATCCAATTAGGACTACCAAGAGAATTACATGCAATACCACCCACGTAGTGTATATAATTGAGTGTGAATGTGGGTTATGCTACGTGGGGAGAACGATTTGCCCCCTAAAGAAACTATTATTAGAACACATAAGAGCTGTGCAAAATAAAAGATGCAAATTATGCTATGGCAAAACATTTGAATACACACAAAGATAAAAACTGGACAAACATGAAGTTCTTTGGTATTGTGACTGTTGAAAAGAATGAGAGAGGAGGGGATCGGGAACTGAGGTTGAGGCGTTTGGAATCACAATTAATAATACAGCTCAAAACAAAGATCCCGAGGGGTCTCAATGGTGATGAAGAACTTCATTACCACTTGTGAGGAATATACATTATGACAAAAGATGTTGTTATCAAAGAAATAATAAAAAATTGAGGAAGGCCCTTGAGGGAACGAATATAGAGTGTGTTAACATAAAGGGGAGAAAGCTCTATATGTATATGTAAATAGAAATATGTATCACAATGAGGATCTGATCCTGAAATGATGCCAACTGTATAGATTAGATCAATGAGTTTAAGGAAGATAAGTTTTCCCCGACTATGGTTATTTTTATTATTTTTTAGAATAACATGATCTTCTCCTAATGTATTGTATGCAGCAGCTTCTTAACATCTTTCATACCCATTTGGTATTATATGTTTTATTTAACCTTTAATCTGTAATTTCTCCCTCTTTTTTGTTTGATAATTACCATTACTAATATTTGCTAGCACTCTTTATTAATATAAAGTTAAACTGGGTGATGAAAATTGATGATTTTGGGCTGTTGAGACGCCTTGTGTGTTATCAAACTCTGTGGAGACCACATGTTTTGTAATGCACTTGGTTGGGAGTAGGTAAAAAAAACTATAAAAGAGACTCATGGGAAGGTGTTTTTTACAAACTGTGAACAAGACCGAGAGGTCAAAACGTGTTGGTGGTGTCGTTTTACACTTTTGGATAAAGCAATAAACTCTCCTGGAGTGCAACGAGTCAATTGCTTGGCAATTGTTTGTTTTGGAGATTGTAGAGGAATGGTCCTTTCCTCATGTGTGCACCTGTGAATTTGCGCGCCACAAGGTGGACCATTTGATGGATTATATATATATATATACATATATACATATATATATATATCTATATATATATTAAAACAAAATGGTCCTTCTTATGGCGTGCTATTTCATGCTAGTGCAGTCATGAGGAATGGACCTTTCCTCCAAACAATTCCAAAACAAACAGTTGATAGCAACTGTGACTCTGCAGTCCAGGAGAGAATTTAGCTTTTTTCTTCATTTGCAGTCAAAAGAATCACCAACCATCACCACCGACGAGTTTCGACCTACTGGTCTTGTTCACAGTGTCTCAATATTTTTTCAATGTCTATTATTTATAGTCTCTTCCGTACTACCCACTCTAATGCATTATGGGACATGTAGTGCATTTAAAAACTAATACTAAAATCAAAGGATTCCACCAATCACATTATTTTACAAAAATGAATTGTAAACCACCACCTGTGGAAAAAACTACGGAAATTATGTTAATACTATTTACATCCATCCCTGAGTAAAACCCAAACAGGGGAGCCTATGCTATGATATGATGATAAATATCTTTAACAATAATCCTACTTTAGGGGATTCACTCATCTCACCATAATTACAAATCATCAAATTTGACCTTCTTTAAGCGTAAATCTCATTTCCAATATAGTCAACTACCACTAGCGTATATTAATAGATGTTCTAGTTATTACCACGTATGTTCATTAATGTTCTATGATGAGCAGATTATGGGGGTCATTCTGACCCTGGCGGTAATTACCGCCATGGCGGAGGTCGGCGGTAGCACCGCCAACAGGCTGGCGGTGCACCGCTGGGCATTCTGACCGCGGCGGTTCAGCCGCGGCCAGAAACGGAAAGTCGGCGGTGTACCGCCGACTTCCCGCTGCCCTTGAGAATCCTCCATGGCGGCGGAGCGCGCTCCGCCGCCATGGGGATTCTGACACCCCCTACCGCCATCCTGTTCCTGGCGGGTCTCCCGCCAGGAACAGGATGGCGGTAGGGGGTGCCGCGGGGCCCCTGGGGGCCCCTGCAGTGCCCATGCCAACGGCATGGGCACTGCAGGGGCCCCCGTAAGAGGGCCCCATGAAGAATTTCAGTGTCTGCTTTGCAGACACTGAAATTTGCGACGGGTGCAACTGCACCCGTCGCACCTTCCCACTCCGCCGGCTCCATTCTGAGCCGGCGTCCTCGTGGGAAGGGTGTTTCCCGCTGGGCTGGCGGGCGGGCGGACTTTCGGCGGTCGCCCGCCAGCCCAGTGGGAAACCCAGAATGACCGCTGCGGTCTTTTGACCGCGGTACGGTCTTCTGGCGGTTCCCGCTTGGCGGGCGGCTACCGCCGCCCGCCAAGCTTAGAATCACCCCCTATGTCTCTATATAATATCCATTGATATACATTGGTTTGTCACCTACCATTTTGCCCACATCTGTGTCCTTTCTTATAACGTCCCAGTATTTGTTCAGGATGCTCAAAATTAGATGACTCTTCTTACTGTATGTCATTACTAGTCTTATATTAGAGTCCTCCTGTGATGTACTTTTCATGGGTTTATTCAATAATTCCTCTCTTATCTGAGATCTCGCTTTCAATTCTCCAGATCTTATATCTTTATTTTTATATTTTCTCTGAATGAATCTCTGCATGGTCTCAATAAACTTTAGTTCCATTTCGGTGGAGCAGTTCCGTTTCATTCTGATAAATTCCCCATATAGTATGCTCCTTTTGAGCAGTGTTGGATGAAAGCTATCTCTATGCAATATACTGTTCGTAGAAGATGCTTTCCGAAATAGGGTCATCTCAATTTGATTATTCTCTACGTATACCTTCACGTCCAGAAATTGGACACAGTTATCACTCATATTATACAGGAAATGTAGACCCATATCATTTTTATTACGTTTTTCAAAATATTGTATGAATTCTTTCTCTGTTCCATTCCAAATAATGAAAAGATCGTCTTGTGGTTATATATCCTAACCAAATTACAGCTTTTTCCGCTAGTTCTTCATTATCTTCTCCCCACCCTACATGCTTTTCCCACCAACCCATGGTGAGGTTCGCGTAGCTTGGTGAAAAGGACACACCCATCGCCTGTTGGTAAATCCCGCTGACTGCCGTGCCGACGGCCGCCAACATACTGTGTCCGCAGCAGAAATCCGCAACGGGTATTATGACCCACACTGAGAATTCCACCACTATACAGACACCCACACAAGTTCACCACACCAAAGGTCAGTGATAAACTGGCGATAGCAAAACCCACACCGTCACGCCAATAGGAATACGCCCACAGTATCACGACCCACAAATCAACGCTGCGGTCATTCAACCGCGGTAAACCATTGGCGGTACACACCGCTGTGCTCAAAATACACACACACTTACAAAACTACTCCACATTGGACAATTCAAACTACACACACCTCACACACATACAAACACCACACCCACAAACTCACACCAATATAAAACACCCACCCACAATACCCACAACCCCTTACACCGAAATATTTTGAAGAAGCAGAGAGAGAGAAAAGCAAAGACCACAACAGCATCCGGAGGCACACATCACCATCACTCAGACACCATCCACGCACAACACACCACACACCCCAACATATCACCCCACACATCACATTAACCACCACCTCACACATCACTCTCACCACATCATGGCACCTCAAAGACACCCCAGGTTTTCTGAGGATGAGATCAGGGTCATGGTGGAGGAAATCATCCGGGTAGAGCCACAGCTATTCGGATCACAGGTGCAGCAGACATCCATTGCAAGGAAGATGGAGCTATGGCGGAGAATTGTCAACGCAGTGGGACAGCATCCAAGAACAAGGGATGACATCAGGAAGAGGTGGAACGACCTACGGGGGAAGTTGCATTCCATTGTATCCAGACACCAGGTAGCCGTACAGATGACCGGCGGTGGACCCCCACCTCCTCCCCCACAACTAACAACACGGGAGGAGCAAGTCTTGGCAATAATGCATCCTGAGGGACTCTCAGGAGTAGCCGGAGGACTGGACTCTGGTAAGTCAACTGTTTACTATTATATCTCCCCACCCTACCTGCATGCCATCACATACTCCCACCCTCACCCTCACTCCCATCACTCCACCATCTCCCACACACCCTACCATCACGCTCCACTACTCCCACAACCAAGCCCTGCATGCAACAATAATGCATGGACACCAATCACAGACATTTCTGAACACCCATCACCAAAGCATGTCCAGTAGAGAGACTCACCCAGTGCACACAATCACCACTCACACAAGGGCCAAGGCAATAGTGCAAGCACAATAATAGAGGGAAACACACCCATTGCACAAGATGGCACACACAGATAAAATAACAATGTATTTGCCCCCCAACAGGACCCCTACCCAACATCACCGGTCAGGAGGTGCCAGCCATATCCAGTCCCCCCATAGAAGAGGCCCACAGTGATGACAGCAGCTCTGCACGCCTGGATCAAGATGACCAGCCTGGCCCATCCTGGACCTCTGGATAGTCGGTTCCCCTGCCACAGTCCCAAGCGACCACAGAACCTCCCCCCTCAGGAAACACCACTACAGCACCCACCCAGTGGGCCCATGCCACTGCCCCCAGGACACGTCAGTCAGCAGTGTGTCCTCCACTACAGGGACCCCAGGCAAACCCACTACCCAGGACGATCAGGGACCTGGGGTCAGTGGGCACACAGTTCAGGGGACAGAGGCACCGGACAACAGGGAAGCTGGGAGGACTGCTGTGCGACAGGGGGAGGACAGGCCAAGGGAACCCACTCTCCACGAGGCACTCTCAAACATCATGGGAGCATACCACCATTCCCAGGAGACCATGGGCACGGTACTGGCCAACTTTCAGGAGACCCAGCTGCTGCAGGAGGGACAATACATGGGGATCAGGGAGGACCTCACCAACATATACACCTTCCTGGTCACCATTGCACGGGTGCTGGCTGACATAGGTAAGACCATGAGGGAGGCAGTGGCACAACAAAGGGCCTCTGACACTAGCCAAACCGATGAACAGCCTTCCACCTCCACCGGCGCTAGTGGACAGGATGCCCCACCACAGGAACAACAGCCCACCAGCACCCCACCCCCTGCAGAAGGCGAACCACCCCACAAACGGTCCCTGCGATCCAGGCAGAAAACAGAGAACATTGCCAAGACCCCCGCCAGGAAATAGGACCCTCCTGATTGTCACCCTTCTGTCCCACTATGTTACCCTGTCTACGTTGAACGGCCATTACTCCCCTTCCTATGCCCTATTGGACAATACACTTGTGACACCAAGAGATTTTGGACTCTACTATGGCCCTTCCTCCACGATCACCCTAGCCCCTTCCACATACCCCTATACACATTAGCCCCTAAATAAACACCCTTGAATCACAAACCAATCTGGAGTCAGTCTGTTCTTTCACACATGTATAAATACAACATCATCAACAAATATCAATTTAAATGTTCATTTGCTAATACCAATGTATGACAGTTGTTGGGCAGCAGTACATATAGCAGAAGGCAGAATGAGGTACCCAGATCTGTAAAATGGAAAGCCAAAGTGAACTGTCAGTGTCCATAGACAGAGGTGAAGAGGCTGACGTATACAACATCCTACAACGTCCTACAATAGTCAGATATGTAAGGAGCAGTGACAGTCTCTTACCTGTGTATCACTGGAAGTACTGCATGATGATGTTCGTTCGGTTGTCAATATCTTCTTCCTCTGCCTCCTCTTCCTCACTCTCCACAGGCTCCACCGCTGCCACAAGACCATCATCAGGCCCATCCTCCTGCAGAAAAGGCACCTGGCATCGCAATGCCAGGTTGTGCAACATGCAGCATGCCACGATAATCTGGCACACCTTCTTCGGTGAGTAGTATAGGGAGCCACCTGTTAGATGGAGGCACCAGAATCTGGCCTTCAGGAGGCCAAACATCCTGTCAATAATACGCCTAGGGCCATATTTATACTTTTTGTCGCAAATCTGCGCTAACGCAGTTTTGCGTCAAAAAAATTAGCGCCGGCTAACGCCATTCTGAAGCGCCATGCGGGCGCCGTATTTATTCAATGACGTTAGCCGGCGTTAGCCGCCGGCGCTGCCTGGTGTGCGTGAAAAAAAACGACGTACACCAGGCAGTGCCGGTGTAGGGGAATATGGAGCTTGGGCGCCAAAAAATGGGGCAAGTCAGGCTGAGGCAAATTTTTCACCTCAACCCGATTTGCGCCATTTATTTCGACTCCCAACCCCCATTGAAATGACTCCTGTCTTGCCCAATGGCCATGCCCAGGGGACTTCTGTCCCCTGGGCATGGTCATTGGGCATAGTGGCATGTAGGGGGGCACAAATCAGGCCCCCCTATGCCACAAAAAAAAAATATGATTACTTACCTGAACTTACCTTATGTTCCCTGGGATGGGTCCCTCCATCCTTAGGCGTCCTCCTGGGGTGGGCAAGGGTGACAGGGGGGGTCCCTGGGGGCATGGGAGGGCACCTCTGGGCTCCTTCCGAGCCCACAGGTCCCTTAACGCCTGCCCTGACCAGGCGCTAAAAAACGACGCAAAAGTGGCTGGACGTAATTTTTTTTGACCCGCCCACTCCCGGGCGTGAGTTTTGCCCGGGAGTGTAAATACGGCGCACATGCCTCGGAGTAAATTTTTTAGACGGGAACGCCTACCTTGCCTATCATTAACGCAAAGTAGGTGTCCACGCAAAAAAATGACGCAAACTCCATGGACTTTGGCGCTAGACGCGTCTAACGCCAAAGTATAAATATGGAGTTGGTTTTGCGTCGGAATTGCGTAAAAAAAAACGACGCAATTCCGGCGCAAACAGAGTATAAATATGGCCCCTAGTTCGCCCATGTGCCTCATTGCAGCGTTCCTCTGCCCTTGTCATGACATTCCTCACTGGGATCAGTAGCCATGAGAGGTTGGGGTAACCAGAGTCAGCTGCAAATGTCGAGGGATATCTGCTAGACACACACTAATCCTTAGGGACGACCCCGTACCCAGACACCTACTCATACTGTGTGGGGACCTTGGGCTCACCTATTAGCCACACCCGTTGCCTCTGGAGTTGGCCCATCACATAAGGTATACTACTATTCCTCAAAATGTAGGCGTCATGCACAGAGCCAGGATACTTGGCATTCACATAAGAGATATACTGCACCGCCAAACACACCATCTGCACATTCATGGAATGGTAGCTTTTTCGATTTCTGTGCACTTGTTCATTTCTGCGGGTGGGACAAATGCCACATGTGTACCATCAATGGCACCAATGATGTTGGGGATATGTCCCAGGGCATAAAAGTCAGCTTTCACTGTGGGCAAATCCTCCACCTCTGGAAACACGATGTAGCTGCGCATGTGTTTCAGCAGGACAGACAACACGTTAGAAAACAGTGGCTGAGACATCCCAGATGCCATGGCCACTGTAGTTTGAAAGGAGCCACTTGCCAGGAAATGGAGCACTGACAGGACCTGCACTAGAGGGGGTATTCCTGTGGTATGGCGGATAGCTGACATCAGGTCTGGCTCCAATTGGGCACACAGGTCTTGGATTGTGGCACAATCAAGTCTGTAGGTGATAATGATGTGTCTGTCTTCCATTGTCGACAGGTCCACCAGGGGTCTGTACACCGGAGGATGACGCCATCTCATCATCTGCCCCAGTGGATGTGCCCTAAAGAGGAGAATGGTGAGCAGAGAGTCATGTACCACATAGGTTGCACAACTGTGTTTTCAGTAATGTGAGTAAATCCATGTGTGGCTTAGTTTGGCCATATATCTGCCAAATTGTGCTGTGACGCAGTTAGGTGCCATGCCATGTGCCTCCCTGAAAAGGCGGCTGCCTGACCTGTAAGGAGGGACAAGGGGAAATGAGGTAACTGTGCTGGCATTGTGCAGCGTCGCAGTAGGCGGTCGAAGACAGCCGTGCAATTTAGCATTGGTTATCATTGGGCCCTATGGGTTCCAGGAGCCAATGACGATGTACGCCGGCGGTGACGGTACGCACAGCCGCGGACGTGACCGCCATTTTCTATCTGTTCACTCACTTGATACCTGACCTTCAACAGGAGAGGACCTACACTGCAAGTGCTGCTGTGACCTGGGTCTGGAAGTGACAATGGCTCGAGTGTCTGGAGAAAGGGCCTCTGCCTTCACCGTGGAGGAGTTGGACAAACTGATGGATGGAGTCCTCCTCCAGTACACCCTACTCTACGGTCCTCCAGACAAACAGGTGAGTACACTGTGAGCATGATGCGTGGGAAATGACTTTTTTGAGTGGTGTGGATGGAAGATACATGTGGGGGTCTGAGGCCTGCATGTGAGGATGGTGAGTGTATGTGCGTCAGGGCATGGTTGGGAACTGGTGGGCAATGAGTATGACGGTCCGGACGGGTGAGTAATTCCCTTTCCTCCTGTACCTTTCCTCTAGGTCAGCGCCCACCAGAAGAAGGGTATTTGGCATGCCATCACCAAGGAAGTGCGGACCCTGGGGATCTATCATAGACGGAGCACCCACTGCCGCAAGAGATGGGAGGACCTGCGCTGCTGGAGCAAGAAGACGGCAGAGGCCCAGCTGGGGCTGGCCTCCCAATGTGGAAGGGGTGCCTGTCACACCATGACCCCCTGATGTTCCGGATCCTGGCGGTGGCATATCCGGAGTTGGATGGGCGCTTGAGGCCATCACATCAGCCACAAGGAGGTGAGTACAGTGTCATTAAGCTGAGTCTGCGCGCTTCACGAAGTGTCTGGGTGGGGGATGTGGGCTGTGGGTTCCCCTAGGCCAGGACAAACTTGGTAGGGTAGGTCCTTTGTTGGGCAGGCTCTGAGGCACTCCACCCCGAATAGTGTTAGTGGGCATCTACAACTGGGCAGGCTCCTGTGGGTTCAAGGTGTGCAGCAAATGGTGTTAGGCATAGTAACCCGTGGCCTGGTGAATTTCCTACTAACTGCTAGTGCATGGCCTACTGCATAGGGCTGCTCCCTGTGTGTTGTGTCCGCCATCGGTATTGGTGTTGCTGGCATTGACTATGTGTATCCTCTGCCTTTCCCCCCTTCTTGTTTTGTCACCCTGTCCTTGTGTGCATTAGCGTCATCTGGCGGAAGAGCAGAGGCACCAGCGACGGAGGGAGCTGCATCCCACATGGCTCTGGAGGGTGAATCTATGGAGTCTGAAGGCACCAGTGGGATGGAGGGCGAGGGGAGCTCCACGCCGGGGACAGGAGGGGATACCAGCGACAGCGACTCCTCCTCTGATGGAAGCTCCCTGGCGGTGGCGGACACCTCTGTGCCCACCCCAACAACAGGTACAGCCGCAACCCCCCCTACCAGCACCACCCTCCCAGCAGCCCCTCAGCGTGTTTCCCGTGCCCGCTCACCCAGGAGGGTGGGCATCTCCTTCACCGAGGTACCTCAGGCCCTGCCCTAGTCAGCCCTGCTGACCTCAGTGAGGAGGCTTTTGACCTCCTGAGATCCCTCACTGTTGGGCAGTCAACCATTCTGAATGCCATCCAGGGTATCGAGAGACATTTGCAGCAAACAAATGCATACCTGGAGGGCATTCATTCTGGCATGTTGGCCCAGCAGAGAGCATTTCAGGCTCTGGCCTCAGCACTGATGGCAGCCATTGTCCCTGTGTCCATCCTCCTCCCTCCAACTTCCACTACCGAGACCCAATCCCTGCTACCTCAGCCTATCCCAAGCACACCATCAGACCAGCATGCACACACTCCAACACACAAAAGTGGCTCAGGCAAACATAAGCACCACACATCTCACAGGCACTCACACAAGCACCATACCCATGCACACATACCAACATCCACTTCCTCCACTGTGTCCCCCTTCTCCATGTCCTCCACCTCCCTCCCAGTCTCGTCTCCACTCACACCTGCATGCACTACATCATCAGCCACTGCCTCCATCACCAGCATGACCATCACTACACACCGCTCACGTGCAATCACCACCCCCACTACCATTCACACATCCCCTGTGTCCTCTCCAAGTGTGTCTGTATCCCTCCTCCAAAAGTACACAAACGCAGGCACACACCCACTCAACAGCCATCCACCTCACAAGAGCCTCCAACCTATGCCCCTTCACCCAAACTCAGCAGACGTACACCTCCTACAACCACTACCTCTTCCTCCACTCCCACACCCTCTCCATCTTCCCGTCCCAGTGTGTCAAAAAAACGTTTCCTAGCTAACTTTGACCTCTTCCCTACACATCCCCCCTCTCCTTCCCTAGGGCCATGATGTTTAGATCCAAGCCCAGCACCTCAGCCACAAAATCTGCATCCACTTTGGTCCCTGCTAATCCAGTACGGTCTAAAGGGGGACCCGTCAGAGCTGCCAGTGTGCCAATGATAGAAAAGAAGGACCACTCTATTCCACCACCTGCAAAGGTCAAAAAGGGGGCGGCTTCCAGCAGGGGACAGTCACACCACCCACCCAGCAAGGCCTCACCCAAACACCGAGTGGACAGTGCCAAGGTCCCTGCAACGACTGTCAAGATGGGGAAGGGCCACAAGCCAAAGGGCACATCACCTCTGGGCACAATGTCTCCTGGTGAGGGGCTGGTGACCACCATATCATCAGGGATGGCAGCCACATGCACCACAGTCACCACCGCCGCTCTGACCGCCACCTGCACCCCCACCTGCACCACCACCTGCACCGCTGCTGCCACAACGTCAGTCTGCAGCATCCTCCCCAAGGATCAGCCATCCGAGGCTGGCGGAGACGGTATGGTGTCTCCATCCACCGCAACAGTCACTTGTACCACGGCCAGCACTGGCAGCATCTCCGCCGC
Organism: Pleurodeles waltl; assembly: GCF_031143425.1. Classification (NCBI taxonomy): domain Eukaryota; kingdom Metazoa; phylum Chordata; class Amphibia; order Caudata; family Salamandridae; genus Pleurodeles; species Pleurodeles waltl. Next base: position 146,591,137 of record NC_090444.1, on the reverse strand, counting down.
AGACACTGCCACCTGCACCACCATCAGCACTGCCACGTGCACAGCCGATGCCACTCTGTCAGACGTCAGCCCCATCCCCAGTGGGCAGCCGTCAGAGTATGCAGGTGACGTCCTGGACACGCCACTTGAGACACCACCTCCAGCACTGACACGAACCAGCAATTGGCAGCCTGAGTCGCCGCAGGATGGAGTGTGGGTCTGCCTCCATGGAGTATCATGCTACCTGTTCCAGGTACATCACATGGCTGAGACACCCAGGTGAGATGAAGTCAACTGCCACACCCCAGGTGCAGCATCACTGGGCACAAAGCCCCCTCCAGAACCAGTGGAGAAAGGCATCCACTAACCCAGTCATTGGCAGGATGAAGCACTCTGGTTACAAAGCCCCCTCCAAGACCAGTGGAGAAAGGCATCCAGTAACCCAGTCCTTGGCAGGATGAAGCACTCTGAGCACAAAGCCCCCTCCAGAACCAGTGGAGGGATACATCCACTAACCCAGTCCTTGGCAGGATGAAGCACTCTGGGCACAAAGCCCCCTCTAGAACCAGTGGAGAAAGGCATGCACTTGAGAGACTTGAGACACTGTGGCTTTGCACTCCCCAGGAACAAGCAGTGGGCAGTGCATCCACTTGAGAGACTTGAGAGACTGTGGCTTTGCACTCCCCAGGACCAAGCAGTGGGCAGTGCACCCACTTGAGAGACTTGAGAGACTGTGGCTTTGCACTACCCAGGACCAAGCAGTGGGCAGTGCACCCACTTGAGAGACTTGAGAGACTGTGGCTTTGCACTCCCCAGGAACAAGCAGTGGGTAGTGCACTCACTTGAGAGACTCGAGAGACTGTGGCTTTGCACTCCCCAGGACCAAGCAGTGTGCAGTGAACCCACTTCAGAGACGTGAGAGACTGTGGCTTTACACTACCAAGGACCAAGCAGTGGGCATGGAGCCCCCTCGAGGAGCAGTAGTGTCGTACCATCATCCGGCTGAGGTGTCCCCTTTCCCCCTGAGGTGCCTGTTATTTTTGCGACCTGATGCCTTTGCAGTGTTCTTTCCGTTTTGAGGCAGATGTCATGTTTGGGCTTCGTCCATGCTTTTTGGGACCACTGGTCCACTGACATTTCATGGGACAGTGTAAGGACTTGTGTACTTGTTGTAAATATTTGTCTAAACTGATTATTTGCTGTTCTCTAGTCTATCTGATTGTTCGAATATTACACAAGTTAAACTCATTTCGTTTGGTCCTTGCGTTCTTCCGAGGGGATGGGGTGTATCTGTGATGTTATTTGATATGTGTATGTGTGTGTGTTGGTGTGGGTGATGGTGTTGCGTGTCGCATGTGTGTGGCACTCTCTTTTCCCTCCTCTCCTCCCCTGTGTGCTAGGTGCAGTACTCACCGTCACCTTCTTTCCACTTCGTGGTGTATTAATAGATACAGCAACATGGGTAGGATCTGCAATTCGGGCTTCATGTGGTCCTAGTTCTTCCTTGTGTGTCAAGTGGTGAGTGGTTTCCCTTCCAATTCCTGTTTCCGCCGTGCTTTTGATGCCGTTGGTACTGCCCCGGAAAAGTTGGTGGATTGGTGCCTTGTAATAGTGTGGGTGGTACATTGTCTTCCGCCTGTCTGTTGGCAGTGACCGCCGTAGTGTTTGTTGCTACCGCCATGGCGGTCGGAGTGTTAAAGTGGCTATCTGTGTTGGCGGTTTCCGCCATGGTCATGATTCAATTTTTTTTACCGCCGGCCTGTTGGTGGTATTACCGCCACTTTAATACCAGCCGCCAGGGTTGTAATGAGGACCATAATCTGCTCATCATAGAACATTAATGAACATACGTGGTAATAACTAGAACATCTATTAATATACACTAGTGGTAACTGACTATATTGGAAATTAGATTTACGCTTAAAGAAGGTCAAATTTGACGATTAGTAATTATGGTGAATCCCCTAAAGTAGGATTATTGTTAACGATATTTATCATCATATCATAGCATAGGCTACCCTGTTTGGGTTTACTCAGAGATGGATGTAAATAGTATTAACATCATTTCCGTAGTTTTTTTGCACAGATGGTGGTTTATAATTCATTTTTGTAAAATAATGTGATTGGTGGAATACTTTGATTTTAGTATTAGCTTTTAAATACACTTAATGTCCCATAATGCATTAGAGTGGGTAGTAGGAAAGAGGTTATAAATAATAGACATTGAAAAAATATTGAGACACTGTGAACAAGACCAGTAGGTTGAAACGCTTAGGTTGTGATGGTTGGTGATTCTTTTGACTGCAAATAAAGAAAAAGCAAAATTCTCTCCTGGAGTGCAGCGCCAAAGTTGTTATCAACTGTTTGTTTTTTAATATACATACATATATATATATATATATACATACAAATATATATATATATATATATATATATATAGTACCCAATGCTGGACGTTATAGTCAGGACCATGTTTCCATATGAAGAGCATTGTTCGATATCCTTATAATTTTGGTGTCATCTGCTGAATATTCATAAAACTTTTCAAACAAAAGTCTTATCCACCTCAGCTCTTTCCTGCAAAGTTTCAAGGTGATCTGCCAAATGGGGCAAAGAAAAATGGGGTCCCAAAACACATTTTTCCCATTCATTTTTCCATGGGAAATGTAGACACATCTACAACCGAAACTGCACAGCAGAATTACACCAAATTTGTCAGAGAGCTAGATCTCGTTCCATAGAGCATCCTTTTTAGGTTGAGCATTCTTTTCCAACGTGTTCGTATGTATCTGGGCCTGTAACAATGCCCACCTCACGCCCATCACTACAGCTCATTTGTGGGCTTACCCTTCAAAAATCCTTTGATGTAATTGGTAAATGGTTTATGTTTGTCCCTCCTTGGAGAAGTTTTGTTACGCCTAGGCCATCACCTCTGTTACATGGCTAATTGCACTTTTGCCGACAAGTTTGACTGCAAGCGAACTTCTTTTTCTTTTTGTGTCTCTCCTTCACGCTAATGCTCATGGTGGCTGTGGCACTGTGAATCGGCTTGCTTATGTAAAACTGTTTTACTTTTACTTTTCAATTTATGTGGCAAGAAAAGTCTGGTTAGGAATTTACAACACTAATAACTCTAATTCAAGCAAATGCGAGACCCATTGTATTGAAAATGCTTGTTGTGATTTGGAGTAAATCTGTACAGTAGTTTTTGAGAAAGTAGAGCTAAAAATATAGATATTTCACACCACGGAGGATCCATGGGGCCGGTAGATCTCCTATTTTAAAATAGGAGGGTGTATGTGGCCCTCCTCTTCTAGCCTTGAAAGGCCCCAGGACACCATCCACCAGGCCAGCTCATTTGTTGTGTCCCAGGGCACCCACCCTCAGGGCACTATTTCTTTGCCTGCTGGAGTGGCAGGTGGAAGTACACATTTTTTTTCTTGGCTGCACTCTGGCGGACAGTGAAACAAAGAGCGCTCCCACCCAGTAGGAGCAGAGAAAAAAACCTGCTCCCGCTGGGAGGGGTCCCTGCATTCCCCTGGAGTCCTCAAAATAATATCTTTTGTGGGTATCATTGGTGGGACTGAGGCACTCACCTTAGGCACTGGGGGATGGGATCCTTGGTGCCAGTGCTGACTCGTTGGATGCTGCATGCTGCCCCTCCACTTTAAAGGAATTTCGGCCCCGGAGGATGGGGTCTCCAGGGCCAATATTGGCTCAAAGAGGGGGGTGCATGCGCCTGCATATAAAAAGTAAAATTATGTCCAAAGGGATGGGTTCCCGGGGCCAGTATTGGCATCATGCCTCCTTCAAATAAAAAAAATGTGCTTATTTCCTTTTGGGGGACAGGGTCCCGGGGGCCAGCAATGGCTCAGGGAGGGGGGATGCATGACCACACCTCAATGTGTAAAGAGAAAAACAATGTAAATATTTGTTGGCTTCCACGGGCACCCAAGATGGGTGCTCACAGGGGAGCCGGCAGGGTCACAGAGACCATAAGGCTCTCCATACAGCTCCCTACAAAAAAAGGTGGTAGGTGCCCTGGGTGGGCCAAGGACACCCAAAATATAAGTAACACATTTTTTAAAAACTGGAAAAATTTACAATATGATTGCTAGGAGCTATTAATTTATTCACAGCTCCTAGCAAGGATCTTCCCATAATTTCCTAGGGCTTTTTTCAAGTAGGTATTTGCTTGCTGATGATGCCCCTACAAGGGCCAAGGGCACCACCAAACATTTTTGTTAATGTTGTGTGGGGGGGAGGGGGGCAGCAGAGAGTATAATAGCTCCTCCCCTCCCCCACCAGCAACATTAAAGAAAAAAAAGGGAGTCTTCTAGGACATTAAATCCAAGGCCCTAGGAAAGCTTATCATATGTTTTAAAAGTCCTCCATACTGGAACTGTATGCTCTTCAACTAGAGTGCTGAGATCTTATAAGAATCACTTTTATTAATCATTGCAGTGTGTGAATTCCCGAAATGTACATTTGATTATCTATTTTTAAGTGATTATTACTTGTTATTTTGTTACAGGGATGGAGCCCCCTGGTTGTCTAAGTATAATTTTGGTTTTAGGTCATGGACATATAGCCCCAGTAGGGCTATAAAAACTGTAATTTCCAATAACCTTTATAAACTGTAAAAACTTTACTGATCCGGGGTATTTGCCTTCAGGTGATTGTGTTATATATTCTAATATATATATATTTTATGTGAATTTCCATGATGCCTTAGCATATTATGATTTCAGTGTTTGGATATAACAGTGCATGCAGGAATAGTACATCATTTCCATGGGATACATTTCAGATGTGTAATCATATATATTTTCAAATGTGACTGTTACTAATATGCAGATTCCATTATACTTATATATTTTTTGGTTATTAATGCTGGTAATCCTGGTTATTTTTTTAGGAATATTTTGGTTAATATATGAATTAGCATGTGCTTTAAGTAGAATGCTATATATGAAAAGATGGCACCCATGTTCTTTTAAAATTTGTATAGACGCTTTGGTTTACGATAGGTTACGATAGTCCGTTTTCACAGTTGTGCAAGTATGTTTTGAACTGTTTTATATGTGTTACGTACAACACAGTGATTATGTGAGCAAGACTGTTGGTTCGGCCGAAACGCGTCATGAAGGGTGATTAAATCCCGATAAACTGCTGCCTGAGTGCTGTCATTAATTTTGTGTGGACTGCTGATATTTTCGACCAGAGTGCTCACCTGGTTTCGCACTCCACGTTTGGATATATATATATATATATATATGTGTGTGTGTGTGTGTGTGTACACTCACTGACAAAAAACAAAGGCTAAAAGCATGTTACAGTTAGGTGAAACCCTCACCATGCACAGTGTTGTTAGCCGTCATTTCAGATGTCATCAGTGGTTATGAATAATGTGATAGAACATGGTGAGGGCACGAGTTATACTTAGGATAACTATAACTGGTGAATTTCAGTGTTTTTATTTTAAGTAAAGCATTGTTTTAACTGACATTTTCACCAAACTATATTGTCTCTTTAACCATTGTTTTTTCTGTGAGTTTTAAAGTTTTTTTTATTGTAAAGTAAGATATTATTGCAATTTCAAAACATAACATCACCTTGACCTTTGGTTATTTCAGTGGATTTCTATGGCTTTTTAATGTAGAGAAAATATCCATCACTATGCATGGGATAGAGTCAGGTGCAAGACCTGGAATCCACGCGGGCGCACAACCACCCACCGTGCACAGCCTTTGGCCGTGCACAACGAGGGGTAAACAGAAGGCCTGTAGCCAAAGCTAGCCCTATACCCCTGTGTGCAGACAAGGTCATTTTAAGTAAGGTAGACCTGCCTGCATTGTCAGAGGGTCAGAACACCAAAATATAACAACCAGGCCTATATCCTTTATCAAGGGGTCAGCACATCAACATGTAATGCTGGTTATTGACTTTGTCGATAAATCAACATAATAATTAATCATTTACCATAAAGTTCTATGTACATATGTTGCAATGATTAATAATTATTATTGTCACATTATTAATATTTTAAATAAAGCATTTTCCTACAAACCAACAATAAACATGTGTTAAGTCTCTCTTTAATATTTTTCAAGACCCAAAATAAATCCACAGAAGTAACTACAAGAAGTTTGCACTCCAGCTGAAGAGCATAGATCTCCAGCTCAGAGTGCTTTAAAAATATGGTAAGCTCTCTTGGGTCATGAATTCAATGACCCAGGTGACTTATTGCTACTTTTTAAAAATATTCCTTAGGGGCTGCCCGTAGACCCCAACAACATTTAAAAGAAAGCTTGGTGGTGCCCCTGTGCCTTCCAAGGGTACCACCAGCATCTAAAAAATCGTTTTTTTTTAAAAAGTTCTTCCTGGATATTATAGGGTGCTCCCCGTTGGATCAATGAATGTGAAATGAGAGGCTACTCTGCTATTTTCACATTCATGCTCTATAATATATATTATTTATATTTGGGGAGGGGGATGCGTAGCCCTCTCATCCCCAAGCATTTTAATAACCCTGAGGAATCCCATCCTTTGTGCCAGATGCCGTTTTTCAGGTAGAAGGGGTTGTAGTGAAACCTTCCTGAGTCATTTAAAGAGTCTGTGGACCCCATACCCTAAGGTTGATATCTTTGTATTGGGGAGAGGGTGGAAGGTCCCCCTCCTTAAGAGCCTTTTTAAGGGCCTGGAGACCACATCACCTGGGGCCTGGTGTTTTTTTCATTTAGGAAGGGGCTTGCAGCCTCCCTCCCCGAGCCTTTTCAATAACTCAGGGATCCCTAAAGCCACATATAGGCCCCAAGGACCCCATCCAGTGGGACTGTGACTTGTTTCATGCAGGGAGCACAGGTTTGTTCCTGCGTGACTGGAGCAGATAGAAAAGCTGATTCCACCATGGAGGAGCAAACAAATGCAGCCGGCTCGCACTGCACCAAGGATGGCCCTGGGGCTCCCCCTGCTGCCCTATGGCCCCTCATTGCTGAGGGTGTCCTGGGTGGGACTGGGCACCCACTGCATCTATTATCAGTTATTAGCTCAGGGAGCGGGGGTTTGCATGCTCCCACCCTTTTATATTATGATAGAGCCTCAATGCATAGGGTTCCCTGGGCTTGTAATGGCTGTGGGAGGGCTGGATGCGCACCCTCCTCCCATAAAATAATAAGAGGAATCCCTGGTGTGATTAATATTGAAAAGGCCAGGAGCTGGAGGGTCCTTCCAGGCATAAGGGGTATCCCTACCCTGCCCTTCTGTATGTTTTTTAAATCTTTTTTCAGGACAGGGTTCTGAGTCCCTGAGTCCTAAAATGGCTGCCAATACACCTTTGTTGGTGTGGTGGTAACCAATCAGACCTGTTGCATATGCGGATCCTCCAAGACATTATATATACTTAAATTGCAAACCTTAAATTCAGCAAAAACTACTAAACGGATTGAAACCAAATCACAAAAAGCACACTCTCTGTTTCAAGCTCGACCTTTTTGGCAAATATGGTGGAATCCAATTCAGCAGTTCTTGCAATAGTGCTGTTCCTATGGAGATTGATATGGGAACACTTTTTAGTGCCCCTCCCTTTTTTCTCAGCCCCCCCCTTGAAGGATGATTCCAAAACTTTCCAGAACAATGCTGAGGTGGTTAAGGATTGTTTTAGGAAAGTTGAGTGACACTTCAATTTGCAGATATGACAAAAGTATTGTTTCCACCTAAAGATGTATGAAAATAACATATTTAATAATTTGATGCCCAGTAATGCAGTATATAAATGCTCACTTCTAGAAGACTAGTATATGGATTGAAAAAACACAAGCAAAGGAATTCTACTTTAAAAAATTCAGACCTTTTATTGAACAAAGCTAACAATAACATCACTTTGAAAAGTGTTTTTTTCAAAGCAGGAACTTCTCTTCTTCTTGCAGCTTTTGTCCCTGCTAGCATAGTTTGCCGCCAGGACTTCACCTTCAACCTGGCCCGATTCCCAAACCACCTTGAGTGACTTTGAAAGACCTAGGAGAGTTAACCTGGACAATCTATTTTATTGAGTTATGTGACTGATTTTCAAAATAACTGTTTTTGCTTGTTTTGAGGTTTTTCATTTTTAGAGGGATTTTGAGTTTTTTTCATGATTTGTTAACTCGATTTTTGTTGTACTGTGATGGAAAGTGACATTTATAGCTTTGGAACAACGTTTTCTATCTTTAACTGTTAGTAAGTCTTAAAATGTTTGTCCATCTTCTTGATTCCAATTCTGGGGTTTGTTCTCTGTGCTTTTCTCTCCCTGCAACAAAATCGAAAGTTCTTCAGGTGGAACTTTTTCTTCTGTTCTACTTGCTGAAGTACTACCTATACTGGAACATTTTGTGGAGTTAGTATGACATGTCCAGCTGGTGCTTAGGGATTTTTCTTATGATGTTGCTGCTGAAATTTAAGATTTTGACTTGGGATGCCTTGTCATCATTGAAGTTACAACAAAATACGGACTTCTCTGTCCTATGCTCAATTTCTGATCGCAAAATTGAAATGTTATCTTCAAGATTTTTTTTTTAGGTTTTTTCTCTCCAGGGATATGTGACAAAAATACCTTCCCGATGGAGTTGTTAGGAGTTTTATTACTCCCAAAGTTGCTTCGATGTACATTACTGTTTCCTCTTCCTGAGGTGCAGATGATAGTCCACAAAGGGCCAGATGTAGCAAAGGTTTTTACCCATTCTGTCTCTATGGGAAAAAGTGTTCGTACATATGGCCCAAAGTTCCTTATCATGTATGTCTGCTGTGGTTCAGTAATGGAATGCAACACTGACTCTTTCTAAGTAGTGGTCTCCTGGTCAAAAACATGGCTGGGGGTCCTGTTGCTATAAAACTGGTACTTTGTCTGTGGAAAGATATAAAACTTTTAACCTGTGAAACCTTAAAATGGTATTACATTTGTTAGAAAGTTTGTGCACTCAAATTAAAGTTTGGTCAATTTAGAGGAAGTCCTTCCTCACTGCTAGACATGCTGGGTCAGAAAGCTCAAATTTGGCTCGCAGAGTACTGTGTTTTTTTTTTGTTTTTTTAAAAGAAAAAGTTTGAGGTCACTCAGAACACATCCCCTAAAACACAATCTGACTCCAGCCTGTTTCTAAACAAAAGATGTAAGAAGAAAATAAGTAATTTTTACATTTTACGCAGCACTGAAATGTGTGGACTTTCAATTGAACCCTGAACATACTCAAATTATGATTCTGGTTCTGGATCTCAGCTCATACTTTGCGAACTGTGAGAGGAGACTCACTATGGGTCCAATGGTTCTTGAACCCCTGGACTTGACATGGTGTGTTCCTACTATGTGAGAGGACCTAACATGGGGTCCCCAGGTTCTTGAGTCCTTAGACGCATCATGAAGTTGGCAAACTATGAAAGACCATGAAAAATGAATCCACAGTCTTCAGAATCCTGTAAACTCTGTTCAGAGTTTGTGAACTTCAATCTGAGTTTATGTGTGTCAGGGCCCCTTTCCTGTCTTGAGTTCACAAAAGGACCTGGGGGTCACAGTGTGCTCATCCTACCCCCTTATGTGGCCTTTCAGTATGTGGAGACTCTGCTCCATGTTCTGTAAGGGTAATCAGAGCAGAATTGTCTTTTGTGGTTAGCCAGTCATAGCTTCTGCACCAGGAGACTTAGGTGTGAGCTTCTGAACCCAAACAGAATGATGGAAGAAAAAGCTCCCTCATATAATGAGATTTCTTTGTTTTTTTAATTTAAGTCCACAGACAGTACACAGACCTGAGTTTGGGGAATGTCTGAGAATGAATGGTCCAGCTATTCCCATAATTTAGGCATTTGAAGCCCACCTCATACATTTCTGTAATTCTAATTTTTTTTAAACTGCTGAATGGACTGCATCAAGTCATGCAAAGACCCACCTCTGAGTTGTTAGCGCGCCTGGTCCTTAGTAATTAAACTTACAAGGGGACGCGTATAGGTTGATGAACCTTTTGATTCGCATGGAGTATCCTAGCTACGGTGTAACCAATGTGCATCAATTTTCAATACACAAACCAATAGCCAATAACAAACATTGATCAACAATCATGAAAACCACAACTCAATTATACGTTTTATCAATTTTATTTCCCTATTGGTTACAATACTAAGTCATAAGGTGTTGTGTAGCCATTTTAGTTATATCTCCATGCACGTTATTTTAACACACTAGGCCGCTGTGCACTTTAACCTAGATATTTTATTCGGTTTCGGATTGTTATTTTACGATAACCATTTTGACGGTCTTGTTTTATTTTTCATCTATCTAACTGTTTTGCTTAGCCTAGCACTGCGTTCTCAAACAAGACATTCTTGATCACTTTGTGCTTCATTCAAGGCTACAGTTTGGTACATTGCCGGAGAACGTGGTAGAAGTTTAGTCTCCAACATTCGTAGAAAATACACATCCTTAAGTAGGGACATTTTCTCAGAACATTAGCTGTGTTGTTGTAACAACACTTCCTAGTCCCATTACACGTTAAGAGGTAGATTCCAGCCAGGGAACCACGACTGTATGCTGATCGCTGAATGCTTCATTACAGATGCTAATGCAGACTACAGGCCTTTGCTCAGGTATGAGGGTTGATGTCTCCCGGGGGAACATGAAAGGCAGAATTAGAGCATAACATGCTGTGCTCAAATTATGGCTTAGATAGGAAATAATCCATTGATTATAGGGACAATATGATAGCGTTATTCTTATGCTTCACTCTTCTCGTCACCAATTTCATACTTTCATGTTGTGTCATCCTGGTTATTGCAGCTCACGTTTTGCTATCTAAGATGCAGTCATTTTATTAAACCAATCATTGAAACATATACTGCTTCTGTTTGTCATTTATATATGAGACTGAATTGTGAATGAGAGAACCGGATGCGACCTGAGTGACCACGACTTCCCTAAGAAGCCTAATATGTCATGCGCTCGGCTGCCCAATCATCACTATCGTTTGGTAGAGATGAGGCACTGCTAGTTAGCCAGAGCAAAACTCGGATTTGGAGCGACAGGTGTCACCCACAGTGGGTCAGACTCAGTCTCCCACACCGTGGACGATCTTGCTGCTCAAAATCCAGTAGTCTCATTAGATTAATGAGAACCTACGCGACAAAGGTTAATTCGAATCAAACTTTATTTAATCTTCTTCAGTAATAATTCATTAGTGACCACCAATAACATAATCTAATCAAAGCTTGAGCTAACATATGTTCTAATGCCTCAACATAAGCAAGTAAAAAAAGATGTGTTAACATGAATAGCAGAGTTCAGCAAATCAGTCCATCAAACATTTGTTACCGTATATGTCAACGGAATAGGAACCCTACCTAACCCAGATTAGCATTGGCATGTGGGACTTCATGTGAAAGTATTTTAGAATATGAATTTAGAAAAACATCTAGCTAGAAGAAAAAAAACTATAAAACAGCGCAGTTGGTACCTAGAAAGAAAAGGCACAAAAGTCAGTCAGTCACATTGTCATAGCTACCTATCCACAGTATGGATCAGCAACAAAGTCAGTCTTCGTCTTCAGGTTATCAATTGATCAGCAACGCATCAGGCTCTCAAGAACATGAGCCCAATGACAGAATCTTTAATCTCTTCTCTCCAATATCGCATAAATTTCGGAATAAGTTCTCTCCCCGATCATCTGCCTCTAACATCTCCCCATCTGTTCTGAAGTTTTTCCCCTTTGTCACAACATTATATTAGAGTTACCCAGTCAATCCCCCAAATCCTAATTGGTCAATCATTCACCATATATGACACTATCCAATACATTCAGTTCTTCAAATCTATGAATTCTAATATTACGCCATTCTCAGGGTGTTGATTGGTTCACTATACAATGTCCTCATCATCCGGCTCGTCAGGTATCGATAAATATTGCATCTTCTTCTCCAGTCAGTGTCTCTATTGTTCAAGTCCTGGAAAAGTACATCTTGTCTGCTTTACACTGAATTAGTCACATACTCTAGTCCCTCATCTCCTGTCTGTCGGTTCATTGCAGAATATTCTAGCTAAGCAAATTTTTATTAATACAAGTGGTTCAGGGTCAGTTCAACATATCAGCTTCTCTACATTGCATGATTATTCAGCTTCTGCATGAGGCCTGGCAAAACTATGCCACATCTTTGGCTAAGTTAACTCTACAGGACAATACAAAATGTACGTTATATCATTCAATATGATATATTACTACATTACTATTACGCATTTTCAACATTTTCACATCTGCTTCAGCAGAGTAAAGTGCCAGTTTCATGCCAAGTTTGATGTAAGTCTCTTAAACCTTATTTTTCTGTAGCAAAACAGTAAGGTTTCCATGAGAGATAAAATAGAAAATGTTATTGATCGCCTTTTTTGTTTCTCCCCTGAATGGATCACTATGAAAGATGTGGTTGTTGGTTGAGGGGTAGTGGAATCTCTGCCCAAACAACAGCCACAATCTTTGTCATAGTAAATCACAAAAGTCACTAAATTAATCTGTGCTTAATCCTCTCATAGCTTGGCCCAGGCTTAGCTTGGAGGCAATGTGTAAAGTATTTATGCCGCACATAAACAGCTATAAAGTGGAAACACAGCACATGGAAAATCCCATACCATTTAGAAAAAGAGAGTAACGTAATAAATTATTTGACACCAAAATGACCACAATCTGATGAGTAGAACTGGAGATATTCAGTTTTAAAGATCTAAGGTATAGCCCCTAAAAGCATAAAGCGCCACTTACGATTATCTGGTTGTGCAAGACCAGGTGAAAGTCAAAATTTCAGGGCAACCTGGATGAAGTGTGGGCCAGATACAGGTCCTGCTGAAAAAGTTACCTTTTAAAGTTCTGCACCAAGAATGCTGCTGACGGTAGAGGAGGCTGCGAGGAGCAGGAAGAGCATCGCAAATTGTCATCACTGTAGTGTGAAGAGCAGGTTGCGTGTTGAGGACGGTCATCAATGTAACATGAAGATGATGTTAGGCATTGTGGATGGTCGTTACTGGAGATTCCTGTTGGGGGTCACTGCAGCCTGTCGATGCTGTAGCACAAAGTGCAGATTTTGTGTTGCCATTCACCACTGGCGGCCACTGTGTCATGAAAAGTCAGGGTCACCAGAGCTTCACATTGGTGGTTGGCATGGGTGGCAATATCTTCGAGCGAACTAGATTTTTCCTCTTCTTTTAGGTGGAGTTCAACTGATGCAACACAAAAGGTCCAGGCCCTGAGGGACTACTTGGGTATCTGGAGCTCCCTCCAGCAGAGGCCAGCAGGGCTCAGACATGTCCAGTTGCAGGTCTAAGCAAGTCCAGTGCCGAAGGTCAGCTTGGTAGTTGCAGGCAGACCTGTTGTGACCCTGCAGCTCAGAAATGGAGGTCAGTCAGCTGACCCTTGGAATCACTTTAGCCTGGGATGAAGGGTGCAGGTCCAGTCTCCTTTCTCAGGTAGCAAGCCAGGATGGCCCATCCTACCAACACCCAGACCCTCTATTGTGATACTGTCTGGGAGGAATGCACAAATGCCAGATGCCAAGTACACCTAGTCATGTGATCCCAGGAACAGGCTGCAGGTACCACATGGTTAGGACAAGAAAATGCCAACTTTCTAAATGTTGCATTTTCCGAATTGTGACCTAAAACCCAACTTTACCATTAAAAGGAGCTGTAAATTACAACTAATCAAACACCAAACATAATATTCCTGCCTTTTCCCCAAAAAAAGTTATCACTTATTAAATGTAATAAGATAATTCAGTGTAATCATCTGGAAGAGGTAGGCCTTGCAGAGGTGAAACATGAATTGAGGAGTTTTTCATTGCCAGGGTATGTCCTTCTTTTTAAATACAGTGCACCCTGCCCTATGGGTAGTTTAGGGCCAAAACTAGGGGTGACTTACTTGCATCAAAAAGAACGGTCTATGTGTGGCAAAAGGTTTCTTTTGCAAGGTCATAATGGCAGTTTACAACTGCACACACAAGCTGCAGTGGCAGACCTGAGACATTTTGAAAAAGGCTGGAACGAGGGTGTCACAATTAGTGCTGCGGGCTCACTGGTAGCATTTAATTTAAGGCCCTGATTACATGTAGTAACACTTTACTAAGGACTTGCAACTAAATTAAATGTGCCAGTTTGCTCCATGTATAAAGGAGAGAACACAGGCACTTTAGCACTGGTTGGCAGTGGTAAATGTGCAGAGTCCTACAAGCCAACAAAAATGCGTTCAGAAAACAGAAAGGACGAAGGCAAAAAGTTAGGGGTGACCCTGCAGAGAGGGCCAAGTCCAACAATCACCAATAGGCTTGTCATGCTGAAAGTAAGCCAGAAAAAGTTTCATGCATGTTTACTGCTCAACACCAAAGGTCTACATAATGATTCCCAGCAATTAAGGTATTTTTCCCAAAAATAGGCTCCCACTTTCATTCCAGGCAAGTGAGGGGATGTTCATAGTGGCAGGTCAATCATAACACAATATCATGGAGGAACTGCTGTCCTGTATTTTGGGACCAACAAAGTCTGGTTCCATTTTCAGCACCCACATTAAAATTGTTGCTGATGCTGTGGGAGATTTCTACCAGAGCGTGGAGGCAAAGTCAAAGTTATTTATGTGGGACCAACCTATTTTCAATGGTACTCTCACACACAGTGTCCACCAGCAGAAGTATCATCACATGAGTTGTCCAAATGGGAATGCTCATCGTACACTATTGCATTGACGTCGGATCCTCACAATGGGTATACCTAAAGTCAGATACAACAGTAGAATGCTACCTTCTACCATCATGTAAGTTGAGCAGTGGAAGGAGTAGGAGGACAGTGGACAGGACATCTGAATTTTGACATCAGCTATCCCATTGCCATTCAGCTACACTTCGGGCCCCACTTTGGGCCCCAGTTCTACACTTGCATTGATCTGCAGCATTCTATTGTTTCCCTCCTAATTTTCTATATACATACACAAACTTGTGTTGATCAGTGCTGTTGTGTTGTTCTGTGCCTACTAGTACTGAGAGTAGTTTAGTTTTCTTTAAATTAATTTGTCTGTTTAGGAGTCTAAATTGATTAATAAATCCTTGCTCATTGAAAAAAGGTTGTAGCAGAATCAAGGCCTATTTTTTGTAATTATTTGTACCATACATTTCACTGCCCCCTTGCTGCATTTGCTGGTAATTTCTGAATGGACTCTTTCACACCAATTAGAACTATTTTTTACATAGGGCTTCTTCTATTTTTTCACTCACTTGCCTAAGCTTATCTGATCCTTAATGCTCTTCAGATTCCAAATCCATACCAGATAGAAGGATAGATACAAAGACAGTTGCAAAGTCAATACTTTGCATAATATTTGCAAAAATTAGTTTAGGCGTAATCTGACTCCAACTTCCTCTTCCAGTCGTTATGGTTTTTGTTGTTTTAAATTCTATTGCAATATTATTTCTCTTTAAAATTGTATGGATTAATCATTCAATTTTAACTACACTTGTTGGATTACCATATTTTTGTGGTATTTCCCCAGACTCTTTTGCCTCCACTACCCAACTTTTGCTAAACCTGTTTTTGTTGGCACTATGACCCCTGCTAACCAGTGGTAAAGTGCTTGTGCATTTTAAAATTGGTATACCCCTGGCTGGTACATTGTACCAAGGCCTGTAAATTAAAGACTAATAGTGGGCAGCACCCACTAAAGTACATGTTTTAGGACTGTCAATGATTAAATACCAAGGCACACAACCATAGTTCTTATAGTCCATTCCTTAGTATGCTGTGCCAATCAGAGTTCAGAGTACACGTATGTATATGGTGAAGGTTTTATTCATCCAATGCATCATGAATCCAATGAAACAACAGCCAATGAGACAACAGCCGACACGCGTTTCGTCAACAACACTTTCTCAAGGCATAGAATTTTGGAATTCACTTAGTTTACTTATAGGAGGTGCGAACCAGTAGCATAGCCACTTTGTCTTTGTATCTCATGTTTTAGGACTGTCACTGCATCTTTTGGTGCAGTTTCCAACTACCATTTCTATCTGGCACACTAAGATTTCAGTTGGCCTTAATCTTCCTTTGTATTACATGTCCTGGCAGTGAAGAAATCCCCAAATTCCTTTTCATTGCAGCAAGGCTAGATCTCACATAAACTAACACAGGGTTACCATATTACACTTAAAAAGTGATAATTTCAGTTTGAGAGCAAATAAATACTTCTTCCACTCATTTGAATTGTAATTTAAAATCCTCTATAGTGATAAAGACAAATTTTAAATTACTATTCTGAAAATGGCACTTTTAAAAAGATGGTATTTTTCTGCCTAAACCAAATATGCCTTTCTGCCACTGTCCAGTGTCACATGACTACTAAAGGCTATCCTGTTTTGTGGTTTGTATTCCTTCTAGACCGGACATAAAGATCTTGGGTGCAGGGAAGGGTGTTTCTTTCATGAGCAGGATGACCTAAGGCATGTACTTAGCCCTTCCTAAGCCTCAAAGGGTAGTCTGAGAAAACGATGACCACAACCAAGGCCTGAGAGTTCCAACCAAGTTCTGAGAGTTCAGCAACCCACCATTGAAAGGCACCTCTCCGGATCCAACTTGCAGCCCCACCCCTGATGACTTCATCGACAAGTGCTTCTTGTGTGAAAACTGGTCTAAATTAGAAGCTGAACTTTCCACCTGGATGAACCTGGTCCCTGTATCTGACCCATGCTTCTTTGTGGTTGGCCTGAACTTTTGATTTTGATCCAATCCAATGCAGCCAAATAACCATCATTGAAGTGTTGCGCTTCTTGGAACTATTTTATTTAAAGACTCATAAATCCAGTTCTGTTTATTGGTTTTTTATTGTTTTGGGTGGTCATTACAACCCTGGCGGACGATGTTAAAGGTGCGGTAATACCGCAAACAGGCCGGCGGACAAAAAAAGGGAATTATGACAGTGGTGGAAACCGCCAACATAGACAGCCACTTTAACACTCCGCCCGCCACGGCGGTACAGACAAGCAGTGCGGTGGTCACCGCCAACAGACAGGCGGAAGACAATGTACCGCCCACAGTATCACAACCCACCAATCCGCCACCTTTTCCGGGGCGGATTCACCGTGGATAAAAACACGGCGGAAACAGCTTTTGCAATGGGAAATCGCTCACCTTAACACACTCCACGCGGAAGGAGGACACCATGGAGCCGGAACTACAAATACTCCCTGCCCTTGTGTTCCTGCTCATCTACGAACACCAGCAACGGCGGCGCCGAAGACAACGGTGAGCACTGCACCTACGACATAGGGGAGGGGGGAGGCAAAAGTCAGGGGGACACACCAGCAACACCCCCAGCCCCACCCTCGCACATTACAACACACACACCAATGCATTTCCAAACATCACAGTAACAACCCACAACCCCCCCGGAAGAATGCAAAGACAAAAGGAAATCAGTTCAAACATTGTAATGTATCAAAATACAGTTACCAAATATATACAGATATATATACACATTTCAGATTTTATACATTACGAGAAGTAGTGCAGGGATGCACATATCAATGTCCGTGCACCACTGGGCCCAAAATGCATGGGCGAGGCCCACACTAGATACCTGTCCACAAACGGAGAGAACACTGCAGGGGCATCAGATAGAAATACAACAGGCACCTCAGGGGAAAGGGAATGGGGGGGCACCTCAGCCGGATTACAGCACCACGCCAGATCCACGACGGGGCTCCATGCCCATTGATGTATCCTGGGGAGTGCAAAGCCACAGTCTTTCAAGTCTCTACAGTGGGTGGCTTGCCCACTGTACCATCCTGGGGAGTGCAAAGCCACAGTCTCTCAAGTCTCTACAGTGGGTGGCTTGCCCACTGTACCATCCTGGGGAGTGCAAAGCCACAGTCTCAAAAGTCTCTACAGTGGGTGGCTTGCCCACTGTACCATCCTGGGGAGTGCAAAGCCACAGTCTCTCAAGTGGATAACAGTCTCCACTGGTTCTGGAGGGGGACTGGTGCCCAAACTGCATCAGGCTCCCCGTCACCGTTCCTGTTCCGTCACTGTCCCAGCTGCACATGGGATAACGATGCTTGATGTGGCGTTTTTTTCCCTGTCTAGCGGTGCTTTGGCATGTCGGTCTTTGCCCTGTTCAGCGGTGCTTTGCCCTGTTCAGCGGTGCTTTGCCCTGTTCAGCGGTCTTCACCATGGCGGTGTTTTCCCTGTTCAGTGGTGCTTTGCCATGGCGGTCTCTGCCCAGTTGAGCGGTGCTTTGCTCTGTTCAGCGGTGCTTTGCCCTGTTCAGCGGTCTTCACCATGGCGGTGTTTTCCCTGTTCAGCGGTGCTTTGCCATGGCGGTCTCTGCCCTGTTGAGCGGTGCTTTGCCCTGTTCAGCGGTGCTTTGCCTTGTTCAGCGGTCTTCACCATGGCGGTGTTTTCCCTGTTCAGTGGTGCTCTGCCATGGCGGTCTCTGCCCTGTTGAGCAGTGCTTTGCCCTGTTCAGCGGTGTTTGCCCTGTTCAGCGGTCTTCGCCATGGCGGTGTTTTCCCTGTTCAGCGGTACTTTGCCATGGCGGTCTCTGACCTGTTGAGTGGTGCTTGCCATGGCGGTCTCTGACCTTTGCATTGGTGTGTGGCATGACGGTCCCTCATTGCCCAGCGGGGCTGTGGCTGTCGGGGTCCTCCTGGGCACTGACTCTGGCGGGGGTCTCCAGACCAGTGACCATTGTGCTGCCCTCCTGGGCAATGACTCTGGCGGTGGTCTCAGGACCAGTGACGATTGTGCTGCCCTCCTGGGCAATGACTCTGGCGGTGGTCTCAGGACCAGTGACGACAGTGCTGGCGGTGGCGTCCCGGCCGCCGGGGAGGATGGCGCCCTTCTCCGCCGTGCTGCTCTTCCCAGACTGTGCAGACTTCTTCTGGCCCTTCACCACCTTTGGAGGAGTCACAGCTGACTCTGCAATCCCCCTGGGACCCTTGTGAGCAGTTTTGCCGCCAGGAGTCTTCACCCTGTCCCGTCGGCCACTTTCCAACTTGAGGTGCTTTACATGGGGTGGACTGGCAGTGCTTTGGCTCCGTGTCACACTGGCTTCCCTGGTGGCCGGTGCACTCCACACACCTTTAACATGCACCACTGGTACAGGACTTTTTTTGGCTGAGGTGCTACTACGGGACCTATCAATTGGAGGGGTCGGGGTGGGGGAAAAGAGGTCAACGTTGCTGAGGAAGAGTTGCTGACGAAGACTGGGATGGGTAGCTGGAGGGGGTCTGGGAGTGGAGGAAGAGGAGGTGGTTGTAGGATGTGTAACTTTAGGTGATTTGGGTGCAGGTGCAGGTACTGGAGGCTGTTGTGAGGTGGATGGATGTTGGGTGTGTGGGTGCCCACGTTTGTGTACACTGGGAGTGGACACAGGGGACGTGTAAATGGTAGTGGGGGTGGTGAGTGCAGGTGAGCGGGGTGTGGTTCTGGGTGTTCTGGTGCGAGTCCTAGTGCCTGTAGATGTAGTGCATGCAGGTGAGAGTGTAGACGACACTGGGAGGGAGGAGATAGACGACGAGGAGGGGGACACAGTGGAGGCAGTGGATGTTGCTGTGTCTGTATGTGGGTGATGCTTGCGTGAGTGCCTGTGGGTTGTGTGGTGCTTATGTTTGCCTGAGCTACTTGTGTGTGTTGAGTTGTATGCATGCTTGTCTGATAGTGTGCTTGGGATAGGCTGGGGTACAGGGGATTGGGTCTGAGTGGAGGAAGTTGGAGGGGGGAGGCTAGACACAGGGACAATGGCTGCCATCAGTGCTGAGGCCAGAGATTGCAGGGTTCGATGAAGGGCAGCCTTACCAGAATGAATGCCCTCCAGGAATGCATTAGTGTGTTGCAACTCCCTTTCTACACCCTGGATGGCATTCACAATGGTAGACTGCCCGAAAGTGAGTGACCTGAGGAGGTCAATGGCCTCCTCACTGAGGGCAGCAGGGGTGACAGGGGCAGGGGCTGAGGTGCCTGGGGCGAAGGTGATGCCCACCCTCCTGGGTGAGCGGGCACGGGGCGAACGCTGAAGGGCTGCTGGGAGGGCGGTGCTGGTAGGGGAGGTGGCGGCTGTACCTGTAGAAGTGGGGGGCACAGATGGTGCCGCCACCACAAGGGAGCTCCCATCAGCGGACAAGTCCGTGTCGCTGTTTGGTGATCCGGTGACCGACGTGAAGCTCCCCTCGCCCTCCGTCCCACTGGTGTATTCAGAGTCCGTGGTGTGGCCCTCCATGGCCATGTGGGATGCAGCTCCCTCATGCTCCGGTGCCACTGTACCTCCACCTGATGATGCTGATGCACAAAAGAACAGGGAGAGCAGAAAAAGGGGGGGGGACGACAGAAGAAAGACAGGTTGAGTGCATGGCTTACCGCTACCGTTGGCGGACAATACAGACACAGCAGCCCCCTGCACTACGCCGTGCTCTTGGCCTCTACAGATGCAATTCCTGGGATCTGGCCTACATGGCTATGGTGGACACATAGATGGCACAGGGGCATTAATACCTGTACTTGGCACTCTACTGAGGTGGGGTGGAGTGCCACATGGCCTGCATTACGGAGGGGCCTAGCCTACGTAACTCGCCCTGGCCTAGGCAAACCCACAGCCCTCCTCCCCCACCCAGACCCCTCCACTGCGCGCAAAGTCCCCAGAATGAGAGTGTACTCACCCCCTTGTGTCTGCTGTGATGCCCTCAAGCGCCCATCCAACTCCAGGTAGGCCACCACCAGGATCCTGAACATCAGGGGGGTCATGGTGCGATGGGCACCCCTCCCACGTTGGGAGGCCATCCCCAGCTGAGCCTCCGCCGTCTCCAGCGGCGAATGTCCTCCCATCTTTTCCGGCAGTGGGTGCCCCGTCTCTGGTGGACCCCCAGGGTCCGGACGTCCTTGGCGATGGCAAGCCAAATGTCCTTCTTCTGGTGGGCGCTGACCTACATGACATGCACAGGGGAAGAAGAGAAGTCATTACCAACTGCACTGTCAATGTGAGTGGCCCCCATCCCTACCCTTGCCATGTGGCACATGCATTCACAGTCCTTCATGTTCCCTGAACTCTGCCCCCTTCCAACTAACATCCAGCACTCTCCACCCAGGCATAGCCCATACAACGTGCTCCCTGTGTACTTACCTGTTGGTCTGGAGGACCGTAGAGTAGCGTGTACTGGGGAGGACCCCGTCCACAAGCTTTTCCAACTCCTGAGCAGTGAAGGCAGGGGCCCTTTCCCCAGACGCAGCAGCCATTGTCTCTTCCAGATCGAGGTCACAGCAGCACTTGCAGTGTAGGTCCTCTCCTGTCGAAGATCAGGTATCGAGTGATTGAACAGATAGAAAATGGCGGTCACGTCCGTGGCGGTGACGTCCCCGGCGGTGCGTCTGATCACCGCCGGCGCACTTCATCATTGGCTCCTGGGACCCATAGGATCCTATGTTAACCAATGCAGCATTGCGCCGCGGTCTACGACCGCCTACCGCGACGGTGTACAACGCCAGCGCACATACCTCACATCCCATTGTCCCAGTTTAGAGGTCAAGCAGCAGCCATTTCAGGGGCCCACATGGCTTCATTTACTACTGCGTCACACATACCTAGGCCTACACTCAACACACATACAGGAAGAGTTTTGTGTTTGGTGTCGTGTTCTGTGTATCTGTGGGTACATACCTGGGAATTTGTTGACTCTGTGGTCGCTGTTGTCCTTCCTATGCGCCATCAGCTGGGACATTTGAGAAGATGGCGGAATCCTCCGGTGTACCGACCGCTGGTTGACCTGTTGACAATGGAGGAGCGACATTTAATCATCACCTACAGGTTTGACCGTGCCACTATCCAGGAACTATGTAGCCAGTTTGAGCCAGACCTGATGTCACCAATCCGCCATCCCACTGGAATCCCCCCTGACGTGCAGGTGCAGTCAGTGCTCCATTTCCTTGCAAGTGGGTCTTTTCAGACAACAGTGGCCATGGCATCAGGGATGTCCAAGCCTATGTTTTCCAACGTGTTGTCCAGAGTGTTGTCTGCTCTGCTGAAACACGTAAGGATCTACATCGTTTTCCCTCAGGTGGAGGATTTGGCTACAGTTAAAGGTGACTTCTATGCCCTTGGACATATCCCCAACATCATAGGTGCTATTGATGGCACCCATGTAGCTCTGGTCCCCCCCCACAGGAGTGAACAGGTGTACAGGAACCGGAAAAGTTATCATTCTATGAATGTACAGATGGTATGTTTGGCAGACCAGTACATCTCCCAGGTAAATGCTATGTTCCCTGGCTCAGTGCATGACGCCTACATCCTGCGGGATAGCAGTATCCCGTATGTGATGGGTCAACTCCAGAGGCACCGTGTGTGGCCATTAGGGGACTCTGGTTACCCTAACCTGTCCTGGCTATTGACCCCAGTGAGGAATCCCAGGACCAGGGCAGAGGAACGCTACAATGAGGCCCATGGGTGGACTAGGAGGGTGATCGAACGCACCTTTGGCCTCCTGAAGGCCAGGTTCAGGTGCCTCCATATGACAGGTGGTTCCCTATTCTACTCACCGAAGAAGGTGTGCCAGATCATCATCGCCTGCTCAATGCTTCACAATCTTGCTTTGCGACGCCAGGTGCCTTTTCTGCAGGAGGATGGTCCAGATGGCGGTGTTGTGGCAGCTATGGAGCCTGTGGAGCCTGTGGACAGTGATGAGGAGGAAGCTGAGGAAGAAGACATAGACAACAGGGAGTCAGTCATACAGCAATATTTCCAGTGACACACAGGTGAGAACATTTTATTTTACTATTACATTCACTTTCACACTTCTGTCATTTAGTAGCAGTATTTGGTAACTGAGTTGTACCTTTCCATTACGGTTTCACAGGTGTGGTTACCAATGTGTGTCATCTGCTTGCATCCTTCATGGACTTGTGATGTGTGACATAGGTATGTTGGCTTTACAATTTAACACGCATTTTGACACTGTCATTGATAATACAAATTTAACAAATCACAGACTGACTCCAGATTGTTTTGTGCTTCAAGGGTGTTTATTTAAGTGCTCAAAAATGGAGGGGGGTTGTACAATGGTGATGGGGGACGGTGGAGGAATGTCCATGGCAGAGTCCAGTCTATTGGTCACACAGGTGCACTGCCCATATGGGCATAGGAAGTGGAGCTGGGGTAGTTTAAGTATGGACAGGGTAACAAAGTGGGACAGTGGGAGGACAATCAGGGTGGTCTCATTTCCTGGCGGGGGTCTTGCCATCTTCCTCTGTCCTGTTCCTGGATCTCAGGGACCGCTTTTGGGGGGTGGTTGTCCGTCTGCAGGGGGTGGGGTGCTGGTGTGGTGGTCCTGTGGCGTGGTGTCCTGTCCTCTAGCGCCGGCGGAGGTTGTGGGCAGTTCATCGTCCTGGCTAGTGTCAGGGGCCCCTTAGAGTGTCACGGTGTCCCTCATGGTCTTCTGTATGTCCTTCAGCACCCCTACGATGGTGCCCAGGGGGGAGCTGATGGTTTTGAGCTCCTCCCTGAACCCCAAATACTGCTCCTCCTGCAGGCGCTGGGTCTCCTGAAACTTGTCCAGGACCGTCGCCATTGTCTCCTGGGAGTGGTGGTATGCTCCCATGATGGAGGAGAGGGCCTCGTGGAGAGTGGGTTCCCTTGGCCTGTCCGCCCCCTGTCGCACAGCAGCCCTCCCAGTTCCCCTGTGTTCCTGTGCCTCCGTCCCCTGGACCGTGTGCCCACTACCACTGCCCCCAGGTCCCTGTTCTTGTTGGGGTGGTGGGTTATCCTGGGTTCCCTGTAGTGGTGGACACACCGCTGATTGACGTGTCCTGGGTACGGAGGTATGGGCCCGCTGGGTGGGTGCTATGCTGGTGTTACCAGAGGGTGGAAGGTCAGTGTTGGGCTGTGCCTGAGCAAGGGGAACCGACTGTCCCGAGGCCCACGATGGTCCGGGCTGGTCATCAGGATCCAGTAGGGCAGAGTTGCTGTCGTCACTGTGGGCCTCTTCTGTGGGTGGAGTGGAGATGTCTGGACCCTCCTGTGTGGTGACGTTCCGTAGTGGTCCTGCAGGGATATAAGAGCATGATTATTACATGTGTGTGTGTAATGGTGTGCAATGGGTGGGTGTGCGTGTACCCCAGTGCAAGCATTCCTGTGTGTGGGTTTGTGTGATGATGGTTACGGGGTTGTTATGGATATGTGCAGTGAGCATGCTTTGGTGAGGGGTGACCATGCTTAGTTGTGTCATGCAGGGCTTGGTGTTGGGATGGGTGGTTTGTGTTATTAGTACATTAGTGATGTGTTGGAGTGATAGGGGAGGGGGTGAGGGTGGGGGGGTGATAGTATGCAGGTAGGGTGGGGGATATGATAGTTAAGATTTGACTTACCAGTGTCCATTCCTCCACCGACTCCTCCGAGGCCCTCTGGATGCATGATGGTCAAGACTTGCTCCTCCCATGTTGTTAGTTGTGGGGGAGGAAGTGGGGGTCCGCCGCCAGTCCGCTGTACCGCGATGTTGTGCCTGGAGACCACGGAACGCACCTTCCCCCGTTGGTCGTTCCACCTCTTCCTGATGTCCTCCCGATTTCTTGGATGCTGTCCCACAGCCTTGACCCTGTCCACGATTCTTCGCCATAGCTCCATCTTCCTGACTATGGAGGTGTGCTGCACCTGTGAGCCAAATAGCTGTGGCTCTACCCGTAGGATTTCCTCCACCATGACCCTGAGCTCCTCCTCGGAAAACCTGTGGTGTCTTTGGCGTGACATGGGGTGGTGTGGGTGATGTGTGGGATGGTGTAAGTGTTGATGTGTAGTGGTGTGTGATGTTTTGTGCGTGGAATGTTGTATGGGTGATGGTGTTGTGTGCCTCTGTGTGGTGGGGTTCTCAATTGCTGTGTTCTCTGTCTCTCGTCTTCCTCAAAATTTCTGGTCATAGGGGTTTGTGGGTGATGTGGGTGTGTGTTTTATATTGAATTGGGTGTGTGGGAGTGGTGTTTGTATGTGTATCAGGTATGTGTATTTTGAATTGTCCAATGTGGCGGTGTTTTGGAGATGTGTGTGTATTTTGAGCGCGGCGGTGTGTACCGCCAATGGAATACCGCGGTTGAAAGACCGCCACGTGGATTCGTGGGTCGTGATAGCATGGGCGTGTTTCTGTTGGCGTGACGGTGGAGGAATTGTTTTCTCCAGTTTATCACTGACCTTTGGTGTGGCGGACTTGTGTGGGTGTCTGAATTTTGGCGGATTGCGAGATGTGGGTCATAGCTGTGGCGGAATTCCACGGCCGCGGCGGTGTATTGGCGGTCTTCTGCACAGCGGTAAGCGGCTTTTACCGCCAATGTTGTAATGACCCCCTTGGTGTGATTTCATTTATTTTGAATTTACTCTATTCTTCTAAAATTGGTTTGGGATTTTTCTTGCAGTGTGTTTTCACTTTATTGCTGTTTGAGTGCAGCATACATACTTTACACATTGACTCTAAGTTATGCCTGACAGTTTTTGTGCCAAGCTACTATAGGCTTATGCATAGATTCATTTTGTGACTTTTGTGGTTTACCCTGACAAGGATTGTGTTTATTACTTGAGTAAGGCTCTTGTCTCTCTTAACTAATAACTCAATTTTTACAATACATGTGCATTTTTTTAGTGATTTTTGATTTGCCATTCTTCTCTTCCATGGATATTATATGTAAATGAGACTGAGTGAACATGTGTGCCCTTCTTTTTATTTTCTGATTATTAAAAGCATGTAAATTTTGTATGAAGAAAGCTGTCAATGTGTTGCAAATAACAGACAATTAAGTTAACTTAGTAGGCTGCATATGTTTTAGAACCTTCAGGAGTGATCAGATATATACTTGCTGTGATTCAAATTATGCTGTTAATTTCAAGTTCCCTTCTAATTAGAAGCACTTCTTTACAATCTGAACTTGAAGACACTACACAGCAACTTGAATAACATGATATATATATTTTCTATCTAACCGACTTGATTTAACTACAAGGAATAAAACTTAACAATTCCGGAGAGGAACAACATTTCTCATGAA
This sequence comes from Pleurodeles waltl, assembly GCF_031143425.1. Lineage (NCBI taxonomy): Eukaryota > Metazoa > Chordata > Amphibia > Caudata > Salamandridae > Pleurodeles > Pleurodeles waltl. The sequence goes on along the minus strand of NC_090444.1, from coordinate 146,565,111 downwards.
ACTACTTAGGGGGTTATTACAACTTTGGAGGATGTGTTAATCCGTCCTAAAAGTGACGGTAAAGTGACGGGTATACCACCAGCCGTATTACGAGTCCGTTATATCCTATGGAACTCTTAATACGGCTGGTGGTATATCCGTCACTTTACCGTCACTTTTGGGACGGATTAACACCTCCTTCAAAGTTGTAATAACCCCCTTAATCTTTATCTCCCTAGTCTTGGTCTCAGTCACTAATTATGAGATTTAGCTCACCTCTTTGAGATAGGAGAAACTTAAGAGAACCTCCTGACATCCCAAACCTCCTGTCACAGGCCAGAGTTAACCAGGGTAGAAAGAGTTGGTCATAATGACTAGGATGAGGTCTAGGAGTGGGCCGTGAACTCATCTCGCAGAGTTTGCAGAGTTTTTCCCACTCCGTGCTCCACGTAGAGCGTGGAGTTCCAAAAAACTCCAGGTAGTGGAGCAGAGTTTTTTCCTTGCTCGCACTCGTCAATGATGAGTTAGCGAGTGCTAGCAAGGAAAATCTTACTCAAGACCACCTCCCGGCGAGATTTCTCAATGCGAGCGGTCACAGTATTGTTGCGACTGCTCGCGTTGAGAAACCTTCTGTTCGCATTGAGGTAGCTGCCTCTCGAGTAGAAAATCAACTTGAGCTGCAGAAAAGAAGCAACACCCTCTTGTGCTGCGTAGGGAGCCATTCACGCTGATTTTTTAGCGTGAAAAAACACCTGGCGCTAAAAATCAGCATGAACAGCAGTCCCTAACGCACAGTTTTTTTAGCACTTCGTGGTGCTCCATGTAGCACAATTCCACGAACTCCGTCCAGGCCTAATGAGGACATGTAGGATTAATAGTATTAAAGATTACTGGTAAGCAATCACAACATTATCTTTACGTTCCTTCTTTTCCTCTTCTCAGTCATAACATATGAGTAAGACTCCAGGTATTATGTTTTTTTTTTTTTCAACATTTCTGTCTGTATTTCTCTATATTTATTTTTCAGCCATATTGTCAGTATTTATCCATATTTGTTTTGTGTTTTGTGAAGAAAATAAGTTAAAAATTGAATAGTTCCACATTTGTTTACCTGATAAACGAGCACTCCTTTTTTATGCCGCTTGTCTTTTGGCAAATTAAGCTGCCAAATATAACATAACAATACACCTATGTATAAATATTAGCTTTATTCTATGAATATATGTTGACATATGACAGTATTTAATGAAATTTCATCCTGTTTTTTTGACTTGCCAAGCTGTCTTCCTTCTCAGCTGTTGGTCTGAAATTCGTGAAAGATAGCATGGACAGCCACTTAAAATTTTCTGTATTCTTCTGCTTTCAAAAATAAATGCAGACATAAACCATTTTGTTTTCTGTCTGTATTTATCTGTAAAAATCAGTAAAAATAATAAACTGGGAGCCTTACTGAAATGCCCAAGCTATACAGCGGCTGTTGATATTGAAAACACTGACAAACAAATCACTAGCTGCCATATACCCATTGATGTAAACAAGCAAACATAAGACAAAAAAATAATTTTATGTCAGAATAGAGCAATCAACACCTACACCAAAGTTCTTTCCTTCAATTTTCAAACATGTAGCAGTAATGAGAACTAAAGCAATTACAGAAGCCAAGTTGGCAGTGCCACAAATCTTTAGTAAGCAGTCTCAGCCTCAGCCCATGATGCAACAAGATGTGTAGTAGACCCACTTTTAATTCCAGCCAGAAGAGGGTCCTTCACTATAGAGTAAGCCAGGGTATTATAGATCTAATCTACCTACTGATCATGAAAGAAGTAGCTTCCTGGCATTGACCTGTGGAACCAAAAATGTATGCAAAAAAATGATGGTGGCACAGTGCACAAAATAACAATGGTTTGATATGCGACCCCAAGTAATTAACAGTGGCTGAAATTAATTCAAGCATTCCACTCATCACTTTTTAGTGTACTTTACTGTGAAAACAGAAGACACAAATAAATGATCTGACAGGAGAAAACTTCTTGGTCTAGCCAAGTACAATAGCTCCCTGAACATACAAAACATGCAATAATATTTCTTCTTTAGATGAAGGTGATAAAAAAGGCAAGCAGGACACACTCCTGAGTTGCATTCACAACCTAAGCTACCTTCAGTACAAAAGTTGGATCTATGCACACCACCATCCAGAATAAAAAGAAAAGAAATACAACACAGAATAGCTTCAAGGTCTCTAATTCTGTGAGTTGTAGTTCTAGTCATGAAAAACTCACCCTTCTACATGAGAAATTTTAAATCTGCTTCTTTCAAAAAGCTTAAATGCATGAACTTCTAAAGTAATAAAAGGGATATTTTAGTGAAGTAAGAGAGTGTGGCAGCTGGATAGCTAGAGAAAAACTTTGTAGCTGGCGAGCCGCAAACACTGCACCTTCCTTTAAGATTACTCAGGCTTCAGGGAAAGCTATTTTAGCAGCCCATCGTGCCCTTGATCTAGAAACCGCTACCTACAAAAATTGGAAGACAGAAGCAATTTCACACTGCAAAGTGGAAAAATGGCATGAACTCTACCTCAGGATATGGTACTCTAACTGAATGGTGTGCAATTATTTTCTAAACTTGTCAACAACGGTTGCCTTCAGCTAGAACTAGAGTAATAGTTAAAATTGTCTCAAGGCTTAAATTCTTATGAGCCTCTTCTCTTGATTCATTAGTTTAATATTTTGTTAACAATTTTTTTAACATATTCATCATAATTCAGGTCTCTGTATTCACCGACTCTGAAATCTTCTTTCCGTACCTTGCCCATATTGTAATTTGTACCAATTGGTGAAGTTTGTTGCATCTTCCTCATCTGGATTTTGATGAGACTTTCCACTGCTTGTTGTTAAGTACATCTTTGATCATCCCTTACTGTTTCCATGTTTACCTCACCCTTTCTTTTTCCAGCTTAAATTTCTCAATCTCTTTGTGTACAATGGATGATGTATTCACAATGCCCTTTGTTGTCAAAATGATAGATGTGGAAGTAGGTGATCAGCTGCAGAACTTGTGGAGACACAGAACTCCATTCAGATGTCCAACATAGTTTTGAGAAGAATAAAAACCATGATTTTAGACATTAATAAAACTTCAATCATGTTAGGCACTTCACTGCCTCTTGACTCTATGGACCACAAAGTGTTTTTTATCTCCTAACCAACTGGTTTATAGATTGGATCAAATCATATATCAATGTATTGCACTCTCTACTCCATTGTAATGTGGAGTCCAACCGGGCTTGTCATTGTCTGTGCTCAATTTTAATCTTTATGTAACCATTTGCACATTAGGGTGGCTTGGATATCAGTTCTGGGCCAACAATATCAAAGTCCTAAGGCTCGAAATAAGTGTATGTGTGAAATGATCTAGGTAACAGGCTGAGGTTTGTTGGTCAAGACATTAATAAAAACCCATGGGTCTTTTATCAACAGTGATGAAAGCAATACCGACATTGCTCCTTCATTGCTATGGCTAACACAGCATGGTAATGCTGAAATTCCAAAGAGGGCAGTACACAATCTGATAACTAGTTCTGACAGTGAGCTAAACTTCAATTCAGAGTGTCATTCGGTGGTCAATGCTGCCCACCTCCATTTTCATGCTGTTTATAAGATCAACACATTTCTCACTATTGCACATACTGATTCGAGTGGTTGTCATGTCAGGATTACAGTATTGCAAGGATACTTAACTAAATTTGCAGAGGACATTTCAGCAAAAGATGTAACTGATGTTAAAGAGGGCAATTTGCATCATCTCTGGCTAGCAAATGTATGGTCATGTGCAGTTTTCCCAGTTGGCAATAGATGATCAGAGGTCTGTGACTGATTTAAAAATCCAATAAAGGAGCAGCCCTAAAATAATGCATTAACTTGTTTCATTTCCATCATCCCAGTGGAATACTACTCTGCTATGCGAACTCAAAGATGTTCAACCACAAATGTCATCTGGCCAAAATAGGAGATCGAGTTCTAAAGGCAATGGGGAATAAGTTGTGAAATCCCCTTGTGTAAGGACCTGCTAACCACATCAGGCTTAGTCAATTTGGAAAGAAAGATAGAATTGCAACCGATGGCACCACAAACTTAAGATCATGACAGTGGTGAGGGAGATTTTTGATGGCAAAGGCCAAATCAGTGCTGCTCTGCACTATTTCATTTCACAAATGGGAACTTTTAGGTATTTATATCCTTTTGTGCCTGTCACTTGTTCTTTTTAAAATCTGGGTTTCCCTCCCTGATTTTCCTTACATTGGTTTAGTGTGTCATCTACTTATCGCGTATTTTCAGTTCGCATTAACTGGTTGTGCTACACTTCGAGACTGAGCTTCAGGATATAGTAAGCAGATAATAAATAATAAATAAACAGACTTTACTTCTGATATCTCATAGATCCCTACACAATGTAACTCTTTGACTGAGTCTTTCCTATAACTCATGTGTGGTCTTTACCTACTCAGGCCTGCTCCCTTATGTTACTCAATATTTTAGTTATACCCGATATTACATTTTCGACTGTTTAAATCCACATGCATTCTCTTGGTCATCAGTCTATGGTGCTAGAAATCTATATTCAGGAAAAAGTATTTCTAAACTATAGTAACTATGTCAGATCAGATGATAGTTTATTATTTCAGTTACATAATACCACATGCAATATATAATACATTCATAATTAAATAGTGACATCCTGCATAGATTTTAAAAAGTGTTTATTGATTACTTTCAAGTTGAAGTTGAAATCTAAGGATGGTTGTCGCTTTGTCGTATAAGACTACCGAATGTATTTGGAGTTTTTGTATTGTGGTCTTTTTAATTTCCTGTTTTAGCAATAACTTCTGAGTGGCTTTGGTCATTTTGTGCAATTCATTTATGGTCGGCAGATTATACTTAGTCAGGTTCCTTAACAGGAGACTCTGCCATTGGTGCTTCTCTGTGTAGTTTTGACACGTCTTTATTAATGTAAAATCTTATTGTGTTGTTACCCGCCCTTTGACTGTCTATGCAAAAATTGATACATTTAATTTTATCCGGTTTGTAAATGACATTACTCCCAGTTCTAATTTTTTTATACCGTATGGTGTAGCTTTCAAAGGTTAAATATTTTCCTAATCCCACTCACAAACACTGCTTCTAATTTCTTGAAGGTTTTGGGAGACCAACCAGCTGCTCAGTGGTGGATGGTGGCATTTGAAAATGGTGGGGCTTAAAAGTTGGGTATGACTTATGTAGCGAGTGAAGCAAGCAAGATTAATGGACAAACGTGGGGTTCAAGGTGAGTCCTCCCAAGAAAAAATAGAAAAAAGATTGACAAATGATGCATTTGAAAGCAAATGAATTTTGTGAGAAAGCAAGGTTTATAAAGCAGTGGGAACGCATAGTGTTGAAATACTAAACACATTAAAAACTGCCCCATATCTTACTGCATTAAGGGGGTTATTCTAACTTTGGAGGAGTGTTAATCCGTCCCAAAAGTGACGGTAAAGTGACGGATATACCACCAGCCGTATTACGAGTTCCATAGGATATAATGGACTCGTAATACGGCTGGTGGTAAATCCGTCACTTTTCCGTCACTTTTGGGACGGATTAACACCTCCTCCAAAGTTAGAATAACCCCCTAAGACATTCAACAGTTACTTTAATGTGCAAATTGTACATCGTGATAACATCAGACCCTTTAAAGTGTGTGCTTGTCCAGTGTCTTGCACTGCATGCAGCAACAATGTTAGAGGAAAATGCTCTAAACAGGCACCAGGAAGTACCCACAGCTGCTGGCTGCAATCAATCATACATGTGCGGACAGATCTTTAAGTGGGATAAAAAAGTGGGGGCTCTCAAAAAGGGAACATGTAAAACACATTTCTGTAATTCCCATAGTGTGCAACTTGGCCTGTATTTTGGTTTCTCGCTGAGATGCTATTGCATCCAGAAATATAACACAACAACTGACATACACCTAAAATCTTTCAGTACTATTGGCTTTGTCAATGGTGTTAGCTTTTTAAGATAAATGAGTAACAACAATTATTAGTTATAAGTAATTAACATTGGAAATGTTTCAGTTCTGAAATTGTGAGACTGAACTAAATATTATTGAGGCCCATGGAAGGAGAGATGGCCTTCAGTTATGTTTGCTTTACATTAGATATGTATGCCCTTTTTCTCTTCACACCTCATCCATAGGCACATTTTCAATCTCTTTTCTTTCCTCTTCTGCACCGTCTTTTCCATCGCCCTCATTTTACCACCCCAAACATGCACCGCACTCATTCACATTTAAGCACTTTATTTCATTTTTATTTTGCCTTCTAAATATTTTGACCTCTATGAACCCTTTCACATACATTTACACAGAATTTCATTCGCAACTGAATCAATCCATGTTTATGGCATTAATGGTAAGGGTATGAAGGTAGGGCCGCTTTTAACGCCATAAGGCAGATAACTGCCTTTACTGTAAGCATGTAATTTCCCCCTTGCTCTTGACTCAGATATTTGGATCCATTTTGCAAGGGAGCAAGAACCCGGCTCGTCTTTTGAAACAGTTTCACGAGGAACAAATACAGCAGCTCCACTTCTAAAGGAGCCAGCGATCTGCAGCCAGGGCCTGGGGTGTCACATGGGGGAGGTTAGCATGACAAGGGGTCTCAGTACCACAAAAAGAACATATGATTAGCATTATAGCACTTACGGTTACCGAAGACAAGGCCCAAAATCACACATGCGTGCATCCACTCCTATTGCGAGATGAATGGGGAAAGGGTGGGATATATGCCTGTTAATGACAGATGGCTGCCCTCACACAGGGATGAAGACTCCCACACCCAAAATCATAACGCTAAAAGTGTCATTGGCCTATGGTAGATACTACAATAGACCACAATGGAAATGAAGGGCTTGAGAGCATTCAGTCCTGCGTCATGTGTCACAGTGTAAAAAGTTGATTTACTGCCTAGCTTCCATCTCGTGCTTCAAAGTGAGGCAGGGCAGGCAGCCTGGGACAGACAGCCCAGACTTAAATGCATCGATTTGTTTAGAGATATGATCCTATCTCTAAACAAATCGATGTATTTAATATTGTTTATGTGAATGTGTAGGAATTTCAGAGGGGCGCAGCTCCTCAGGTGCTCCATATGTACAAACTGGAGCAAATTTGGCGTTAGTGATGGTTACCATAGTGCAGATTGCATGCCCGCTATATTTCAATGCAAAGCATTATGTTGCTTCCGAAATTACCGCAAATTTCTGTTGCAGGAATTCCATATGGGTGTTCCAGTTTATTTTGTTATCAAAGTCATCCCAAGATATGGATAAGTGTGCACCTGCTTAATTTCATTGGGGCCAATAACCCAGAAGTATTGTTTTTTTTAGAAAGGAATGACATTACTTTTGTTCCGTTGATGATAATCTGTAGGTCGGTATCCAAGTCAGAGGCATGTAGTCTAGTCAGCTGGTTTTGGAGGCCACACTGTGTAGTTGATAAAATGACTGTCATCGGCGTATGCCAGGAATTGTATTTTGGTGTTTGCTAGTATGGGGGGGGGGGGAAGAGGATCTCCCCTTTCTTGCTGCAGAACCTCTGCAATATCTGAAATATATGAACTAAACAATAACGGGGTTAGAATGCAGCCTTGTTTTATCCAATTGTACATGTAGATTTTTGGTGTTATACCTCCGCCATGGGAGAGTTTCAATTTCATCCGTGTCACTGTAGAGATCAATAATAAGCTTTAGCAGACCATTCTCAACCCTCCAAGAATACAGTTCGGCCCATAGTTTGGCTCTATTTACTCTTAAGCAGTTGAGAAGTCGACGAAACATACAAACAGGTTCTTACTTTTACCTCTTAAAGCTCTCTGACCTAAAATAGAGAGAGCCAGGATGTTATGTGTGGTGGAGCAATTTCTTCAGACATTTTATTGATGGAACATTAGTCTCCTGGATTCTTCTGCCCATTTAAGAAGGTGAGTCAATTAATGCTTGGCAAAGATTTTCCCTTTGCCTCAAACAGAGCAATCAGCCTATAGCTCTAAGGACAATGTTTAGGGCCTCATTTGTAGAGCGGTTGAATGACAGATCCCTTCCAGGAGGGTACAACACACCCTGTGTAGATCAATTACTTAATTATAGTAGACACTAGAACATTCTAGGCCACTGAATCTTGTTTCATTACTGCTAAGGACAGACCATTTGCGCCGGGGTCCTTCGAGTTGTTACATACGCTAATGAACCGTTTGGTCTCCTGTGGTGAGATGACATAACTATCTGCCGCCCTGCAGTTGTCGCCTCACGACGGATTTGACATTGGCCAACCATAAAACAGTGCTAAGTGTTGTTTCCAGATCTTGTATGGGATGTGATAGTCTCCCCATGTTCTGATAATGTTTTTTTCACAATTTGCTAGCCCCTAAAACTTCCTCACATTTTTTTATGGGAATGCATCTAACAATTCACTCTGTAATTGTTCTTGATGATTTTTTTTAATATTGTAGATTTCTCTTTTCAGCTATTTTTTAACCTGTTTTACGGCATGGGAGATATCCGGGTTGGAGACCGTCTTGTATAGGTGCCTTAGCTAACTTCTGCGCACTTTTTTAACAATGAGGATTCTTGCTGAGCGTGACCTTAGCCGATTCCTTTCTGTTGAAGGGCCTCGAGATTTTGATGCCAGAAATTCGAATATATCTCTGAGAAGAATAGTGCACTTCTGGATGTCTCGCACTTGGGTGTCTATCACTGATTTTGCTTCTTTTATAGTGTCCATAAAGAAAGGTTGCCGCCGTATATCTTGTAATTGGTTATTCAAGGAACTGGTCCATACAATCTTTTTCCCAGCTTTTACTACTAGTTGTTCGCCTGCTATTTTGTTATCACAGATAACATTTTCAATATTTTTATTTAATGATATATTCTGTGAACTATGATCGCTTTCAGGTCTCAGCATAATCTGAAAGTCTTTTACCTTATGAAAGTCTCCTAAGTGTAAAAATGTATAATCGATTGTTGATTGTAGCCCACTCATACTTAAAAGAGGTGGAGCAAGTTGGTCCTTTGCAAATCTCCCATTGAGGTGAAAAAGCCACAATTCAGATAAGGTGGAGCAAATTAACTTTACTAACTGTTTCTTTTTGGTGTTACTAAAACTGCATAGGGTATTTTGAAGATCTGATTGAGGATAAGTTTGTCTTCAGCTTCATCTTCTTGATGTAGTAATGTGTTGCGAAAGTCACCCTTTAGAAGCACTGTGAATTTTTTATTTAGGCCAATCACAGTTTCCACCTGTTCCAACAGAACATTTATCTCTTTCCTCTCTTTGATAAAAGTAGGGGGAATATAGACGTTAATCACACATAACTGTACATGAGTGTTAAATATCACTCGTACAACCATTACGTTTCTTGAACTCATAATGACTTGGTAACTATTTATACCCACTTCTGCTTTTAATAGAATTGTAAGACCACCACATGTTCTTCCCTTTGATCTTTTTATAGATGGAACATCTAAATTGATCTTATTTTGCATCATGATCTCCAAAGTTTTCCAGGTTTCCTGTATACAAATTAAATATTTGATAGGGTTTAAGAACAGATTACAGGTTGCCATTACTCTTCTTTAGCTGGTGGTCCCATCCTGCGATGTTCCAGGAACAAACGTTCAGGGGGGGGAGGCTGCGCTGTGCAACTTTTGGATCCCTTCCTCATCAGGAATATGGCAGTCATTTAACTTCAGTGTTCAAATCGCCAGGGAAGCTAATCCATCTTACATTTTAATGGTTCTCCGCAAGGGTAACCGTCAGGTTATTGATTTCTTTCGACAAGGCAAGGTCAGGTCCTTAAAAATTGACCATATGCGTCAAGGCCATATGTCTTTTGTACCCATCATGAGAATTTGGTGTTATTTTGGATTATTTATTTAATGAAAAGAAACAGGGTTCACACTGTAAATTACAATGGAACATAGGTGTTGCACATTAACCAGTCTGAAGTACCTTTCGTCACGGCATACAGTTTACTAACAAAAACACAAATGGCACTTTTACGGTTTATTTACCATTGAAATAAGAACTCACCCCGACCCCCAGTTTAAATTCTGTTGACTCCCTCCTAGAAACACCTTTATACCCTGGCTTCTAACAAACACCCAAGGCCCCCAAACTTCCTCTAATTTTTGGGGCATCCCCTTCCATGGTTTATATCCTTCTCAGCTTTCTGGCACAGGCCAGCTCAAACTGCCACCTCCAACCTGGGGATGGTTGGACTTCCCCAGGCTCTCGCTATGTTGTGTTTGGCTACTCCTGAGGCCAGTCGTAACTCGTAACCAAATCCCCTGATATCTGGGCCACGTGCTATCTCTCGAGATCCCCAACAGGAACCACTTGGTGTCCAGTGGTATCTCTAATGTACAGACCCAGGGCATCACCTGGCCATCATGAGATTTTGAAACATATTTTTGAAAATGTGAATATATTGAGTAGGTAATACAGGCATCATATTTATCCTCCAATCTGACATCATTGTGATTGATTTTGCCTAAAATGTTTGTGCATAACTCTTGGTCCAGCTTGTTCTTGTATACTCCTTTCCGTATTTACTATCCCATTTTACTAAACGCTTAATAAATCGTTTGAGTTTATATTTTCCAGCTTACTGTAGTGGTGCAATATTCTTAATATGTTCTTTCTATTTAAGATATCAAATAGCCCTTCTGGCACATACAAGGGATAGAAGTCAACTAAAAAGTGGGGTATCCCCCCACCTCCTACATCTTGTTTGTATAATTACTCAAAAGCCATTGAGCCTCTGTATGAGCCGTCATGTTGGGAGACATATTTTTCCCTAAGGTGAATCCAGTGTTGCCCTTTGTGCCTGCCAAATAAGTTTTGAAGTGACTGTATTTTCATTACTTGATTGGTCTGCCTCCCTTGGAGAAATGTAATGATTTCACTATTTCTGAAATGTCTTCAGAGATTTCCAAGAGAATAATTTGATTCTATTCGTTCACTCCTGAGAGACCATATATGTTTTTCATCAATGGGAGTTCTTCTTTGTTTTTTAAAGCTATCAATCTCTAAGTTTCCTGCCAATAAGCCATTCATTCCTGGTTGGTCCTCCTGCCCAGTATACTGTTGTATCTTATCATTGTCAAGTAATGGGCTTTCTTTCCTGGAGTTATTGTTTCACCCTGTGAGTAAAGGTGCTTCTTTTTCTTGAGTGATTTAATTCCTATTTTGTGTCAGGTCTAGGTCTAAGATATAATTGTTCATTGGAATATAATTTTTTTTTGTCATTTGATGCTTTACCCTTCTTTCTCTGGCTATGTCAGAGATAGTGTACATTTTCAGTTGTTATGCGGTTGCTACAAATATAGCAGGACAGTGTATCACACCAACTCTACTTCATGGTGTAAGGACTTAGGGTCTGGTTTATATTCCGAAAGACGGGTTACTCCCTCACAACGGTGACGGATATCCCGCCCACAGAAATACAAATCCCATAGGAAATAATGGGATTTATATTTCAGTGGATGTGATATCTGTCACACTTGTGACGGAGTAACCCGTCCGGCAAAATCTAAATCAGGACCTTACTCCTCATACACCATCAGTAAGGGTTTGTCTAAAAACTCATTTTCAATACAATTCTGTGATGTAAAGTACTGAAATCTGAGGGAAGCTACACACGTCCTTTCGCCCAGTAGTCCCCTAAGTGTCCCGATAAACATGGTACCTCACTTGTGTGGGTAGGCATGGTGCCGATGACAGGAAACAGCTCAAAATGCAACATGGACACATCACATTTTTCCACTGAAAAGTGACCCTTTTTTGTCTCTGCGGATTTTGGGCCCTAGCTCAACCGGCATCTAGGGAAACCTAGCAAATGTACATTTTTGAAAAATAAACACCCAGGGAAATCCAGGATAGGGTGGCTCTCACCAGGTTCTGTTACCCAGAATCCCTTGCAAACCTAAACATTTGTCTAAAAAAACACATTTTACTCACATTTATATGATGGAAAGTTCTAGAATCTGAGAGGAGCCACAAACTTCCTTCCACCCAGCATTCCCCCAAGTATTCCGATAAAAATACTGTCTCACTTGCGTGGGTGGGCCATTTGCCCGCAACAGGGAAGGGCCAAAAACATATTGTGGACACATCAAAATTACCTATCACAAAATTACTTGTTTTTGGAAGGGAGGCACCTGCGTTTTTGGAAACCTACCAAACCCAGACATTTTCGAAAACTAGATACACTTGGAGTCCAGGGAGATGTGGCTTACGTGGATCTTCTAAGATTTTCTTACCCAGAATCTCCTGCAAACCTCAAATTTTGCTAAAAAACACATTTTCCTCACATTTCTATGTGGGATCACTGCACTGGCACAAATTTGCTACCACTTGGCATTCCCCTCGGTCTCCTGATAAAAATGACATCTCACTTGTGTGGGTGGGCCAAGTGCCTGCGACAGACAAGGGCCAAAAACGTGTAGAGATTGAGAGGGAATTAAACTGGATCCAGAACTGCAGTTTTTTAAAATATGTTTTTAGGCTGACTCTGCTTTTGGCACATCAGTGTCTTTTTCAGCACATCAATGTCTTTCTCTAAGACAGGCACTTCCTCTGCACTGAGAGAGGCTTCATCATCAAATGATTCCTCTCGGGCAGAAAATTCACTGCTAGAATCTTGCACTTCCTCCTCTGCCTCAGATGTAGATAGAGTCAGTCTCATAATCATGGTCAGAGGAACATTCAAAAAGCATACCAACAACCTGCTGAGCAGTAATCCTGTGGCTAGCCATAATCCTAACTAAGAAAAGCTACTTGACAAGTAAGTCAAAAATACCCAGCACTGTGTAAAATTAGTAATAAACAAAGTGTGGCTTATCAAACAAAATGTAAAGACAACTTGCATATAGCAATTGCAAGGTAAAGTCAAATAATACAAAGCTCACAAACACCTATATACTATAAAACATTACTACTCACTTGCCAGAGAAAGCTAGACTCGCCAGTACCTATTCTGCAAAGACACAGCAAGCACTAATGATGTCCCACTAGAAAGGACAAACAGTAGAAAATTGCACACAAGACAACACAGTACACATTGTGCACAAATCAAAGGAGAATTTCACACACAATCAAACAGAAGCTAAATATTCTGCTATTATTACAGCATCCACAAAAAACCTAATTTATTAAGGGAAATGATACTCATTTGGAGTAAACTGTACAAAAAACGTTTTCTTACCAAACACATACAATTACACAAACTGCAGATCACCCACTGCTGAAACTGCAAGCAGGAGTCACAGCAAATGAAAACAAAAGCTTTGCACTAGAATAACAAGGGGAAATAAAACATTACGATCACAAATGATGACAAGAAATAAAACAGTTAACAATTTAAAACACTATGAAGTCTGCCCATCACCATTCAAATGCTAGCCACACACATCATCAGCCAAACAGCAGTCCATGCTCACTGCCAGACAAGCACCACTTCATGCACACTGCCAGCCAGGCGCCACTCCACGCACACCACTAGCCAACCGCCAGCCCAATCACACTGCCAGCCCACACACACCGCCAGCCAACTGCCAGTCCATGCACACTGCCAGCCAAGTACCAATCCACAGACACCACCAACCAAGCGCCAGTCGACACACACACCACCAGTCAAGTGTCAGTCTACACACGCTGCCAGGCAGGTGCCAGTCTACACACACTGCTAGCCAAGTGCCAGCCCACACACACCAAGTACATGTAGACCGGCTGCTGAACTCCAGTTCACACACACACAGAAACCTTTCCTGATGTTGAGTGGTTTGGGGGCAGATGGGCCTAAATATATGGCTGATGCCCAAAACATTTCCTCAATAAGGAGGAGTGGCCCTTGCCCAAGGGACCACTCCCCGGCATACAAAATTAAAATCCCTGGTGTCTAGTGGGCTTCCACCCCACCCCCTAGATGGCAGATCAGCCTAAAAACAGCCAATCTGCCCTCTGCGGGGGGGAGGGGCAGAATTCATTGAAAAAATTACCCACAGGGGAGCAACCCTTGCCCAAGGGGTTGCTCCCCGTAATGACCACATATAAAAATTCCCTGGCTTCTCTTGGGTTTCACCCCACTGGGGGCTGATCGGCCTACAAACTGGCTGAAACATGGATATAATATGCCCCCAGAGAGCGACTGTTGCCTAAGGGATCACTCCCTCAACAATACTTAGGAAAATCCCTGGTGGGACAGTGGTGTGGATTCCTGCTCCATGATCGTAGCATCACCAGTGATCCTGGAGCAGGAATGCACTCTTTACAGGATCAGGAGGGAAGTCCTTTTCCCTTGCATTTGTAAACCTGCCACCCCTCCCCCCCAAAAAGGACTCACCATGTGAAGATCCTTTATATGGACAACCTGAAAGCAAATGGCTTCCAGTGCATTCCCAGATAATTTGTTAACGTTGGTATGCTGCAACGTCAATGTCATCAGATCACCAACGGGGGTGGGGTGGGGCTGGCAGTGGAAGCTTCCACTGCCATCCCGGGTGGGGGTGAAAATGGGCTGCCCACCGAGGGGGCGCCAGCTCTTCCTGCATGGATGGGAGAAAGGACAAAATGGTTCCATCCCCAGCATGCACCCACCGCGGCTGAGGACGGAACCGTTCTGTTCTCAGCATACAAAGGATTACTATCAAACCATAATGAGTCTGTATTAGTATGAACTGCATGTATATCTGCCAGTATTCTTGTCATTGTGTTTTTGTGTGAGTCCACCATTTTTAGAATTCACAGGAGGTGGAGAAGAAGTCTGTTTTAGTTAACTAAAAGAATTCTGCATGGATGTCATGTCCATATTGTAACATGATGGAAAAACACTTCTAGGTCTTCCAAGGATCCTTTCGATAACTAGATTTGGTAGCAAAATTACAGACTCAAAAGAACATGAACTGAGGAGAATAAGTAGCTGCCAGACTGAAGATATTATGTTTATATAACCTGATCCTGTAGTTGCCAGACACAAAAATAACAGACTTCACCTCTAAAAGATCGAATTATGCTTCAAAAACAAGGTAATAGCCCGAAACGTAATATTGATGAATACATGCTCCAATTAGTATAAACTGCTACTATTCAATGTTAAAAGTCGTTGTTTACAGCAGGCTCTAATGGAGCTCAAAGCCCACCTGCCATCTTGAATGGCGTGTGTTCCCACATGGTCAGTTTCATGTTTTAGTTGTGTGTTATAGTCCTTGGTTAGTTAGACTTGCTTCTGCCCACCTTCCTAGACGGACATCCCTTTCTCTGACATTAGGACCCCACTCTCCTTTTAACCCTGCTTGTAGAGATAGCTTCTCGAGCAAGCACATTTCTCCTTGTCCTTACTGGAACCTTCATTTCGATCAATTTGAGATATTATATTTACTGACGCTGCTTCCGAAATCCCTGACTTTGCCCTCAACTTTAGTTTAGCACTAGCGAGTTTTCCTTCAGGGAAAGGAGTCTGTCTAAATGTGCATATTCTTTCTTTTAGTAACATTATTTCACGTTTGCTACTCGATTTGCCTGGATTATATTCATATATGCTGCATTTAGGTGATAACTGATTTATGGCTAAAATGTTCTGTTCTGAAATTGTAACTTTACATATGTGTTTATAATCCTTCTTGGATTGCAAATGTTCTACTCTCTGTCATTATTGTAGGGCAAAACAGCTTCACTGTCATTGAAATGTCATTAAATTGATGACTATACAGCCAGGGTTCGAGAGCAAGATGCATACAAGCAGGTAAAGCGGAATTTTAAATCTGTACAAAGTGCAAAACACCATCCTTTAGACCTGCTATTACAACAATCAAAGCTTTGTAAGGTTTACCATTGATGGAATTTGCCTCTAAAGCCTCTGCCCCGTCAGCAGTTTCCTCTCTTCGTTCATGTAATTGCTTAGAGAACCACTGCGTTGATTTTTTGTTCTGTGTTTTTAATTTAAGCAGGGCAGGTGTATTCCCCACTTTTATCATGATTGAGTTATAATGGACTATCTTTTGGGTTCTATGGCTGTATTTTGCCTTCACTGGTTGCAGAGAGATTTATTTCTAATTCAGAGAAATGTATGTCCTTGACGTTTCTGACCCAGAAGTTTGTTTGTTCCTTTAACCCATAATATAGAATTTAGTGCAGTGAAGAGTATAAGGGACAGGAAATTGAGTGTTGAGTGGACTGGCTACATGTGCATGCTTTAATGAGCATGCTGATACACACTTAAGAGTCATACCTGGGCTAGACATGTACGATGATGTTCTGTCTAATGTGTGTTTTATCTTAGCATAAAATATAACATCTAACTATAGGCACTTCTGTGCACTCTTTCCTTTTTAACAGAATATGCAATTTTCTTTCATTGTGAACACTATGAAGTTAGCCGGTGGTACATGGAATGTGTGATGAATATTTCAGCAGATAAGCTGCCGGCTCATCCCAGCATACTTAGCTGAACTGTAAATATCCGTGCTCCCGCCTGCAGGTTATTCATTTAAATCTGCCTCCAGTTTATCTTTAGAAAGCTGCATGCCATCCACTGGGCCCAGTAATAAAACCCAGTGCCATCTGGCAAAGCACCTTTGACAGTAAACATTGAATTTTCCACAACGACTGCACAGCTCCCAGCTTTAGAGCCTCATAAAACCCAGTCCAATGTGCAGCACAGCCTTCACAATACAGAAGTGACAATGACTCAGGCAATTCCTTCGTCTATTTTTGTTGTTAAGACTTGGAATGGGCACAAAGCGATGAATGAAGGGAGTTTGTGGGGGCTGGGGACGAGGCTGAAGGCAGTAGTAGCTCAGGCGAGATAATTAAACAGGGGGCATCTACCGTAGGAGCCTCTGAGTTCCTGCAGAACCTGCCATGGTCAGTTTGTGCCTTCCATTAGGAGAGAATGCACATTTAAAAGGAAAATAATGAATGGTTTACATTGCCAATCTCATGTCACAACTCATCAGTGTACCCCTTACTTACTATTACCTACACAGCTTTTGTAAATAGACATTTGTGCTCAGCTTTGACCAGTTTCATCTTTTGACTTTTTTAACAGAGAACCGCTAATTATGTTCATTTTTACTACCGGTTGCTAAAGTTGGGCAGGGGCTTTTGACAACTTGGGGCATCATTATGAAAGACTTGTTATTTGGTGAGGTAATACAGCACCCAGCACATACCAATATCCTAGGGTGTGAAAGTTACAGGTACAGTATTACTGCCAAGTTCCTAGTTCTGCTCCTTGGAATGCGGGGGTAACATGGTATCTCCATATTACTTGCTGCTAGGCTCAGATTGTTGTACTTTTGTATTCACAAATATTCTGTAGGCATTAAATGGTGGAATATGTGTGCAAAATGTGCACAACAGAGACACAGTTTAGAAAGTGCCCTGGCAGTACAACATGCAGATGTTTCTGTTTTTTGCACCCCCTGCTGGTGCCCTGTTGTATCGCAGAAATAGCTGCATGCTTGTGCGGCCCCTTCTGTAATACCGTTAGCACTGGAACACATAAAGTGCTGGCACTAACATAAGAGTCAGTTCCTAATTTGTATGGGGATGTGACCCCATGTTGCCTCTGTGCTGTATTATGTATGTTGGCACAGAGGCAAAGAGGAAGCCAAGAGGCACTTTGGCTGGGCCACAAAAAAGTGGTGCACAGCCTCTGTGCCCTCTTTGCCTTCTGAATGGCGCAAAATGGAGCATTCTGGACCCCTCAGAATTGCTTCTGCAGATGAGTGCTGTTGCTTAGTGTACCTGACTTTGGGGATGGGTTCTCTCTCCCCCTTTGAAGTGTAGGAGGGTGCCATCTGCACAGTGAAAGACAAAGCTGCTACCCTGAGGGCATGACATTGTTAGTACATAGGTAATAGGGCACACTGCTCTGGTATGGATCATCGTTTTAAACGTGCACCTGGTGCAGACCGGAGTAGTGCATGCTTACCATAAAATGGTCCAAGTTGTAATCTGGATTAAAGCACAAACTCAAGTTTGCTGCTGTTGTGTGCAGCACATTCTGCATGTGATACACATTTTACAGGCCTGGTTTCATGTGAACATGAGATAAGCACATGACTGTGAAGAAGGCTAACAGTCTGAATTGTAATGTTAATGAATGTGTGCTTGATCCCCATGTTTTTTAGTTTAGAAATTCCATATTTCAGACTCCGGTCAATTTGGCAGAACACTGAAGGAAAACATTCCATTTATCAGTCGCACATGTAGCTGCTGAAGAGACGATGACCTTAGAGAGATCCATCTTGGAAGGAAGATATAAAAAGCTTCTGTATGCTTCTGTAAGGTGGCCCTACTTGCACATTTTTGTGGGAAAACAGGAGCACAAGTGACCTCTCCTCACTCCCTAAGGTAATTGAGATACAGGGACGCAGTTAGACATATGGACTGGTTCCCGAGGGAACATGCTGAAAGGCTGAATGCCAGCTGCAGACCTGGTGATAGCACAAAAGTATGTTGGGAAACTATTCATAGCTTTGAATATTTTAGATTTAGCAAACTAATACGGACACAGGAGTTATATAGGAGTTAAGATGTTTAGGATAGGGAATAGACCAACAATTTAAGGATGTTTGATGAAATATGATAGAAGCCCCAGCACCGTATTTTTAATTGCATCACTCTATTATGTGTACGAAATGGCAGCACTTTTATGTCAGCCAAAGAAGTGCATCCGTATGCGTAGCCCAAAGTTTATGCGCACTCGGCAGCACTACGAGTAGGCATGTAGCGCCATGAGTGATACCTCGTTTTAAAATAGTACTTTGTGCCACATTTCTAAGCACCATTAGGAACTGTATGGTAAATCCTTTTATTGACATTGGAAGGATGAAAGGCCGAAGTGACCTTGTTCCTATTTGAACGTGTGGCTTGCGCATCACAGGTAATCAGCAGCAAGCATTTAAATATCTGATGGGTTAAAAAGGCAAGACGGTGCAGTGAGTAAAGTGGTGGCCGTCAATACCCTGCAACACCAAGCTCAGCCTTTTTTCCAGCTGCGGTTGCTAACAATGTTATTAAATGTCTGCTTGTAAAGTGATGAGAAAATCAAACGAGTTAGCGCTATTAGCGCTGTAAACTCCTAACCAGACTTTTCTTGCCACATAAACTGATAATGAAAAGTATAACAGTTTCACATATGCGAGCCCACAGTCGCCATGAGCGTGAAGGAGACACAGAAAAGGAAACAGAAGTTTTATGCACACTCAGCAGCGCTACAAGTAGGCATGTAGTGCCATGAGTGACAACTTGTTTTTATATAGCACTTTGTAGCACTTTTCTAAGCACCATTAGGAACTGTATGGTAATCCTTTTATTGACATTGGAAGGATGAAAGGCCGAAGTGACCTTGTTCCTATTCAAACGTGTGGCTTGCGAATCACAGGTTATCAGCAGCAAGCATTTAAATAGCTGATGGGTTAAAAAGGGAAGACGTTACAGTGAGTAAAGTGGTGGCCGTTGACACTCTGCAACACCCCGCTCAGCCTTTTATCCATCTGAGGTTGCTTACCCCTGTTATTTAATGTCTGCCTGTAAAGAGCTAAGAAAATCAGGCGAGTTAGAGCTATTAGTGTTGTAAGCTCCTAACTGGACTTTTCTTGCCACATAAACTGATAATGAAAAGTAAAACAGTTTCACATATGCGAGCCGACAGGCACCATGAGCGTGAAGGAGACACAGAAAAGGAAACAGAAGTTCGCACACAATGAAACGTATCCGCAAAAGTGCAATTATCCATGTAACCGCCAAAAGCAGAATTATCCATGTAACCAGCAAAAGTAGAATTATCCATGCAACAGGGTCGATGTCATGCAAAGAGCTCGACTACTGCCCAGCAGGATTGCGCTGCGTAGGAAATAAAATGAAAAAGTTCAGAAACCATACAGAAAACTTGGAGCCTCTTCTGTTTTCAGTAGTTGGCCGGTGCACTCATTTCACTAATGAAATCAAGTGAATTTTAAAAAGGCAAGCCCACAGACCAACCAAACTGATGGACAAGACAGGGGTGTGGTTAAAAGCCCACAGAGAGATTACAACAGGGGCCAGAACACTTGCATGCGCTCAACCCTAAAGCAGAAATGCAGCAGAGAGGAAACTTCCATTCTACTGTGTAGCAAGCTACATGTAGTAAGCAACATTACAAGGCCATCAGGCCCTGCTCAGACCAATTGAGGAGGGAAGCATTTTTTGATACATTTGCTTTTCTTGGAGACATGTCTCTAATTGAGGCATTCTGTGGCTTGTGATGTAGATACAAAAGATACAACAACCCCCTTTCCTTTCCATAAAGAACAATTGGGGAGAAAGGTATAAAGAGACCTAAGAATTTTGGAGGGGCAGATGTGAAGACTGGTCGCTTGAGGGAAGTGTCAAAGAGCCGTTGTCTGACTACAGACCTCATAGCTTTCCAAGATATGCAGGGAGAGTGCAGGGCCTTGTATAAAATAGGAAGAATGCTAACAGTTTAGCCAGTGCAATAGCCATGAAGTTAAAAATATTTTAGCTTCTGGCCTTAAATAGAGATTATCCCAGTTTCTGACAGATAGTTTGAATGTGCTTTGGTTTTTTTTATGTTTAACTTATTTTATATTATGATTACTGAGAATTCTCTAATAATTTGATACACAAAGTATGCGTGCTAATAACATAATAAATAACCTTTTATAAGCAGCTTGTGTGTGTCTACTATTTCCAGGAGCCCAGGTCAGGGTCTACTCATCTACCCATAATACCTGCAGAACTTAACACTCTGGATCCAGATGAGCCTAACTCCTCCTACAGAAGAGCGTGAGACGCCTATAATTTTTCCTTTTCTGCGAAGGGGTTGAGATAAGCACAATCCCCTTGGCACTATGGAAATCTTTCTGGGGGCCCTCATTGTTTTGAGAGGGGAGGGTCATGACGCCAAGGAAAAGAGGACATTCAAACAGAAAAAGATTTTGTTGCAATATCACAGATCATAAAAAAGACTTGAATCAGAGATATGATGAACAACCAAACTGGAGAGCAAAATAAGAAAGGAGTCCTCCCATGACAGAAAGCGATTCATGCTTGACAACAGTTCCTGAAGAGTGTGAATCCAAAATAAGCACCTATTTTACTGATTACTTCCGCACCTAACAGTAAGAAAATCGGTAAATTATTAAGAATATTATGAAAGAAGAAAAAGTGTCACCTATTTTGCCTGTGCTAGCGAAGTCATTGGAGGAGCGGAAAAAATATATGAAAATAATATAGTGGAAATCCATCCCCAAAGCAAAACTCAACTTAGAGACTGCAAAGGTGAAAAGGATGTTTTAGGCCAAAATCATATAAATCTCCATCAAAAACAATAACTAAACCAGAGCTGCAGGAAACGCTTACAGATTTAAATTTTGCCAGTGAAAGGACAATCTTGGAACAAACTCTTTTTGAAACCCCATCACAATGCCTTCTACTGTACTGTATCTGGAAGGTTAGAAATATTCCAAAACACGTCGGGCCCAATTTACAAGGCCCTAGCACCTCTTAGCGCCACACTAGCATCATTTTTTTTCGACGCTGATGTGCAGTTAACGAGGCCATTCTCCTTCGCCATATTTACAAAGTGGTGAAATGCATGTGTTGTGCCACTTTGTAACCCCTTGCGCCACATTATGCCTGCGCATGGATTTCCATGCAGGCAGGCCCGTAGAAATGGCACAGTGAAATTTACAAAATTTCACTGCACCATTTTCAGCGTAATTCTTAACACCTACCTTAGGCAGGCGTTAAAATGACGTGCCCATTACTTTCAGTGGGCCTCTCTTTACTTTGCAGGATTAGCGCCACAATTTATGGCGCTAATCCTGCAAAGTGCCACAATAGCATCATACATTATGACGTTATTGTTCTAACGTTGACATGATGCGCTGTATTGTAAATACTGTACACACATGATGTTGTTAGGGGGGCACAAGAGGGTGCAAGAAAAGTGGTGCATCACAGCGCAAGCGCCACTTTCTTGTAAATCTGGCCTACCATTTCCCCTATGAAGATGTCATGTGTTAAATCCGATAAGTAACTGGCTTACAATACTGTGACATCAAAAAAGGGAGATTATCTTTGCATCACCGAGTTTTCTCTTTTAAAAAAAAAAAAACTCTTTAATGAATCTCAAATCATTCTCCCCTAAGTTAAATTTTAAAACCTACGGGGGAGAAAACAGAAGAACTACAGCAGTGATAGATCCAGCTTTGGGGTCTTCCATATTGATGTCTATCCAATATATTTTAGAACCAATATTAAAGTTAACAGAAACACTTGCTAATGATCATAATATCAATTTGCTATCATTGATTGTACTGCCAGTAGTGGCACAGAAACCAAGTAAAGACAAGCATTTGCAGTGCAACGGTCTCGCGTTTGTTAGAGCTATTAGTATTGTAAACGCCTAGCCAGACTTTTCTTGCCACATAAACTAATAATGAAAAGTAAAACAGTTTCACATATGCGAGCCGATGGTTGCGATGAGCGTAAAGGAGACGCAGAAAAGGAAACAGAAGTTCCTTGGCAGGGAAACCTATCAGCAAAAGTGCAATTATCCATGTTACTGGCAAAAGTGCAATTATCCATGTAACGAGCAAAAGTGCAATTGTCCATGTAACAGGGTCGATGTCATGCAAAGTGCTCGACTTCTGCCCAGCGAGATCGCGCTGCGCAGGAAATGAAAAGATAAAGTAGTCCAGAAACCAGCTGAAAACATGGAGCCTCATATGTTTTCATTAGTTTACCAGTGCGCTCGAGGAGGGCTAAACACCGGAAAAGGCATGATGTATGCATGCCTTTCAAAATGGAAATAAAAATCGATTTAAAAAAAGGCAAGAATACAAACTAGTGAAAGTGACGGGCATGACATGGGCGTGGTTAAAAGCCCACAGAGAGATTCCAACATGGTCCAGAGCGCTTGAGCGCGCTTGACCCTAAAAAGGACGATGTTTGCACACAAACCAAAAATACAACTTTGAGTGAAGAAGGTCCTAGAGAACTAAATGACAGAGCAGATAGAAACATCAAAACAGAAAGTTATTTTTTTGAAATTGAAAAGATAATTTTGGAACAAGGGAACACAAATCACAAACATTGTGAGGGGTGAAACCGAAATTCAAATATAAAGTAACCAAAAAATTCCAATAATTTTTTTTTTTTCCGATTTTTGCTTCTAACCCCGTACAGGAAAAGAATAAGAATTTAATAAATGACAGTTAAAAGGAGAAGGAAAATAACAAAACTAGGTCTCCAATAAATAAAGTTAAGGAAGATATAATATAACATGGACCCATTAGCTGTAGAAGTTACGTAAAAATAACTGGGCAGCCCTGAATAAAATAGGACAAGGTCATTTAGCAGAGAAAACAACAACATAAAAATTAACGAATAAAGAAATTGATGTGGTAGCAGAGTTATACTCAAAGGGAAATATTGATGGACAAAAATAGTCAGACAAATAATCACAATCAAGAAACTAAGGATATAGTGTGAGGAAATATGTGTTAAAGTGTATTATAACGTATTGAATGGAAATCTATGTGAAGAAGACACAAGACAACAAACTGACCAAATTGGATCAACATCCTCTAAGATCCCAATTACATCAATTATAATATGCTCACTGTTTTCCAAAGGGAATAAGTATCGAAAAAAGTTTAAAATGTTAAAAGTATTGCACTCTGACCCCAACTTATGGCGAATAACCTCTGTCCGAACCCCATTCAGAGGGCCAGGGGCAAGCACTGGTTAATTTGCCCAACCAAGGTTGTTGAGGCCTTTTACCCCTGATGTCCCAGGGCCCAATCTAATACGGATGCTGCTCAGCTGGGTCAAGCACTCCCTTCTGCACCTGACTCTCAGTTAGATAGTGTTGCACGAGCTGTCAGAGCTTCCTCGGAGTGAAGTGTAGCAACAGATCAGTGAACACGACTCATAACTCAATGTGCAACTAGCATACACAATAAATCAGTGCCCAGTCAAATACTTATTTTGTATAAAATAAGTATTTTATTTCCTATTCTACGCATGCAAAGATAAAAGACATTTATAAAGCAATAACACAGTTAATTCTTGAGGTAGACGCACTAGTAGTTGTCAGGTCACTCTCTCAACCCAATACCCATGCAACAGGTGCACTGTTATTCCCCCATTTACATGCAGCAACATCCATGGAATGTAAATTACTAGGCCCTGTTCATGGGGTATCTCCATCTTGGACTTAGTTTGTGAGGTGTAGTCACTTAGAGTCAAGCGGGGTTGGAAAAACCAAAGGTGGTTGTAAGGAAATGTCTCCCTGGCATGGTTACCCCCTAACTTTTTGCCTTTGCTGATGCTAAGTTTTGATTGAAAGTGTGCTGGGACCCTGCTAACCAGGCTCAGCACCAGTGTTCTTTCCTTAAACTGTACCTTTGCTTCCACAATTGGCACAACCCTGGCACTCAGATAAGTCCCTTGTAACTGGTACCCCTGGTACCAAGGGCCCTGATGCCAGGAAAGGTCTCTAAGGGCTGCATCATGTCTTATGCCACCCTGAGGACTCCTCACTCAGCACATACACACTGCCTCACAGCTTGCGTGTGCTGGTGGGGAGAAAATGACTAAGTTGACATGGCACTCCCCTCAGAGTGCCATGCCAAACCCACACTGCCTGTGGCATAGGTAAGTCACCCCTCTTGCAGGCCTTACAGCCCTAAGGCAGGGTGCACTATACCACAGGTGAGGGCATATGTGCACAAGCACTTTGTCCCCACAGTGTCTAAGCAAAACCTTAGACATTGTAAGTGCAGGGTAGCCATGAGAGTATATGGTCTGGGAGTTTATCAAACACGAACTCCACAGTTCCATAATGGCTACACGGAAATCTGGGAAGTTTGGTATCAAACTTCTCAGCACAATAAATGCACACTGATGCCAGTGTGAAATTTATTGTAACATACACCCTGAGGGCATCTTAGAGATGCCCCCTGAATACCAATCCGACTTCTAGTGTAGGATGACCAGTTTCTGCCAGCCTGCCACACACCAGACATGTTGCTAGCCACATGGGGAGCGTGCCTTTGTCACTCTGTGTCCAGGAACAAAGCCTGTACTGGGTGGAGGTGCTTCTCACCTCCCCCTACAGGAACTGTAACACCTGGCGGTGAGCCTCAAAGGCTCGCCCCTTTTGTTACAGAGCCCCAGGGCATCCCAGCTAGTAGAGATGCTGGCCCCTCCGGCCACTGCCCCCACTTTTGGCGGCAAGGCTGGAGGAGATAATGAGAAAAACAAGGAGGAGTCACCCACCAGTCAGGACAGCCCCAAAGGTGTCCTGAGCTGAGGTGACCCCTGCCTTTAGAAATCCTCCATTTTAATTTTGGAGAATTCCCCCAATAGTATTAGGGATGTGCCCCCCTCCCCACCGGGAGGAGGCAAAAAGAGGGTGTAGCCACCCTCAAGGACATTAGGCATTGGCTACTGCCCTCCCAGACCTAAACACACCCCTAAATTCAGTATTGAGGGGCACCCCAGAACCCAGGAAATCAGATTCCTGCAACCTGAAGAATCAAGAAGGACTGCTGACCTACAAGCCTGCAAAGAAGACGGACGACGACAACTGCTTTGGCCCCAACCCTACCGGCCTGTCTCCAACTTCGAAAAACTGCAACCAGCGACGCATCCAACAGGGACCAGTGACCTCTGAAGCCTCAGAGAACTGCCCTGGACTAAAGGACCAAGAAACTCCAGTGAGCAGCGGCTCTGCTCAAAACCAGCAACTTCTTTGCAACAAAGAAGCAACTTCCAAAGACTTCACGCTTCCTGCTGGAAATGTGAGACTTCACACTCTGGACCCGACGCCCCTGGCTCGAGATCCAGAGAACAAACACCACAGGGAGGACTCCCCGACGACTGCGAGCCCATGAGTAGCCAGAGACGACCCCCCTGAACCCATACAGCAACGCCTGTAGAGAGAATCCAGAGGCTCCCCCTGACCGCGACTGCCTGTAACAAGGGACCCAACGCCTGGAACCAGCACTGCACCCGCAGCCCCCAGGATGTGTAGGAACCGAACCTCAGCGCAGGAGTGACCCACAGGCGACCCTCTGCCTAGCCCAGGTGGTGGCTGTCCCGAGAAGCCCCCCCTGTGCCTGCCTGCACCGCTAGAGTGACCCCCGGGTCCGTCCATTGATTCCGATCTGAAACCCACACTGCACCCGGCCACCCCTGAGCCGCTGAGGGTGTGTTTTGTGTGCCTACTTGTGTCCCCCCCAGTGCTCTACAAAACCCCCCTGGTCTGCCCCCGGAGGACACGGGTACTTACCTGCTGGCAGACTGGAACCGGAGCACCCCTGTTCTCCATAGGCGCCTATGTGTTTTGGGCACCTCTTTGACCTCTGCACCTGACCGGCCCTGAGCTGCTGGTGTGGTAACTTTGGGGTTGCCTTGAACCCCCAATGGTGGGCTGCCTATGCCCCAGAACTGAGACTTGTAAGTGTTTTACTTACCTCACAAACTAACCTTTACTTACCTCCCCCAGGAACTGTTAATTTTTGCAGTGTCCACTTTGAAAATAGCTTATTGCCATTTTAACAAAGACTGTATATGATATTGCTTTTATTCAAAGTTCCTAAGTTACCTATATGAAGTACCTTGCATTTTATGTGTTTACTATAAATCTTGAACCTGTGGTTCTTAAAATAGAACTAAGAAAATATATTTTTCTCTATAAAAACCTACTGGCCTGGAGTAAATCTTTGAGTGTGTGTTCCTCATTTATTGCCTGTGTGTGTACAACAAATGCTTAACACTACCCTCTGATAAGCCTACTGCTCGACCACACTACCATAAAATAGAGCATTAGAATTATCTAATTTTGCCACTATCTTACCTCTAAGGGAAACCCTTGGACTCTGTGCACACTATTTCTTACTTTGAAATAGTATTTACAGAGCCAACTTCCTACAGTGGAATATCACCAGGGGCCTGGTAGGCCTAGATATCAGCTTACCAGCTCTGGCAGCATGGAAACTGACAGTGGTGCAGTGCAGTCCTGGCCTGGAACGGCAAAGTCAGGCTGCATGCTTTCCCACACATAGCTCCTAGCAGGGTCTGCTCTCTCTCCTAAGCCGTGCTCACCAGAGTCCTGACTATCCAAGTTGCTCAGGCTTCAGCCACACGCTGTAAGTATTTTTCTTTCTTGCTCAGGGATGAGGGCAGTCTCGGTGCTCTGGTTGGGCTCCGACTGCATCTTCTCTGTCCCTGGGCCTCCTTGGGCACAAAACACCCCACATCTTTGTCATAGGCAGGCAGGGCTCCAGAGCTGATTAACCGACAAGACTCATCAGAGTTCACACCTGGATGTCATCCACAGTGATATGTTCATCAAAGGTTAATCCTAGATCATCAGCCCTACCCTTTATGATTCTCTTATCATCCCCATCTCCCTCTTCCTGAGATGTGTCCAGGCCCCTTGTTTGAGATCTGTCACTGAATCAAACAGCCCTTTGAAATGCACAGGGAGAGACTGTCTCTCCCTCAGCCAGTTCTTGCTCCACCCAGGTTACGGGAATGCAGCAACAGACAATTCAGTCTGAGGGGATTCATCTACTCCTCATGTTTTCACCCGGCAGGCCTGGGCTTCCCAAAATGGAACCCAAGGTCTGCCATGTAATGTACCAATGAAGACACTTCTGAACTTAGTGTACATTCATAGTACATTCACTGTCCAGCACGGCTGTCCTCATGCATTATGGTACCACCAACAAATCCACATGTAAGACACGTACTCAGTGTGTGAACCCTGTTCAACACTACAGTCCCTCTGTACTGTACTAGTTTGTCACTTTAAACACATACTACCAGCGCACACACATTTACCATGTGCACACTGTACCATATTTCACCCTAGGTGTAGGATATCACCTTGCGAGCATACATGCATTAAGCACATGTTTTCATCACACACGCACTTCCACATCAACCGGATGTAGGCCAGGGGTGTGTTAAATACACAGCAGCAAAAGTTTAAAAAGGTGAGTGAGCCTGTAGGCCTCACTCTAGTGACACAATTAAAAAAAAGACCTGTTCACTGCTACTGATCACCACAAGGTATGCTGCCACCACCTCAATCCTGCTGTTTAACTCCTGGTGAAGGCAGTAGCCTTTCACCACTATAAGGGTAGCGCTTTGGGCACCTCTCCAGGTCCAACAAGACCTCAATCCATGAGACAGGCTTATGTCATGGTGCACACGCATGATCCGTGCTTGCCTATGACACAAAATCAGCATTAGGGATCCAGACAACAATACAGTTGGGCACTTAGGGCAGGGGTACAAATCTTCACCATGCAGAAGACTTTTCCATCCCAACAACCTCTAAAGATGTTACACTGTTAACAATCCCAGTTGATCAGGTTGAGAGGAAAATTTGACTAGAAGAAGTGGTAAACTTTCAAACATGCTGCACTATGAACATATTTTACGTTTTGTTGATAATAATAGAAGACTTGAGGTAGATTTAACAACAATAAAAGAGCAGAAAACAAAACTCACATGGCCAAACAAAGGCAAAATATGGTTCTATAATAGTCCCAGAGCACAATATATTTCATGGACCCAATTATAAAAAATATGTTTTTGGCCCCAAGGGAGACAATGTAAGACCCCCACACCACCAGACATAGGGGGGTATTTCATTCCTAACCTGCCCTCTCTTGTGTGTTTTTTGCACCATCGTTGTTGATGTGGTGGCAGCAAATCAGGTCTAATCTTTGGATCTACATTAATGAAAAGGTGACTTCCCACATCAAAGATTTTTAAAAGTCATGAGCAAAATGCTTCAAAAATTATTTTATTCCATTGTAAGATAGAAATTCAGTTCCAAAGGAATTTAGTCCAATTAAATAAAGACGAAATTGAAAATAAAGAGTGCTTCATTGATCAGCAAAATTGATAATCCAGTCCGAAGGGTTGGAAAAAAGGTCAGGTAGAGGTGTACGATGGTGTAACAGCCAACACGTGTTTCGCCCCTTAAGCGAGTAAGCGGGGGCTTTTTCAAGGCTGAAGAAAATATATATAGACAAAGTAAGTCATCAATCAGGCAAATGCTGTCAAGTGTGATAGCATGCTTCCGGTGCAAATTGTGTGGTGCAATTAATGCTCCCTTTAGGGGAACCAGTGAGCATTAAAAGAAAACCTGCATTTTGCTCATGACTTTTAAAAATCTTTGATGTGGGAAGTCACCTTTTCATTAATGTAGGACTGTAACTATTTGGAGGCTTAGGGTCCAGGCCCCCCGGTTTGAATTTCCCACACCTCGTTTAATAAATTCATTATTTCAATTACAAAATAGGCATTTTAAGGAAGTCGACTGGCTGGACGCTTCTTCTTTTCTCTGTAACAACTCGTTGTACACGTACAGACTTCCTGCTAAAGCCTTGCCTCACGATGTCCTTCACTCTTAATAGAAGGGAACAACGAAATGTTAAACTGGATCAAGTCTTTAACACATCGGATGTTGGCACTCTCAACTCGGGCAATACCAACTTGACATCTGCAAGAAGTACCTTTTTAGCCTTGGAAAAGGCACGTAAAAAAGAAACAGCTAAATGGTGGGAGGTGGCCTCTCTCAAGAAATACCTGGAACACGATCGTATCCCACGGGGGTTACGCATTTTGATTTTTCCACCTACAGATACCACCTCCCAAGAGAGTCTTCAGAAATGGGAAGCTAATTTAAAAATGGCTTCAATGAATATGATTCACCAACTTATTGACATCTCCCAGGAACAGTATGAGCATCATAAACAAGAAGTTGATCAACTTACTCAACAAATTGATGAGGCCAACTGGGGTGACATCTCAATAAAAAATTATGCAATTCTTAATAACATAATTGACAACTATGAGGCCGACATTATCCGGGGAAAAAACCGGAAATTCAGACGGGACCTTCGTGATTATCAGCAGGGGAGAGTTTACACTTTCAGTAAGAAATATGACCACGTTCAGGACTCTAACCCCCCTGTAGATACACTAAGTTGTCCAGATACTATCCCCTCTTCTGAAGTAGAAACATCTGATGACTCATAAGGATTCTTCTACCAGACCTAGGGTTAATTTTTTAGAGGAAGCAAGGCGATTCCGCCTTGGATCTCTACAAGAAATTCGCTCAAAATTACCAGATACTTCAACGGCCACCCCGGGCACTTCAGGTATACAAACACGGGCCCGCAGCAAGAACCTTCGGCCTCTAAACACAACGACCAACTAGTAGTTAATCTTTCAGATTATTCTCTTTCTTCATCTGAATTACATATCTTAAATAAAGGTCTGTCCTATTGTCCTACAAACTCTTGGAATATAACTCAAACCAAAATTGATTTTTTTAAATTCATACGTCAACTCAAACTAAAGTCGTTTTTCTCTACATTTACTTCTCCTCCCTCCCAGCCCTCGCTCTCATCATCCCCCCAAGATCTCTCTGTTCGGGACCTTGAAGACATTGGACTTCTTTGTAATTTAGCAAATATTACTGAACCAGATTTTCCCCTTAGTACATTAGCTGAACAACTAGAGCTTAACATTAATCAGTATCATCCTTCGGGTATGAGACCAAAATCCACTTTTACTCCTACCCTCCCAGCAGGGAATTCCATTGACCTTTTTGCCCGCACAGTTCTTAAAGACCTTGATAAGGAGTATAAACGTTACTGTGACAAACGTAAATTCCTTCCCTCAAATGTTACTCGTCAACAAAGATTAGCTCTGTCTAATTTACGAATGAATCCCAATATTATCATCAAGGAAGCAGATAAGGGAGGCAATATCGTTATTCTAAATACCTCAGATTATCTTAGGGAGGCTTATCGCCAATTACACAATACTCAGTGTTACAAACGCTTAGACTCAAACCCTACAGCACATATTCAAGAGCAACTTTCAGAACTTCTCGATTACTGGTTTTCACGACAAGTCATCTCACATCAAGAAAGAACTGCCTTATTTCTCTCTCACCCAACAGTGCCAACATTGTACCTTCTTCCAAAAATACATAAAAAAGACTTTCCTCCTAAAGGCAGGCCTATAATATCGGGTGTCAATTCTATCTGCTCCAAATTAGGGACTCTAATTGACCAAGTACTCCAGCCTTTCATGATTAACTTACCTTCCTTTGTGAGGGACACAAAAGACATCATTCGTAAACTTCAAGAAATTGATTGGCAGCCTGATTATCTTCTAGTGACCATTGATATAGTCAGCCTCTATACCTCCATTAAACACCAGGATGGTCTAGAGGCTGTTAGAGTAGCACTCTCGACTAAACCAGTGTCCTTCTCTACTCATAACAGTATGATATTGAACATGTTACAATTTTGTTTGTAGAATAATTATTTCCTCTTTGACGGACAGTTCTATCTACAGCTTCAAGGTACGGCGATGGGGGCCAAATTTGCGCCTCCATATGCCTGTATACTCATGGGAGCGGTAGAACGGGAGTGGCTGTGGAGCGATCAAAATGAAGAGTTTTCTCACAATATCATTTTTTGGGGACGCTACATCGACGATATTTTGTTGATCTGGCAAGGAAACAGAACATTACTAACTCATTTTCTTCAGTCCCTAGTACCAAACAAATGGGACATTGACATCACATATAATATTTCGGATACACAGGTCGAGTATCTTGATCTATTGATTTATGTGGAAAACAATAAATTACAGACCAAATTCTACAGAAAATCTACAGCGGCTAATTCTATTCTGCACGCCTCTAGCTGTCACCCCCCTAGTATAATTAAAAACATCCCACAAGGCGAGTACAGAAGAGCCAAACTTAATTGTTCAAAACCCAGTGACTATGATTTGTTCTCTGCACAAATTACTGAGAGACTTCGGATCAGGGGCTATAAACCTTTTTCATTGACTACTTCTCACAACTACATGGGTAAAGTGGACCGCAACAAGATGATTAATTCATCACAACGACGAAAAGTAGATACTACTATTCGATTTATCACCCAATTTCACAATGGACATTATTCAATACAGAAACACCTTCGTAAACACTGGCATCTTATCAGCAATAATCCCTCTATTCAACCATTTATTACTCAGTATCCACAAATAGGGTTCCGACGGGCCCCTAACCTTCGTGACAAACTTTGTCCCTCCTTTTTTCAACAAACAGTTCCGGAACCTTATTTTCCTAAACCAAAGGGATTTTTCACCTGTACTAAGTGCTCAATATGCAAATTGGGCCTTAATCGTACTACTACACTGCACATTAATGATCAAGAACTTTCAATTAAGGACTTTATTAATTGTGAAAGTAGAAACGTGGTGTACTTGATATTCTGCCCATGCCAAAAGGCTTATATTGGTAGCACGATCCGCCCCCTTAAACTTCGAATCCAAGAACATTTCCGGAACATTTTGAAACTGGAGACCAAGGCACCTCTAGTGGAACACTATAAAACTTTTCATCATAATGCACGTTCCTTTAAATTCATTGGAATAGACCGCATCACTCCGTCTCCACGGGGTGGCAACCTACACTTACGTCTACGTCAACAAGAAAGCAGGATGATTATTCAATATGATACGGTGAACAATGGTTTGAACCAGGACCATGAATGGCATTATTGGTTATTGTAAAAGTAGTACTGTTACGACTGCTTTTGTTGGTTGATAGCTCAAAACGCTCTATTTGAGCCATGTCTTTTTCTTTGTCTGTTATAACTGATGGCTTATACTTTGATTTTCCAATATGTTCCTTCTTCTCCCCCTTTTTTCATCTCCTCTTCCTCCTTGTTAATTTCCTTTACTATAGTTTTCCTATTATCATATTATATTATGCCTACCTTACATGATTTAAGTTCAAGCCTATAAGGGCAAAGCTCCCCTTTGATCACTTATTGATTTCTTTAATGTTTAATCTCCATTCGTTTAATGTCAATCTTTTCCTTCTTAATTTATTGTTCTCACATTAAGTTCTGTATTTGCCACTGCTAATATTGACGCTTTTCTAATTTCTTCTTCCCTCCTTTTATAACAATCCTTCTCTGTAGATTATCTTTCTGCTTTTCTATCACCCATTTTCTTCTCTCTTTCATATGTTTTCATTCTCCTTACTTTAATTACCTTTACATTTTTCATCTAATATTTTCTTTCCTTTGTTTGTTGTACCAGTGTTCAACTTTCTTACTACTAAACTGTTTATGCCTGTAGCCCGTACTTTTACGCATTGGGTTTCACTATTACCAGGTAGTATCAACTTGTTTAAAAATGGCCGCCACTATTCCCCCTTGTTTGCATTGTATGGTGTGTCCCTTCTCTGTTTCACTGTCCGCGAGGCAGAGAAGGGACGCGCAGCTATGAAAACCACGTCAGCTGCCCGTCGGAGTTTAAGCGATTTACCGCGGGACGCGCCGGTGACTTCACGGCATTTTTCCTTGATTTCCTAACACCGAACCAGGTAAAAATCATTTTCGTTCAGCTGTATTCTATGAGTTTCCCCTTACAGGGAGACTGGGTTTTTGATACTGTGTCAGAAAGTTAAAAATGCTCGCTAGACCAAGAGCTTTACTTTCGATCAAAGGATAGATTGAAGTTCATTTCAAGCCTGCCGTTTTACAATCATACTTTTTTCTGTCACATTAAGACATTCCTGTCCCTTCCCTGTTGTACAAAAGAAATTCAAATATTATAGACTCACCGTTTAGTGATATGTTGCAAGGTGGCAAACCTGAGCTCTCAGATTTTTGCACGTTTTCAATTTGTGTCTTTTGGTATATATTGTTTTTACTTGTATGTTTGCTTAATATATTGCACATAACTTCATGTCTAGATTCCTACCTTCAACTGCGACAATTTAATGTCTGAAGTTCTTTGCATATTGTTTTGAATTGGGTACGTTCTTCCATTTTTCAAAGTTCTTTTTTGATCAATATCTATCACAGAACGTATTAGGTAATTTTCACTCACGTGTATTTCTTCTTAATATATATTAACAGCATGAGAGTGCCAGCACACATCTTTTTGGGCTTACTCTTAGTCTTACTTATTTTTTAGTAGAACACTACTAATATATTTTTGTCTATTAGAATATTTACAAGTAGTAGATTATAAGCACTTGACCCTATCACTTTAACCTTTGGATCACACTTGAGATCATGGTATGGGTTTTCTTTTAATGCTCACTGGTTCCCCTAAAGGGAGCATTAATTGCACCACACAATTTGCACCGGAAGCATGCTATCACACTTGACAGCATTTGCCTGATTGATGACTTACTTTGTCTATATATATTTTCTTCAGCCTTGAGAAAGCCCCCGCTTACTCGCTTAAGGGGCGAAACACGTGTTGGCTGTTACACCATCGTACACCTCTACCTGACCTTTTTTCCAACCCTTCGGACTGGATTATCAATTTTGCTGATCAATGAAGCACTCTTTATTTTCAATTTCGTCTTTATTTAATTGGACTAAATTCCTTTGGAACTGAATTTCTATCTTACAATGGAATAAAATAATTTTTGAAGCATTTTGCTCATGACTTTTAAAAATCTTTGATGTGGGAAGTCACCTTTTCATTAATGTAGGACTGTAACTATTGGGAGGCTTAGGGTCCAGGCCCCCCGGTTTGAATTTCACACACCTCGTTTAATAAATTCATTATTTCAATTACAAAATAGGCATTTTAAGGAAGTCGACTGGCTGGACTCTTCTTCTTTTCTCTAATCTTTGGATCTGTCAGCTCAGCGAATCCTCTGTGGCATGATATATAGATATAATTTGAACCTTAATTTATTAAAACTCCTTGGTGTATTCACATCAAATCATGAGTTCTGGATCAAAAATTAGCTTTCTTCAAAATTAGGTATTAATTCTGCTTTTGTGGTATCGCTGTTCACTATTAATAGGGACAATTGCATGGGAAAATGTGTTTTCAGACCCCCTGCCCTTTTTATCAACCCCCATCTAATGGATTACCTCAGAACGTTCTAGGAAGAAGTTGAGATTAATGACTTTTTTTTGGAAAGTGTTCATGTAGATTTATCAAATTATGCCAAAGTTATTGGCAAGCCATAAAACCCATTTGCTATGTAAACATAGTCCTAACTATAACTACGCAGTGACGACCATCACTCGGTTAAATATATACGCCAGTAGGTAGTTATAGTTAGGGTGGTAGTTATAGTTAGGACCTAGTTTACATAGGAAAAGTGTTTTTTGACTTACCTATAACTTTGGCGCCTTTTGACAAATCTTCACAAAAGTGTCCTGTGCCTAATTGTGCATGGTAAGTTATGGGGTGATTCGTCAAGTGGGGGCACAGAAAATGTGTGGGGTAAAAAAAGTGTGGTTCCCCATGTTAATTGCTATAGGGTCTGTAGACAAGACTGAAGCTCGAACCGATGAACGGAATTAAACCAAATTTAACAGGAAGGTGTATCGTGGAGCGCAGATCGTGCTGCTTGATATTTGGGGTAAATCAGTTCAGTACTTTTGGAGTTATTAAAGAAAATAAAACATAGATATCTGGGCAGTGCCTAAACACAGATCTCATGGGGAGATCTCATTGGCTCTCAGCTCTTTAACCAGAAAGTGATGCCAGCATCTTGGGACTAATATACATGACAGTGCTCATGGAATGCATTGTAGTGAATGGCAGGTTTTGAGGGTCAAAAACAGGAGAACATTTAAAGGGTGATAACAGATTTTAGTTACACTATAAATCATTTGGTAATGGTACCATACTGATTTTAGGAATTGTGGTGTGTTCTAAGGTGACTTTACCCTATCAAAAAGCCTTCTGCTGAGATTTTGAGAACGAAGACTGACATTCTCAGTAAAACATGTACTTCCAACAGAAGCAGCCTATCAATTGATTCCCTTATGTTCTACTGCATCCCACCAGAGTGTTCTAAAGAACAATTAGAGCACTAACAATCTTCCTTATGACAAAAGTGTGGCACATCTGAAGCCATTTTGGTTGAATCAAACTGTTAAAACTTAAAACATTTCATTTAGAAAGGAACAAAATTAGGGGGTTTATTTTGTCATAGAAGTTATGATTAGTGCTGTAGAAAGAACAATTAGGACATATTTTAAGTGAGGTGGCAAGTATCTTCCACTTCTATTTCATTAAAGCGTTCTGGCACGTAGACTGAAACATGCACTTTCAGCACCAGCAGCAGACTGCCAGTTAACTCCCTAGTAATCAGCAATTTTCCACAGTGTTTTAATGAGCACCTTGGGTGCTAACATTCCGAATTGATGCCAAACGTGTGGCACATCTGATCGCCATTGGGATGGAATTGAAGTCGAAAACTGAACACATTTTCTACTGAGGCTACTATAGTAAATGAGATTAGTAAACTTCATGCCAAAAGAGTCTCCCAAGGTGGCCACCAGAGAAAAAAGAGCCCAAATGTAGCACAAATATGACCCAAATGTAGCACAAGTTTAGCCCAATGGCAAAAGTGTGCAAAACACTTAAGGGCTTATTTACAAGCCCCTTGCGCTGCCGGTGCGTCACTTTTTATATGGGAAATAGTGAAGCACCGGTGGCGGTTGTTTGCAGTTTTATGTAGAGCAGACTTGACCCGAAGGTATTGGAGTGCTTTACATGACCATCAGTTGCATTAGACAAGGACACATTCATTTTGGGCTTTAGGCATGGGGAGATTAAGTGATTTGCCCAGAATCACAGGATCTCGAGCTGATCCCGAAACTGAAACATGGTTCCCCAGTTGCAAAGTCTGCAGCTCTGACTGTAACCCCACATTCTCTCCACTAAGTGCAACATCTAATCAAGTGATCAAACAGATAAAAAAACATAAAGATAGTCAATAATTTAAAAATGTTTTGCCGCTATTTGAGAACTCAGAAAATATATCCTCATTTTTTATTTTTTAGAGTAATAACCAGAATTTCTATGGGAAAAAGACCCTCTCATTTTTATAATTTCTAAAGAAAATGCCTTAGGTATTACACTTTTGATAACATCAAGATGATGTAAGGCGTGCCACACTTTTGTAATAAATATAGAATGTTTTCAATCTAGTTGTTCATTAGAATACTGTGGGGAGGCAGATCTCAGGGGCACATACTCGGAGAATGGAGGGCAGTGAGAAGGCTGCACAGGCAACAAGTTGAACACGCTGGGCAGGCGGTAGGGCCAGTGGCAGCACAACGGACCATGGAGGGCAGGAGGAAGGGGAGCAGGGGCAACAAACCAACCATGCAAGACAAGAAAGAGAGGCTGTTGGTATATAACAGATCATTGAGGACAGAAGGAAGAGGCAGTGGCAGTACAACCATAGGCCAGGCTCTGCGGCCAATCCCCACTGCACGCAGCCAAAGGCTGTGCGTGGCACAGGGTTTTATGCTTATAGGGATTGGCAGCATTAAAAAAATTAGAAATTCACTGAAAAAATAAAGGTTACAGGGACGTTATAGTTAGGTTCTGAATTTACACACAGAAAACCATAGAGTGGGGAGGACTTTCTGTAGGCGACTGGGGTTGGTGCTCTCAGGTCATAGATTGCCACAGGACCATGTACGCTTGTCAGTGGGAACGAAGGAGGATTTGTGAATGTGGGTCAGATTTTTTCAGGAATTCAATGGAATTTCTTTGCAGGCATGGAAGGAATGCGAGTGGGATGCACAAATTTTGTCAGGCGCAGCAGGCGCGGCAGGCTTTAGCATTTATTGGCAGGGGAAATGGTGTGCGGAACAATTGCCAGAGGAGTGGAAGCATGGGGGGGGAGAGCATTGCCTTCTTGGAACTATTTCCGTTGGTGGTAGTGGTGTGTGTATGGGGATAGCTCTTGCAGCATAAGAAGGTAGTTTTTCGCGTTGATAATTTGACGGTGGTGCACGCCGTGAACAGACAGTCTGCGAGGGATCCCCAAGTGCTGCGATTGCTGAGGGTGTTTATTTTAGGCTGCTTGCGACATGATATTGTATTTCGGGCGAGGCATGTTCCCGGAGTGACTAATGAGATTGCAGAAGCCTTGTCTCGTTCGCAGTGGGCGAGGCTCCTTGGGCTGGTCACGGAAAAGGAACTGGTCAGGATGGAGATGCCACTGGAGTTATGGAGTATAGGCAGAGGAGGATGCTTCTCCTGGTGGTGAAATCCTTAGCGCCCTCAACGCAGGGGGCGTATGCACAGGCATGGCAAGAGTTTTTGAAGTCAGGGGCACAGCGGCGGGAGAGCAATGCAGAGAGTGGAGGATGTGGTGCAGTTCATTTTGGATATGGTTGGCAGGGGACAGTCGAGGGTGACCATTGTGGGAAAATTAGCTGGTATCCTGTTCATGGGTAAATTGCTTTGGGGATACCCACTGTCAGCTGGTGAGCTGGGTAGAAGAATGCTGGAAGGGTGGGCCAGGGAGGTTGGCGGTAGGGGTCGGGACAGTGGCCCTGTTTTGCTGAAATTATGGAAAGAATTGGTCGCCGGGTTGCTGGGTTTTTGTGTGGGGGAATTTGAAGTTTTGCTTTTTGGAACATTGATGTCGTGTATGTTTCTTGGAGCATTTCGAGTATCAGAGTTGATATGGCGAGGAGCATCTGAGGCATTGACATGGAAGGACGTCTGTGTGGGGCAGGATGGAGACAGCAAAGCCCAAACTGGAAGAAGGTTTGCAGAGTAATCTTGTGCTTATTTCAAAGGAAGAATCAAGAAGAGAAGATCCAAGATGGCCGTCGTGAGTCCTGAAGGTTAGTTACAGTTCTAGTCTTGCAATTGGTTGGTTGCTAGGTTACGAGCTCACCA
Organism: Pleurodeles waltl; assembly: GCF_031143425.1. NCBI lineage: Eukaryota > Metazoa > Chordata > Amphibia > Caudata > Salamandridae > Pleurodeles > Pleurodeles waltl. The sequence continues at coordinate 146,526,273 of NC_090444.1, read as the reverse complement.
GCTGGAAGCTTCGCACTTTCATCTGAGGTCTGACAGGAATCAGCTTTGTGGAGAGAAAGCGCGCTTCAGAACAGAAACTCCTGTGAGGTAAAAATACAGTTGAAGACTATTTTACAGAAAACGTGATAAATATTGTCAAGGTTTATTCGAGGAGTTTGATAGTAGACCGTTCCAGTGGAGGTTTGGCAAGGCTACAGAGTTTAATGTATGAATAAACCTTATGTTTACAAGGTTCCTGTTTAAGATACCAAAGTCAAAAGAGAAACAAACTTTAATAAACAAGCATTTACAAATACAAGTTATCAACAGATGTCGAAGTAAGAAAGGAGAAACTAACTTTAATAAACAAGCATTTATAAATACAAGTTATCGACAGATGTCGAAGTAAGAAAGAAGAAACAAACTTTAATAAACAAGCATTCACCAATACAAGTATTGACAGAAGTCAAAATAAGACAGGAGAAACAAACTTTCACAAGCAAGAATTACCAATGCAATAAACGTAATTGAACTTTCTAATGTAAAGTAGAAACCAACTAACATCAGTTGATTTGGAGAACGCATTATCATCAACTATATATATATATATATATAGCAACATAAAACCAATCTCTAACAAAGGTTGAGAAGTTCTTCCAGAATCAGTAATAAGCATTTTTAAGAAGAGCTTATCATTCATAGAGAGAAGCAAGGCTACAGAGAACTCAGGGTGAGTGAAGAAATAATAAAATTAAAGAGAATTAAGTGTTAAGAGTAGAAAGTGTAAAACTGATGTTGTATGTCCCTAGTAATTGCGACTGTGACACTTGCAGGTGCTGCATCCAATCTTAGACGTGAAGAGGCAGACTGAGTACTGACGTTCATCATCTCTGTGGCAGTCTCTCTACAATCCCATTCCCTTTCCCCCTCCGGGGTACTCAGCACTAAGGATTAAAATTTGTTGTGAGTAGCTCGGGTCGGGACTGAGGAGTTATCTTCTGCTTCTGAGGAAATTGAATTGAAGTATCCTGACAGATTGAAGTGCCTTCACCCTAATTTTAGGGAAAAAACAGATTTCCTCCTGAGCAGAATGGCAGAAGGAATTGATATAAAAGCATTAGCCACCGTTTTGGAATGGTTACAGAAACAATTAAATAACACCATAGAAGAAACAGTCCAAATAAAACAGCGAATACATGAGTTAGGGAACACCGCTAAATCAAATGAATCTGTGTTTTCACAAATCCCTAGCCCTTCACAGTCTGCAGGTATATCCACTCAAGTAATTCATGCGGTTTCCCCTATTATTCCTTTGGCTCAACCCGAGCGCTTCGGTGGGGATCCAAATAAGGCGCAGATTTTTCTGACCCAATGCTCATTGCATTTTTTATGTAGACCAGTCATTTTTTTCCGAAGACCAGTCCAAAGTGGCATTTATATTGTCTTATCTGACAGGTGATGCGGCCGCATGGTCCATGCCAATCATTTCCAGAAATGATCCTGTTTTATATAATTTCCAAAATTTCAAGGAAGAGTTCTTAAGAATATTTGATCGGCTAACTGCAGCTCAAGCCACTGACAATGAACTATTGGAAATCAGGCAAGGTAATAAAGATCTAGTAGCCTATCTGGCTCATTTCAATAAACTCATTGTAGAGACTGCCTGGCCGGAGTCAAAAAGAGCCGCCATATTTTATCGTGGACTGAGAGATAAATTGAAAGATGCCTTAGCACAAGTTCCAAATAGACCCACCGAAATTTCGGAGTTAATTGATCTTGTTTTACAGATTGACCACCGGTTAACCGAACGAAGAGCAGAAAAGAGAAGAGAATATCGACCATTTCCCCTGAGAATTGATCGTGTAAGAAATGATCATACGAGAGCCGGAGAAGAGATAACGATAGAAGAACCAATGCAAATTGGTTCCATCCGAGGCCCTTTATCTAAGGAAGAAAAAGAGAAAAGAAGAGTGAATCAACTATGTTTATATTGTGGTGCATCTGGGCATTTTGTTCAAAACTGTCCCAAGAAACCCAAAGCTCTTCAGTCGGGAAAAGGCCAGCTTCATCAGTAGAGGGAGTTGCCCTGATGAAAGCAGAACCCAAGACAACTCCTTTAGATCAACAAGTGGCAAATACCTTACAAACCGCAGCACCACATTTGGTACAAACAGTATCAGTTAAGACCTGTGAGAAGGAAATTCAAGGGATCTCAGTTATGATAGACTCTGGAGCAACGGGCAACTTCTGTGATATCAAATACGCTTGTAAAATGGGTATTCAATTTATCAAGAAATCTACTTTGGAAGTAGTAAGAGCTGTGGATGGAACCAATCTTTCTTCAGGACCCATTTCCCATGAGACCGAACCAATTCAGTTGCAAAGTTTTGGTGGGCATCAGGAGCAGATAATCTTTAATTTGATAGATGCTCCACAATTTCAACTCATTTTGGGTCTGCCCTGGTTTACAGAACATAATCCACAAATTGATTGGAGCAAAAGAACGATCAAGATGAATTCCTCTTACTGCAAAGAGAATTGCTTTCATGATGGAGTGGAAGTGTCCACCAAGTCCCAAGCGGCCTGTTTATCATCACACTCTTCAATGATCTGTGCACTAAAAACAACAGAAATCCCAAAAGAATATGAGGATTTAGTCGCCGTTTTTGATGAAAAGGAGGCTGAGAAATTGCCGCCACATCGACCCTGCGACTGCAAAATTGAACTGGAGCCAGGTGCGATATTGCCATGTAGCAGAATATACACATTGACCAAAGCAGAGAACCAACATTTAAAGGAGTATTTGGATCAATATCTTGCTAATGTTTTTTTTTTTCGTCCTTCTGAATCCCTGTTGTCATCACCACTATTTTTTAAACCAAAGAAGACGGGGGGTCTTTGAACTTGCATTGATTATCGAGCCCTCAGTCAGGTTACCATCAAGAATCGATACCCACTGCCGTTAGTGTCAGTTTTATTAGATCAAGTAAAGAATGCTAGAATCTACACCAAATTGGACCTGCGAGGAGCATATAATTTGATACGAGTGGCTTCAGGGGATGAATGGAAAACCGCTTTTCGGACTCGATACGGATTATTTGAATATCAAGTGATGCCTTATGGGTTATGCAATGCTCCCGCAGCTTTCCAGCATTTTGTTAATGATATATTACGAGAATTCCTCGACCGGATTGCCGTGGTTTATATAGATGACATTTTAATCTTTTCCGACAATCTACAGGAGCACATTTCCCATGTTCGATCCATCCTCACAAGGTTGCAAGAAAACCATCTCTATGTAAAATTGGAGAAGTGTGCATTTCATGTGGAACGAGTTGAGTTCTTAGGATTCATTTTGTCACCAGAAGGAGTTAGTATGGATCCTACCAAGATAAAGACAGTGCAACATTGGCCTTCTCCTTGCAATGTCAAAGAGATCCAGAGTTTCTTGGGGTTTGCTAATTTTTATCGAAGATTCATATCCAATTTTTCTCAAACAGTTACACCCATTACTCGATTGTTGAAGAAAGGAGTGAAGTTTGAGTGGACAAAAGAAGCTGAAAATGCTTTTAATTATTTGAAGAAATTGCTTTGTCTCAGCTCCAATCTTGCTCCACCCCAATCCGGATGAGCCATATTATGTGGAGGCAGATGCTTCAGATGTTGCCATAGAAGGTATCCTTTCCCAGCGTCATAAAGATACAGGTCAATTACATCCAGTGGCCTATTTCTCTCGAAAATTAACACCACCAGAGATAAATTATTCAATTGCGGATAAGGAGCTATTGGCAGTCAAAGAAACTTTTCGTGAGTGGAGGCATTACATTTTGGGAGCTAACTATAAAGTGAGCGTTTATACGGACCACCGAAATTTACAGTTTTTAAAATCAGCTCGAACTCTAACAGCTAGGCAACTGCGTTGGTCCCTATATTTTGCAGACTTTGATTTTGTTATCACTTTCAGACCAGGAAAAGTAAATGGGAAGGCAGATGCTCTATCTCGAATTGATACCGGTGCAGTTAAAGAGCCTCCAGAAAAAGAATTGATTATTCCACAAGAGAAGTTCATATCTGCCATATTGTATGAAGATTTAACCAAAGAAATTCAAGAAAACTTAGCATTCGAAGGAATGCTGAAGTGGTCCAAAGAAAGCCAAGGAAGAGAAATCAAAAATGGTTTGCCATACTTTAAAGGTGCACTCTATGTTCCGACTGTGGAGCTGCAAGAAACAATTCTTCAGGCTTATCATGATGATCAATTGGCTGGACACAAAGGAATTCAAAAAACTCAAAATCTGATACAACGAGAATTTTGGTGGCCAAAAATGAAAACTTCAGATAAGACAATATGTGTCAACTTGTGACAAATGTCAAAGAGGGAAATCAAATAGAACAGCTTCACAAGGTCTGTTAAGACCTTTGCCCACTGCACCCCATGCCTGGCATACTGTTACTATGTATCTTATAGTGGACCTCCCAAGTAGCCAAGGTTTTAACACTATCCTATTTTTTGTAGACTCTTTCACAAAAATGGCGCATTTCATTCCTTTGAAAGAAATCCCTTGAGCCTCACAGGTTGCACAGTTGTTTACACAACACATAGTACGCACCCACGGTATCCCAAAAATTCTAGTTTCAGACAGGGGGTCCCAATTTGTTTCTCGCTTTTGGAAGGCCTTTAGTAAAAGATTAGGAATTGATTCTCGTTACTCTACCAGTTACCATCCTGAAACCGATGGGCAAACAGAGAGAGTGAATCAAGAGTTAGAACAGTATTTAAGACTCAATTTATTTGATCCATAGAAGGAATGGCCCGAGTTGATGTGGCCAGCTGAATTTGCTTACAATAATGCTGTTCATTCCACCACTGGGTTCACCCCCTTTTATCTGAACCATGGTAGACATCCTAATGTAATGTTGGGTAAAGAAGATGATTCAGTGCCAGCAGTAGAAGAGATGGTGAGGGATTTGCAGACCACGTTAGTTAGGGCTAGAAAAAACATCATTCAAGCAAAAGATTCATATAAGACTCAGGCTGATAGAAAAAGAAGAGAGAGCCCCATTTATTCGAAAGGAGACAAAGTTTGGTTATCCACTCGTCATTTACGTCTCAAAGGAAATCGCAAATTTCAGCTATGATTTATATGCCCATTTAAAGTTGACAAGATGATCATTCCAGTGGCAGTTAAATTGCAGTTGCCAGCTCATCTAAAGATACATTCTGTTTTCCATGTCTCCTTGTTAAAGAACAGTCCTCCAAATTTACGTCAAAACTCCCTTCCAACTCCTATCCAGATTAGCTCTGCAGAAGAGTATGAGGTCAATCAAATCTTAGATTGCAAAATCCGTAATGGCAAGCTTTACTACCTAATTGATTGGAAAGGTTATGGTCAAGAGGAACGATCCTGGGAGCCACACGAGTATGTACATGCTTCAAGATTAGTGAGAAACTTTCATAGAACCTACCCAAGCAAACCTAAATTGGAGAACTGTTCCTTGAGGGGGAGTACTGTCATGACCACACAAACCTGCCAAATCAAATCAAAAAAATGCTTGAGAAAAGCAAAGAGATATCCTCAGTGGACACAGCAAAGCCCAAACTGGAAGAAGGTTTGCAGAGTAATCTTGCGCTTATTTCAAAGGAAGAATCAAGAAGAGAAGATCCAAGATGGCCGTCGTGAGTCCTGAAGGTTAGTTACAGTCTTGCAATCGGTTGGTTGCTAGGTTACGAGCTCACCAGCTGGAAGCTTCGCACTTCAACTGAGGTCTGACAGGAATCAGCTGTGTGGAGAGAGCGCGCTTCAGAGCAGAAACTCCTGTGAGGTAAAAATACACTTGAAGACTATTTTACAGAAAACGTGATAAATATTGTCAAGGTTTATTCGAGGAGTTTGATATTAGACCGTTCCAGTGGAGGTTTGGCAAGGCTACAGAGTTTAATGTATGAATAAACCTTATGTTTACAAGGTTCCTGTTTAAGATACCAAAGTCAAAAGAGAAACGAACTTTAATAAACAAGCATTTACAAATACAAGTTATCGACAGATGTCAAAGTAAGAAAGAAGAAATTAACTTTAATAAACAAGCATTTACAAATACAAGTATTGAAGGAAGTCAAAATAAGACAGGAGAAACAAACTTTCACAAGCAAGAATTACCAATGCAATAAAGGTAATTGAACTTTCTAATGTAAAGTAGACACCAACTAACATCAGTTGATTTGGAGAACGCATTTATATAGCAACATAAAACCAATCTCTAACAAAGGTTGAGAAGTTCTTCCAGAATCAGTAATAAGCATTTTTAAGAAGAGCTTATCATTCATAGCGAGAAGCCAGGCTACAGAGAACTCAGGGTGAGTGGAGAAATAATAGAATTAAAGAGAATTAAGTGTTAAGAGTAGAAAGTGTAAAACTGATGTTGTATGTCCCTAGTAATTGTGACTGTGACTCTTGCAGGTGCTGCATCCAATCTTAGATGTGAAGAGGCAGACTGAGTACTGACGTTCATCATCTCTGTGGCAGTCTCTCTACAATCACATTCCCCTTTCCGCCTCTGGGGTACTCAGCAACAAATTTGTTGTGAGTAGCTCGGGTCTGGACTGAGGAGTTATCTTCTGCTTCTGAGGAAATCGAATTGAAGTATCCTGACAGTTGGGAAACGACGTCTAACCGTGTGTGTTTCTGTTCTTGCAGGTGTGGTTCCAGGTCCTGATGCGAGCAGCATCTCGCTTTGGATAATGGGACATTCTTTTATAAAATGGGCGCAGCACCAAGCACGCAGAACCTTCATTGGCATGAATCTGGGGCCGGAGCGGTAACTATATAATGTGCATTGGGTTTGAAAGGGAGGTATGAGGTGGCAGGAATTGCTTTTGAGATTGCAGGGTTCCGTAGTCAGGGGATCTTGCCCAGACCTGTTGCTAATAAATCTAGGTGAAAATGACCTGGTGGTGCAAACAGGGTTAGACATGTTAAAAGCCATGAAAAAGGAATTGTTAGAAATTTTGAGGCAGTGGCGGGAATGCCATGTGATATGGACAGCGTTTATTCCAAGGAGATTTTGGAGGGGGGCTAAAAAACGGGGCAATTGAGCGCACATGGAGAAAAGTTAATAAGGAGATGAAGGAGTTTTGTCGGACAGTAGGAATTACTTGTTTAGAGCATAAGAACTTGCAATATGAAGATGTGGGGCTTTTTAGAGAGGATGGTGTCCATTTGTTCTTTATGGGCATGGAATTGTACTCATTGCACATGCGGGAAGTCCTGCAAGACCTATTAAATGAAAAATAGAGGGGGGGCAGAAAATGTTGGAAACATTTTCTGGTGGCGGAGGCAGGGTGTCACATGTCGTAAATTCAGAAGAATTGCGAACCTGACACTACACACTGACAACAAGGTGGGGGGGCAACAGAAGGCCACTACAAGACAGGAAGGAAAACAATGCATTAGGAGTTATGCTAGTTGCAAGTTCATTTGTTAGGTTGCAGCTCAAGGCTGGTAAGGATAAGAACAGTTTCAACAGGGAATAAACAGTTGGATCAGTCAACAAGTACTAGATCGGAAAGGTCAAGCTGAAAGGGCGGGTGGAGGGTGGGAGTTTTGGTAGGTGATTTGAATGTATAGTATATATTGTAAGGCAAAGGCCAACGTTGAATTGTGAGTGCACCTGTTTTCCAATAAAGCGGCCTTTTCCACACGCAGACAAGTGTTGGTTGGTATGTTCTCCCTTCACCCAAATGCTGATGTTTTTTTCCTTTCAGGGTAGGATTGTGAAAGTGTAAAGAAACATTGTTTAAGTGTTTTGCAAGATGTGGAAAACTACATGCATTTGTGCTTGCCACTGGCATTTTTTTTCTGGTAATATTAGGGCTATCAACAGTAAAAAAAACAACTCACTACCACATAAAATAGGCCGACTAACAGGCAAAATACCAGCACACGCACTGACCTGTCAGACCAGTCCTTTTGCCATTGTGCTCTTTAGGTCACTTCGACCTTGCTTCCTCAAGATTATGGTGGTCATTATGAACATGGCCGTAAACACCGCACCGCCGGCGGTGGCGGTAACTACCGCCAACAGGCTGGTGGTCCGGACCGCCAAATAATGAAGCACATGAGAAACAGCCAGCGTGAAAACCACACACCACAAGCATAGGAGTGCTGACATCGACAGAAGAGGCCGCCCACAGGCCGACCGAAAGGCCCCACCCGCCCAAGAAATAATGAAGCACAAGACTGCAGTCAGTTCCGGGGCGGGAACCACTGCCATGCAAAGTGTGGCGGAAATGAACCAAATAAAAGGAAAGAGTCACTGTAAGCACACACAACATGCCGAAGAAGACATGGAGAGAGCATTGGAAATCATGCCAGTGCTTCTCCTGGCCATATACTTCCACGACCGTGAACGCCGACGAAGATGACGACGGTAAGTACCACAACTTACTAAACAAGGGAAGAAAGGGCATAGTTACCCACCCTCCCCACCCACCCACCATGCAACGCACCCCCAACCCTTCACACCATCACAAGCCATACACACAAGAACAAGAGGTACTTACCTGACACAAGGCCAATACAACCTGCCCAAAACACACACATGTGCACACCACATTCCCACAATGAAACGATGAACCATGTCTCCAGAGTGTGCCAACAGCAACACTGGGCACACAAACTTTAACAAATAAACGAAAAATGCAATGTCCAAATAAGGCCATTGGCCAATTCAACTGTAACAGGCTGAAGGGCCCAAATGGCCCGAAAGTGACTCCCACATGTGCACATGGTACTCCACCATAAAGGGACATCAATGGGGCAGCCAGGTACCTCAGGGAACGGGGGCAGGGACTAATGTCTGGGAGGGGGGGCTTGGGATTATGTTTGAGAGGTGGAGAGGACATGGGTTTGTACTTGGAAGGTGGGGGAGTGGGCTTGGACCAGGGAGTGGCAGATGGACCTGGGGCAGCACAGGGCATCTTGCTCTCTGGGGAAGGGGCACGGGAATGGGAAGGGTGGACTGGGACGGACTTAGACGTGGAAGGAGTGGACAGGACAAGGAGGTGGGCACGTGTAGGGACGAGACGGGGTGGGCCAGTGGGTTTGAAAAGGTCAAGACGGGACAGGAAAAATTGTTTTAGGGGCAGTTGGGGGTGGACATGGAGGATGGTGTGGGAGTGGAGGTAGAGGGAGTGCTAGTAACTTGTGTAGGTGTGCTGGACATGGATGCAGGTGCCTGTGCAGTATGCTGCGGTGTGGTGGATGTGTGTTAGGTGGGTTTCTGGGAACGTTTGAGTGTTTTGGGAGGAGGGAGGGTGGACACAGTGGGACAAGACAGGCTGCCAGTATAAATGGATGTTATCTGGGTGTCTGCAGGTCTGGTGAGTGTGCTGCATGTGTCAGTCAATGTCGTTGTAGTGAGTGCAGGTGTGGTGTCTGGGGTGGATGACTGGATGTCTGATGTTGTGGTGACTGCAAGAATGGGGCCAGCAACAGTGACTGAGGGTGCAGTGCCTGTGGGTGTGCATGTTGAGGTGACAGACAGGGAGGCGGGAGAGGTGGACACACAGGGGGAAGTGGATGCTGTCATGTCTGCCTCTGTATGTTGGCTGTGTGTATGCCTGTGGTGGGAAGTGCGTTTCTGTGTGTGCTTCTTGTGTGTTGAGGTGTGTGCGTGGCTGTCTGAACGTGTGCTTGGGATGGGGGAAGGGCGTGGGGTGCTGGAACAGGCAGAGGTGGTTGGAGGGGGGAACGGAAAGACCAGGGACACTGGCTGCTGTCAAAGAGGAGGCCAGAGCCTGAAAAGATCTCTGTAGGCCAGACATGGCACAGTGAATGCCTTCCAGGTATGCATTGCTGCATCTGGGATGCTGGCCCCTGGATGGCCTTCACGATGGTTGTCTGCCCTACAGAGATGGTCCTCAGGAGGTCAATAGCCTCCTCTGTGAGGGCAGCAGGGCTGACTGGGGCAGGGGATGAGGTGCCTGGGGTGAAGGAGATGCCCACCCTTCTGGGGGAGCGGGCATGGGCAACTAGGTGGGGAGCAACTGGGAGGGCGGTGATGGCATGGGGGTGGCTGAAGAGGACACAGAATGGGTGGGCCCACTAGGGTCCGCCACCACCAGGGAACTCCCATCGAAGGAGGTATCAGAGTCACTACCTCCAGTGGTAGTAGTCTCCCTCGTGGTACTCCCCTCACCCTCCAACCCACTGGTCCCCTTGGTGTCAGTAGACTCTGCCTCCTTGGAACCGTGGGCCGCTGCATCCCCACTTGCCGGTGCCACTGCTCCCTCGCCAGATGATGCTGATGTACACAGACAACACAAGAGTACAGGGGTAGGGAGACAAAACATGAGAGATATCTGTAAATACCTGAATGGATGTATAAACTTGGTGCACACACACTCCAACGCAGCTTACACACCTACACGCAGCACCTACAACTATAGTCATGCCTATGTCCCTGACTAGTGGCAACAAACCTAGCATACACCTCTTCTCCCACATGACACAAGGACCTGATGAACTGTCAGACCTGCCCCTGTCTGCCCTGGTAGACACCTGTCAGAGTTCCTGGCACTAGACAGCATACATACTACAGCACCCTCAGACATCCATCAAAGAGGCATGAAATGCTGTTTGTACTCACCCCCTTGTGGCTGCTGTGCAGCCTTTAAGCGCCCATCCAAGTCTGGATATGCTACTGCCAGAATGCTGCACATTAGGGGGGTCAGTGTCTGACGGGCACCCCTTCCTCGTTGGGAGGACTTCCCTAGCTTGGCCTCGCAGGTCTTTGTGGCCCAGCACCGCAGGTTCTCCCACCGCTTCCTGCAGTGGGTGCTCCGCCGGTTGTAGACCCCCAGGGTCTGTACCTCCCTGGCAATGGCCGCCAGAGTGCCCTCTTCTGATGGGCGCTGACCTGTATGGGACACACAGAAAAGAATAACAGAGTTCAGGATATGGCCATGTGATACCGCTGACTATATGTCCCCTATGGGATGGACACTTCACAAGATCATTTCCCCACCTCACTCATGGTACTTGCCACACAATCTACACCTGTGCAGGTACATACACACCACACATGTATACCGGCATCTGCCACCATCACACATATCCATGCACGTCATCCACCTACTCACCTGCACCTCTGGTCACCCATAGAACTTGGCATACAGGGGTAGCAACCCATCCACCAGCTTCTCCAGCTCCTCCGTGGTGAAGGCCGGGCCCTTTCCCCTGTGACTTGTGCCATTTGAGTAACCATGCCATTTGAGTCGGGACATAGCAGCACACTCAGTGGAGTACTTCCAGGCATGGGATCCAGGAGTCAAGTGAAATTGGGGTGACGACATGGCGTACGCTCCGCGGCGGTGTGCACCGTCACCGCCTGCGGCGATCATGATAGGCCCAGATTCCACATTGACAATCATGTTAACCAATGAATGGGTGCACGGCGGTGGACACCACCTCATGCCATGACAACAACCATCAGCGGAATGAGGTCACTTCCACTCCTACATATCTGGATGGCAGGAGGCTGCCATTTTGCTAGCACGACGAAGATATTTCCTGGTCATGGGCCCCATTAAGGCCCTATGAACCCCAGCCCTTAGTCGCATGCCCACATGAGTGTTTGTTCCCCACATCAGTCCAGATGTATCACTGCATACATGTTCCTACAGTTGTACATCATACATCGCTTGTGTGTGTAACCTACATATTGTACAGCAGTTATTCATACACAACATGTTTTGCATGTGTATGTGTGTCCCTCATATGTGTTCGCTCCTCCCCCTAGGTACAGACTCATGTGGCGAGGGAGGGCCCCATCTGTGTACAGACCTCTTGTTGATTTGGATACCATGGTGGAACGTCACATCATTGTCAACTACAGGCTCAATCGTACAACAATCCATGAGCTATGTGCATTACTGAATCCTGTACTGAGACTGGCTAATCGGAATCAGCATGCCATCCCTACTGAAGTGCAAGTGCTCTCTGTACTCCATTTCTTGGCTACAGGCTCATTTCAGGTGACAGTGGGCATGGGTGCAGGGTTCTCACAGCCAATGTTTAGCCTCATCCTGTCCAAATTCCTGGATGCATTTGTACTACACCTGCAGACATATGTAAAGTTTCCCCAAAGGGCTCAACTCCCTGCAATCAAACCAGACTTTTATGCCTTTGCTAACATTCCCCATGTGATAGGTTCCATCGATGGCACCCACATAGCTCTCATCTCCCCAAGAGTAAATGAACAGGTGTACAGAAACAGGAAGAACTTCCACTCAATGAACATAAAATTGGTGTGTACTGCAGACAGTACATTTCACATGTGAATGCCATCTTTCCAGGATCAGTCCATGATTCATTTGTCCTGAGAAACAGCAGTGTATCACACATGATGGATCAACTACAAGGGGATAGAGGATGGCTCCTATGTGAGTGTGTATGTCACTGGATCAGTATATAGCTGACAGCCAGGCTGTCTGCAAGTAATGGCAGTTTGTTACAGTCCTGTTCCAAACACTTTTGCAGGTGATTCTGGATACCCCAACATGCAATGGCTCCAGACACCTGTGAGAAATCCCAGGACAGATGCAGAGAGGAAGTACAATGAGGCCCATGGACGTACTAGGAGTGTGATAGAGCGCACTATAGGTCTCCTGAAGGCTAGATTCTGTTGCCTCCATCTCTCCGGGGTATCCCTGTGAAATGGCCCTGAGAAGGTGTGTAGAATAGTGTTGGCCTCCTGCATGCTGCACAACGTGGCTGTGAGGACAGCTATCCCCCTACTAGAGGAGGAGGGTGCTGTATATCCAGACCTGCTTCCTCTAAGAGGGGATGAGAATGATGGTAAGGATGATGAGGGGGAAGATGTTCACTCCAGGAACCAGCTGATCCAACTATACTTCCAGTGACTATGAGGTACTGTTCACTGATGATGTTGTCTGCACTGCATAATGTCTGTCTGACTTATTCATTATGGGGATGTGGGGTCTGGAGTCATTGACACTGTTACCTGAAGAATAAGGTGGCATGTGCCATGGAAACAAACATGGTGTACATTTATGTTTACTCCAGACAATGTTGTGCGTGGGGTACTATTCCTGCAAAAAAGGCCTGATTATAGAATTGACTGGCAAATGCATTCACATTTACAATTGATTCAACATAATGACAGGGAACATACAAATTGGTGTACATGTGTTTTATTTGGTGTCATAAATGCATTGGTGCACTTTACAGAGATAGGGAGCGGGCTAATGGTGGATGTCCATACTAGGTACATGGGCTCAGCGATTGGTGGCAGTGGGTATAGGTCCATCTGTCCCTTGCAAGTTGGTAAGTTGCTATTGGCGGATGAGGATGGTAGCACAGTGGCACACTTAGGAGACAGTCCATGTCAGAGTCACTTCTTTGTGGGGGCCTTGGTCTTGGCAGGTGTTCCTGTGCCATATATGGGTCTGAAGGACCGTTTGAGTGTCTGGTGCTGGGCTGCATGAGTAGGGGTGCTGGTCTCTTGTGTGTCCTCTGCCGGTGCCACCAGTCCAGTTGCTACTGCTGATGTTGAGGGTTGGTCTGTGTCCTGGGCAGTGATAGGGGCTACCAGGTTTGTGAGGGTCTCAGGCTGGGTTAAGTAGTGGTGCTGCAGCACCCCTGCAATAGTGGCCATGGTGGAATTCAGTTGTTTCCACTGTTCCATGGTCTCTTGATGTTGGACTATCTGCAGCCTTTGACTCTGTTCCAGGGTGGCCAGGAGGTGGCCCATCCTGTCTTGGGTATGGTGGTATGCTCCCAGGACCTCAGAGATCACCTCCTGGGCTGCAGCATCCATCCTTTGGCCTCCCCCCTGGGCCACTGATACCCTCCCACTGGGCCTAGCCTCCTCTGCCTGTGTCCCCTGCACAGGTCTGGCAGTACCACTTGCACAGGGGTTAGTAGGTGGCCTCTGTATTTGTGTTCCACCAGTCTGTGGCCTGGAGACACTGGTGTGGGGTCGTTTGGCCAGGGCTGTTGTTGGTGGCTGGATGGTGGGGGTGTCAGTGGTGTCCTGGGTAGGGCTGTTGGAGGGTGACAGTCCAGGACTGTATGACGGGCCAGGGTATTCCTCACTGTCCTCACTTCCCTCTCCAGTGTCCTGAGTGGGGCCTTTGAATCCATGTGGGGCGCTGGCACTCCTTGGCCTTTCCGTCAGGGTGGCATGGGTGGTGGTGCCTGTGGGGAGGAATGGACATGTATGTTACATGTACTAATTCGAATAAGGATGCACAGCTCTACCCTATTTTGTGCTGTGTATTCCCCTGTTGCGCGCAGGGACTATTGTGGGATTGCCATTGCATGTTGCATGGGATGTGTAGGTGCATTGTGGGTGGTGTAGTGCCATTGTTATTCCTTGCAGGGGTAGGTGGCTATGCACAGGGGGAGGGATGTGGACCTGTTGGCGGGTTTGTGGCCATGCAGGGTGACTGGATGTAGGGATTGTGGCCTGGGAGGGGTAGTGGTCCTGGTGGTAGTTGGAGGGCGAGGTGGTACATGCATTACAGGTGTGCTGGATTTGGAGTAATTGTAGATGACTTACCCGAGTCCATTCCTCCAGTGAGTCCAGTGAGGCCCTCAGGGTGCAGGATGGCCAGTACCTTTTCCTCCCAGTCAGTGTAGGTGGGGTTCATCCACCAGTCTTCTGGACCGCAATGTTGGGCCTGGATGCCATCGACCTCACCTTTCCGCGCAGGTCGTTCCATCTCTTGCGAATGTTGTCCCTCATGAGTGAATGGTTTCCCACTGCGTTGACCTTGTTTACGTCTGCCATAACTCCATCTTCCTGGCGATGGGTGTGTGCTGGACCTGTGCCCCAAAGATTTGTGGCTCAACCTTCAGTATTTCGTCCACCATTATTCTTAGCTCCCTATCTGTGAAGCATGAGTGCTTATGGGGTGCCATGGTGTGTGTTGTGGGTGGTGTGTTGTGTGGATATTTGTGAGGGTGCTGTTGTGTGGTTGGGTGTGTGACTTGGGTGATGTTGCGTTCAGTGCATGCGTGTTGTGTTGTCAGTCTCAGTTGTCCTATTGGCGATGCAAAGGATTGTGGGGTGTGTATGTGAGTGTTTTGTGTTGTGGATGTGTGTCAGGTGTGTGGGTTTCAAACTTTCCAATGTGTGCATTTCTTGCTGTTGGTCCACTTGCTGGCTGTGGCGGACCGTACCGCCAATGGTCGTTCGACATCCACTATCCACTGCGGTGATTTGTGCATCATTATTTGGAGGGTGCAGGATTTGTCTGCTTGGCGGTGGCGGGGTGGGGTGTGCAGCCTTGTTTTTGGCATCATTATATGGTGGGTTTCTGTTCACCGCCAATGGCGGTCTTCTGTGTTTACCGCCATGTTCATAATTAGGGCCTCTATGTTGATGGTAGGCGGAGTATCACAAATTCTATGGCTGTTTTATTCTCTCTTGAATTATAGTTTTCTTTGTCAATGGCTGTAAGCTTCTGGAGGCATATGATGGATGTGGCATAATGCCCAACTCTCACACAAGTGTGTGTGCCGGGAGCAGAAAATTAGCTATTCTCAGTACCTTTGCGTACCCGTGCCTGAACTGTGAACAATTAGTGAAAGATGGATCAGCTTTTTGAGTCCTTTGTTCTGATTTCTCCTGGGTAAGTGGCAACAAGTGTCAATTCAAAGGAGGGGCAGAGACCCTCTTGAAGGAAGGTGCAGTAAGTGACTTCAAAAGCCACTAGGGGGCTGGCCGAGGGTTTCTGGGACTCACTTTCCTCTTCTCGAATTTCCTCCTGATGATCTCTCTACCTTTGCAACAGCCATTATAGGCCACATGGTCAATGAAGTAAATTGCTATAGAATATAAGCATTTGAGCACACTACACTCACTACCATGCTTGTAATCTGATGGGAGAGTAAACAGCCTGTGACCCAACCCTGAAACTAGTAAATAACATACTTCCGAATTCATTGAGACTTGTGAATAATCTGAGAGGGTATTCAAAGGCTGGGGATACTAAAGAACTATTGATTTTTTGTGAAAATTCATGAAGCATTTCCCTGAACAGTGTCAGGGTTCTTCCCAAAGCAAGAAGAATGATTATCGTTGATGCTGCTTCAGATTGACTTTAAGGCATCACATCTACAAAAGAGATTATCAGAGAGAAAGTCCAGTTCCCATTCTTGGAAGGCAATACAAACACGTCAGTAATGACAGAATAGCTGCAAACCTTCTGAAGCAGAACCAATACATCTGCCTGACCTACCTAAACCCGTAGGACGACTGGTGGCCGCCAGATTCATGAGTCACTGAATTCAGGGAGTTGTCCGCTAAGACTCATAAAAGAACACTCTTGTTTTCCACTAGTGGGTGCAGTATCCTAATCAGCAGCGTCAAACTTTCACAAGAAAGTGACAAAATGCTCTCAGCTCTGGGAACTGGAGACGTGGTAAAAACATGTAAATGACTTCCCCTCAGTGGTCAAGAGTTCACAAGTTTCCTAATGTACTTTTGAATTTCTCTCAAGAATGCAAGAGTGTTGAAAGGTTCATGGTCATGATAAAGAAACTTACTCACGCATCATCCTCCAGTCATATGTCACTGACCCAAGCGTTTTACAAAGTTATTATCTCAGCTACACAGGGCACATCACATAAGAACTAATGTTTGAAGACATATCATAAAAATATGCTTCCCCAAGCGCCTTCCCCAACCCGACAGTCTGTGTGATCGCAAGGGTGACTGTTGGACTTTTGCTTATGCAGGGTCATCCCCAGTCTTTTTGCCTCCTGCCTCCTATTTTTTTCTGACCTGTTGCTGTTGGCTTTTCAATCTGAGCACTTTACCACTGCTAACCAGTGCTAAAGTGCCTATGCTCTCTGTGTAAAATGTGTACGTAATTGGTTCTCCATGATTGGCATATTTGTTTTACTGTTAAGTCCCTAGTAAAGTGCACTAGAGGTACCCAGGGCCTGTAAATCAAATGTTACTAGTGGGCCTGCAGCACTGGTTGTGCCACCCACACAAGTAACCCTGTAATCATGTCTCAGACCTGCGACTGCAGTGTCTGTAAGTGTATTTTTACACTGTAAATTCGACTTGGCAAGTGTACCCACTTGCCAGGCCTAAACCTTCCCTTTTCTTACATGTAAGGCATCCCTAAGGTAGGCCCTAGGTAGCCCCAAGGGCAGGGTGCAGTGTATGGATAAGGTGGGACATATAGTAATGTGGTTTATATGTCCTGACAGTGAAATACTGCTAATTTCGTTTTTCACTGTTGCAAGGCCTGTCTCTCTCATAGGATAACATGGGGGCTACCTTTAAATATGATTAAAGTGTAGATTCCCCTAGAGAGTAGATGGACATGTGGAGTTTGGGGTCCCTGAACTCACAATTTAAAAATACATCTTTTAGTAAAGTTGATTTTGAGATTGTGCGTTTGAAAATGCCACTTTTAGAGAGTGGGCATTTTCTTGCTTAAACCATTCTGTGACTCTGCCGTGTTTGTGGATTCCCTGTCTGGGTCAGTTTGACAGTTGGGTTGTTTTTCACCTCACACCAGACAGTGACACAAAGGGAGCTGGGGTGTAACCTGCATTTCCTGATTGGCCATCTCTGCTAGGAGGGAGGGGTGGAGTGGTCACTCTCATCTGAAAGGACTGTGCCTGCCTCTGACAATGCCGGCTCCAACCCCCTGCTGTGTGTCTGATGCCTTGCCTGGGCAATGCAGGATTTCACAAGTAGGTGTGAGTCCCCTTTGAAGAAAGGTGACTTCAAAGACTAAAATGGGTATAAGAAGGGCACCCAAATCTACAGACTTTAGAAACACTTCTGGAACCAAGAGGAACCTCTGCCTGGAGAAGAGCTGATAGCTGAGGAAGAAGTGCTGCCCTGCCTGTTCTGTGCTTTGTGGAGCTTTCCT
The DNA here is from genome assembly GCF_031143425.1 of Pleurodeles waltl. NCBI lineage: Eukaryota > Metazoa > Chordata > Amphibia > Caudata > Salamandridae > Pleurodeles > Pleurodeles waltl. The sequence goes on along the minus strand of NC_090444.1, from coordinate 146,508,371 downwards.
GCAGTGCTGCTTCTGCCAGAGTAAGAGGGCAAAGACTGGACTTTGTGTGCCTTCCATCTTGTGAAGAAATCTCCAAGGGCTTGAGTTAGAGCTTGCCTCCTGTTGTTTGAAGTCTCAGGGACAGCAAAGACTTCTCTCTGCTAGCACCTGGAGTCTCTGGAGAGACTCCTGCCCCGACAAGTGGTGCCCTATCCAGTCCCTGGGCCCTTGAAAGGAAAACTGGTGGAATCCAAGGAAATCGACTTCGGACCGACGCCGCTGCTGAATCCGGTAACGTCGCCTGCACCTGAAGCCGTGACCTTCGCTGGAACGCGACGATCTGCGCCGCCCCGATGCCGCAGCAGCCCCGCTGAAGACCGCGACTCTGTGGAAGTCGCCGCACCACGTCGTGACCGACACCGCTCGAAGTGCGCGGATTCAACGTTTCGCACAGACGCCGCGATCACCGACTTGCGCATCGGCTTGTTTTCACTCTTCACCAAAGGTACTGTACTTGGGGGTCTACACGACTCCGTGTCCGGCGCCGCTGGTGTCGGCTTGTTGGGAACGACTCCGTCACGACGCCGTGTTAACATCTCATCGAAGCATTTTTGTTTCTAAGCGCTATTTGTTAGTTTAATCTTGACTTGTGTATGTCGGATTTTTGTCGTTTTGGTCTTGTTTTGTTTAGATAAATATTTCCTATTTTTCTAAACCGGTGTTGTGTCATTTTGTAGTGTTTTTCATGAAGTTACTGTGTGTGTTGGTACAAATACATTACACCTAGAGCTCTGAAGTTAAGCCTACTGCTCTGCCAAGCTACCAAGGGGGTAAGCAGGGGTTAGCTGAGGGTGATTCTCTTTTACCCTGACTAGAGTGAGGGTCCTTGCTTGAACAGGGGGTAACCTGACTGTCAACCAAAGACCCCATTTCTAACAGTGACCAACAGGAAAACAAAAGTCAAAATGAAAGAACAAGCAAAGCAGAAGATGTGTGCGTATCATTCAGACATAGCTCCAGCAATAAAGTTTGAAATTGAGCATGAATCACTACAGGTCATGTGGTGCTGCAAAGCAGCACATTTCCACATGTTTGGCGCTAGACGAGTACATTAAAAGAACCAATATTTTACAACCCATCAACAACAGTATTCACGGATCTGGCACAATAATTGTGAAGCCTGCTGGCTGATCAAACAAAATATGACAGTGCACTACTTTGGGGGTAGTATGTACTTTGAAAAGAAGGAGGGGTAGTATTTCCTACAGTACACATAACTGACCTCAGTTTTTGTTATTTTTCCTTTCCATTTCCCATTCCTTGTTCCTTCTCCAGGTGGTCAATGGATGACAGGAAGAAGATGGAAACTGAGTTAATCCGGAGAGTGGCTCATTTCCTAACTGCCCTTGTAGAAACATGGCCATAGCTATATAATGGCCTAACTGTAGCTAGAAAAAGGGCATTAAAGTAAACAACAGTTGAATCCGGCCTCTGACCTTCTTTGCAGGTTGTGCACTCAGATAAAATTACAGACATCCACCTATGTCACCTATGTGTTTTTTTCTACACGCCCATGACCATCAATCCATCAACTCAAACAGTGATGCAATCACCCTCTTGTGTGCATGTGCGCCTGCATATTGTGCCTTGTCTGTTTGAACATGGGTGCATTTATGTCTGAGGTCTGTGAATGCATCTATATATATACAAACATCATATCTATATGGGATAAATTACTTTATAAGGGTATTACAGTTCACCAAGGTCTTCCATAAAGAGGAAGGATGCAGTGTGACTTTATATGGGCACAGAACACAAAATTGATTTCAATACCCTTTTTATGTATATTTTTTGCAGTACCTTTATAGCACAAACCTTGCCCATGAGCATTAGAGTACCCAACAAGAGAACCAGAGGTAATACATTTTTATGCATAGAGAGATTAAGGCCCTCATTACAACATTGGCGGTAAAAGCCGCTTACTGCCGTGCAGAAGACCACCAACACACCGCCGCGGAAAACCGCCACAGCTATTGTGACCCACATTTCGGAATCCGCCAAAATTCAGACACCCACACAAGTCCGCCAAACCAAAGGTCAGTGATAAACTGGCGAAAACAAAACCTCCACCGTCACGCCAACAGAAATACGCCCACACTATCACGACACACGAATCCACGCAGCGGTCTTTCAACTGCGGTATTCCATTGGCGGTACGCTCAAAATACATACACTCTTACAAAACACAGCCACATTGGACAATTCCAAATACACACACCTGATACACATACACACACCACGCCCACACACCCATTACATTATAAAACACACACCCACATCACCCACAAACCCCCACAACCAGAATCACCGAGAGAAGGCCAGAGAGAGACACCACCATCAACAAACTAGCATCCACAGGCACACAACACCATCACCCACACAACGTCCACGCACCTCACACAACACACCACTACATATCACCACACTTATCACCACACACTCCACCCCACACATCACCTACACCACCCCATGGCAAGGCAAAGACACCCCAGGTTCTCGGAGGAGCTCAGGGTCATGGTGGAGGAAATCGTCCGGGTAGAGCCACAGCTATTCGGATCACAGGTGCAGCACACCTCCATTGCAAGGAAGATGGAGCTATGGCGAAGAATAGTGGACAGGGTCAACGCAGTGGGACAGCACCCAAGAAATCGGGAGGACATCAGGAAGAGGTGGAATGACCTACGGGGGAAGGTGCGTTCCGTGGTCTCAAGACACCACCTGGCGGTTCAGCGGACTGGCGGGGGACCCCCACCTCCTCCCCCACAACTAACAACATGGGAGGAGCAGGTCTTGGCGATTCTGCATCCTGAGGGCCTCGCAGGAGTAGGTGGAGGAATGGACTCTGGTAAGTCAAATCTCAATTATTACACCCCCCAACCCTACCTGCATGCCATAACATACCCCCACCCTCACCCCCAGCACCCCACTCCTCACATATGTCCCAACATCACAAACCACCCATCCCAACACCAAGCCCTGCATGCAACAACAAAGCATGGACACCCATCACTAAAGCATGCCCACTGCACATACCCATACAACTCCCTAAACCATCATCACACAAGGTCCCACACAGGAATGCAAGCACTGGGGTACACGGTCACCCACCCATTGCACATAATGACACACACAGATGTAATAACCATCCTTTTATACCCCTGCAGAACCCCTACCCAACGTCACCGGACAGGAGGGTCCACACATGTCCACACCACCAACAGAAGAGGCCCACAGTGATGACAGCATCTCTGTCCAACTGGATCTAGATGACCAGCCCAGCCCATCGGGGACCTCGGGACAGTTGGTTCCCATCACACAGTCACAGGCCACTACAGACCTTCCACCCTCTGGAAACACCAGCATAGCACCCACCCAGCGGGCCCATACCTCTGTCCCCAGGACACGTCAATCAGCTGTGTGTCCACCACTACAGGGAACCCAGGATAACCCACCACCCCACCAGCAACAGGGACCTGGGGGCAGTGGTAGTGGGCACACGGTCCAGGGGACGGAGGCCCAGGAACACAGGGGAACTGGGAGGGCTGCTGTGCGACAGGAGGCGGACAGGCCAAGGGAACCCACTCTCCACGAGGCCCTCTCCTCCATCACGGGAGCCTACCACCACTCCCAGGACACGATCGCAACGGTACTGGCCAAGTTTCAGGAGATCCAGCGCCTGCAGGAGGAACAGTATATGGGCTTCAGGGAGGAACTCAGAACCATCAGCTCCACCCTGGGCACCATTGTAGGGGTGCTGAAGGAACTTGTGAACACCAGGAGGGACAGATTGGCACTACAAGGGGCCCCTGACACTAGCATGGACAATGAACTGCCCACCACCTCCGCCCGCGCTAGTGGACAGGACGCCCCGCCACAGGACCAACACACCAGCACCCCACCCCCTGCAGAGGGAGAACCACCCCGCAAACGGTCCCTGAGATCCAGGACAAAGACAGAGGATGATGCCAAGAAATGAGACCACCCTGATTGTCATCCTACTGTCCCACTTTGTCACCCTGTCCATACTTTAACTGCCCCAGCTACACTTCCTATGCCCATATGGGCAATGCACCTGTGAGACTAATAGACTGGACTCTGCCATGGACATTCCCCCGCCATCACCCCTCACCATTTCACTACCCCCTCCAATATTGAGCACTTAAATAAACACACCTAAAGCACAAAACGATCTGGAGTCTGTCTGTGATTTCGAAATAGTGTATTAGCAATTACAGTGACAAAATGCTTTTTAAATAGTAATGTCAACATACCTATGTCACACAGTTCTAGTCCATGAGGAATCTAAGCAGATGTCACACAGTGGGACCCACATCTGTGAAATCGTAAGGGAAAGTGACAACTCAGTTACCATACACTGGGTGAAAATTACAGACAGTAGAGAGGTAGTAGTGTTAAAGTACATGTAGTAAGCAGGTTTGTATTCTTACCTGTGTCTCACTGGAAATATTGCTGGATCACTGAGTCCCTGTTGTGCATGTCTTCTTCCTCTGCTTCCTCGTCTTCACTGTCCACAGGCTCCACAGCTGCCACAACACCGCCATCTGGACTATCCTCCTGCAGAAAAGGCACCTGTTGTCGCAAAGCCAAGTTATGAAGCACACAGCAGGCCACGATGATCTGGCACACCTTCTTTGGTGAGTAGAATAGGGATCCACCTGTCATATGGAGGCACCTGAACCTGGCCTTCAGGAGCACGAAGGTCTGCTCGATCACCCTCCTAGTTCGCCCATGGGCCTCATTGTAGCATTCCTATACCCTTGTCCTGGGATTCCTCACTGGGGTCAGTAGCCATGAAAGGTTGGGGTAATCAGAGTCACCTGCAAATGGTGAGGGACAACTGTCAGACACACACTAACCTGTAGGGATATCCCCAGACCCAGACAACCATTCCCACTGACTTGCTTCCAGATGCTCACCTAATAGCCACACATGGTGCCTCTGGAGCTGCCCCATCACATAAGGGATGCTGCTATTCCGCAGGATGTAGGCGTCATGCACTGAGCCAGGGAACATGGCATTCACATGGGAGATGTACTGGTCGGCCAAACATACCATCTGTACATTCATGGAATGATAACTCTTCCGGTTTCTGTACACCTGTTCACTCCTGGGGGCGGGGGGGCAAAGCCACATGTGTCCCATCAATGGCACCTATGATGTTGGGGATATGTCCCAGGGCATAGAAATCACCTTTCACTTTAGGCAAATCCTCCACCTGAGGGAAAACGATGTAGCTCCGCATGTGTTTCAGAAGGGCAGACAACACTCTGGACAATACGTAGGAAAACATAGGCTGGGACATCCCTGATGCCATGGCCACAGTTGTTTGAAATTAGCCACTTGCAAGGAAATGGAGCACTGACAGCACCTGCACTTGAGGGGGGATTCCTGTGGGATGGCGGATTGCTGACATCAGGTCTGGCTCCAACTGGGTACACAGTTCCTGGATTGTGGCACGGTCAAGCCTGTATGTGATAATCAAATGTCGCTCCTCCATTGTCGACAAGTCCACCAACGGTCGGTACACCGGAGGATGCCGCCATCTCCTCACATGTTCCAGCGGACGGTGCCTATGAAGGACAACAGCGAGCACAGAGTCAAACAACTCAGAGGTATGTACCCACAGTTTACACAGAACACCATTCATACACAAAAGTTGGCCTGTATGTGTGTTGAGTCTAGGCCTAGGTCTGTGTGACGCAGTTGAAAATGAAGCCATGTGGGCCCCTGAAATGGCAGCTGCCTGACCTCTAAAGTGGGACAATGGGATGTGAGGTAACTGCGCTGGCGTTGTACACCGTCGTGGTAGGCGGTTGAAGACCGCAGCGCAATGCTGCATTGGATAACATTGGACCCTATGGGTCCCAGGAGCCAATGACGATGTACGCCGGCGGTGACGGTACGCACTGCTGCGGACGTGACCGCCATTTTCTATCTGTTCAATCACTCGATACCTGATCTTCGATAGGAGAGGACCTACACTGCAAGTGCTGCTGTGACCTCAGTCTGGAAGAGACAATGGCTTGAGTGTCTGGGGAAAGGGCCCCTGCCTTCACATCGGAGGAGTTGGAGAAACTCGTTGATGGGGTCCTCCCCCAGTACAAGCTACTCTACGGTCCTCCAGACAAACAGGTAAGTACACAGGGAGCATGTTGTATGGGCTATGCCTGTGTGGAGAGGGCTGGATGTAAGAAGGAAGGGGGCAGAGTGCTACATGCATGAAAGACGGTGAATGCATGTGCCACATCGCAAGGGTAGGGATGGGGGCCAATCAGTTTGACGGTGCAGTTGGTAATAACTTCTCTTTTTCCCCTGTACATTTCATGTAGGTCAGCGCCCACCAGAAGAAAGATATTTGGCGTGCCATCGCCAAGGACGTCCGAACCCTGGGGGTCTACCACAGACGGAGCACCCACTGCCGTAAAAGATGGGAGGACATTCGCTGCTGGAGCAAGAAGACGGCAGAGGCTCAGCTGGGGATGGCCTCCCAACGTGGGAGGGGTGCCCGTCGCACCATGACCCCCCTGATGTTCAGGATCCTGGCGGTGGCCTACCCGGAGTTGGATGGGAGCTTGAGGGCATCACAGCAGACACAAGGGGGTGAGTACACTCTCATTCAGCTGACTTTATGCGCATTACGAGGTGTCTGGGTGAGGGAGGTGGGCTGTGGGTTTCCCTAGGCCAGGGCGAGTTCCGTAGGCAAGGCCCCTCCATAAGGCAGGCCATGTGACACACCACCCCACCTCTGTAGAGTGCCAAGCACAGCTATTCTTGCCCCTGTGTCATTTATGTGTGCAGATGTCGTCCATAGCCTTGTAGGCCATTTCCCAAGAATTGAACAGTGGAGGCCAAGAGTGCGGCGTAGTGCAGGGGGCTTCTGTGTCTGTTGTGTCCGCCAACGGTAGCGTTAATGCATGCACTCAACATGTCTTTCTTCTGTCTTCCCCCCCTTTTTTTGGTCTTCCTGTTCTTGTGTGCATTAGCATCATCAGGCGGAGGAGCAGTGGCACCAGAGCACGAGGGAGCTGCATCCCACATGGCCCTAGAGGGGTACACTATGGAGTCAGAATTCACCAGTGGGACGGAGGGCGAGGGGAGCTCCACGGCGGGGACAGGAGCTGACACCAGTGACACGGACACGTCCTCTGATGGGAGCTCCCTTGTGGTGGCGGCAACATCTGTGCCCCCCGCATCTACAGGTATAGCCGCCACCCCCCTACCAGCACCGCCCGCCCAGCATCCCCTCAGCCTTTGCCCCGTGCCCGCTCACCCAGGAGGGTGGGCATCACCTTCGCCCCAGGCACCTCAGGCCCTGCCCCAGTCACCCCTGCTGCCCTCAGTGAGGAGGCCATTGACCTCCTCAGGTCCCTCACTGTTGGGCAGTCTACCATTTTGAATGCCATCCAGGGTGTAGAGAGGCAGTTGCAACAAACAAATGCATTCCTGGAGGGCATTCATTCTGGTCAGGCGGCCCTTCACCGAACTTTTCAGACTCTGGCCTCAGCACTGATGGCAGCCATTGTCCCCGTCCCTAGCCTCCCCCCTCCAACTTCCTCCACCCCGACCCAATCCCCTCTACCTCTGCCTATCCCAAGCACACCTACAGACCAGCATGCACACACGTCAACACACAAGGGTAGCTCTAGCAAACATAAGCACCACATATCCCACAGGCACTCATGCAAGCATCACACACATGCAGACACACCAACATCCACTGCCTCCACTGTGTCCCCCTCCTCCTCATCTCCCTCCTCCCTCCCAGTCTCGTCTACACTCACACCTGCATGCACTACCTCTACAGGCACTACGTCCCTCTCCAGCACACCCACCACCACACCCCGCTCAAGTGCAGTCACCACCACCACTACCATTCACACGTCCCCTGTGTCCTCTCCCAGTGTGTCTGTGACGCCCCCTCCCAAGATACACAAACGCAGGCACACACCCACCCAACAGCCATCCACCTCACGACAGCCTCCAGCGCATGCACCTTCACCCAAAGTCACCAAACGTACACCTCCTACAGCCACCACCTCTTCCTCCACTCCCAAACCCCCTCCAGCTACCCGTCCCAGTGTGTCCCAAAAACTTTTCCTGTCCACCCTTGACCTCTTTCCCACACCTCACCCACCCCGTCCATCTCATAGGTCCCAAAGTAGCACCTCAGCCACAACATCTCTGGGACCAGTGGTGCCTGTAGTCACCGGAATCTGGAGTGCACCGGCCACCAGGGCAGCCAGTGTGGCACGGAGCCACAGCACAGACAGTCCCCCACCTGTGAAGCATCAGAAGTTGGCCAGTGCCCGGCGGGAGAGGGGGAAGACTCCAGCCACCTAAGCCGCTCCCAGGGGTCCCGTTGGGAGTCAGCTGTGACACCTTCCAAGGTGGGGAAGGGCCACAAGAAACCCGGCAAGTCTGGGAAGAGTAGCACGGCGGAGAAGACCGCCATCATCCCCGCTGCCCAGGAGGCCATGGCCAGCCCCATCCCAGCTGCCCAGCAGGCCACCGCCAGCCCCAGCCCAGCTGCCCAGGAGGCCACCGCCAGCACCAGCCCAGCTGCCCAGGAGGCCACCGCCAGCACCAGCACAGCTGCCCAGGAGGCCACCGCCAGCCCCAGTCCAGCTGCCCAGGAGGCCACCGCCAGCACCAGCCCAGGTGGGCCATGAAGGACCACCAGCAGCTGAGACCCTTCAATGTAGACCACCATCTGAAGGACCGCTGAATAGGGCACCGCCATCTGAAGCACCGCTGAACAGGGCACCGCCATCTGAAGCACCGCTAGCCCATGAGCGGCAGGGGCACTGACGCAACTGGGTCCGTCACAGGGTGAAAGATGCACTCTGGGCACCATGCCCCCTCCAGAACCAGTGGAGAGATCCATCCACTACCTCTGTCCTTAACAGGATGAAGCACTCTGGGCACCATGCCCCCTCCAGAAACAGTGGAGACTGTCATCCACTACCTCGGTCCTTAACAGGATGAAGCAGTCTGGGCACCAGTTCCCCTCCAGAACCAGTGGAGAGATCCATCCACTACCTCTGTCCTTAACAGGATGAAGCACTCTGGGCACCATGCCCCCTCCAGAACCAGTGGAGACTGTCATCCACTACCTCTGTTCTTAGAAGGATGAAGCACTCTGGGCACCATGCCCCCTCCAGAACCAGTGGAGACTGTCATCCACTTGTGGCTTTGCACTCCCCAGGATTGAACAGTGGGCAGACCACCCACTGTATAGACTTGTGTGACTATGGCTTTGCACTCCCCAGGATGGAACAGTGGGAAGACCACCCACTGTATAGACTTGTGAGACTGTGGCTTTGCACTCCCCAGGATTGAACAGTGGGCAGACCACCCACTGTATAGACTTGTGAGACTGTGGCTTTGGACTCCCCAGGAATGAACAGTGGGCATGTGGCCCCCTCGTGGATTTGGCGTTGTGCACTCAAGCGGCTGAGGTGCCCCCCCTTTCCCTCCCCCTGAGGTGCCTATTTTGTTGCTCTCTGATGCCCCTGCAGTGTTCTCTCCGTCATGGCCGGGGATCTTGTGTGGGTCTCGCCCATACAGTGTGGTCCCAGTGTTCCACGGACTTTCTTTGTGCAGTACCTGGACTACTATGCCTGGTATTTATTTTGTACATTGTGTATATATATATTTCTGCCTACTTGTTTTTAATATATTCCGATGGTTACAGTCGTTTTCTTTGGTCTCTGCATTCTTCTGGGGGGGTTGGGGGGTGTAACTATATTGTATCATGATGTATTAGTGTGTGTGTTGTAGTGGGTGAGGGTGGGGGTGTTGCGTGTGTGTGTCCCTGTTTTTTCCCTCCCCCCTCCCCTGTGTCATAGGTGCAGTACTCACCGTGGTCTTCGCCGCCGGCGTTCGTGCTCCTGGTAGAGGAGCAGGAAGACTATTGCAGGGAGAATTTGGAGTTCCGGTTCCATGGTGTCCTCATTCCTCGTGGAGTGTGTAGAGGTGAGCGTTTTCCCTTAGAAATTCCAGTTTCCGCCGTGTTTTTATCCGTGGTGAATCCGCCCCGGAAAAGGTGGCGGATTGGCCTGTCATAATTGTGTGGGCGGTACATTGTCTCCCGCCTGTCTGTTGGCGGTGACCGCCGCGCTGTTTGTTTGTACCGCCGTGGCAGTCGGAGTGTTAAAGTGGCTGTCTTTGATGGCGGTTTCCGCCACAGTCGTAATTGCAAATTTTTTACTTCCGGCCTGTTGGCGGTCTTACCGCCGCTTTAACAACGACCGCCAGGGTTGTAATGACCACCTAAGTGATTTGCCCTGAATCACAGGATGCAAACAAGGATGGGAGACACACTTGGTACCTCAGGCCCAGTGTTGACAGCTCTAGTCTCTAGGTCATATCTCCTTCTATACCTCTTTAATACCTGGATTTAGAAGGGTACAGTAAATGTGGGCTCAAGCTGACCCATTTCAGACTTTATCTTTGCATTTATGTAGTCATTATTTTATAGTGGGTTAAAGAAGACTAAAATCAAATAAAAAACAGCTAGATGAGCCGCCCACAAAGGAATCCGATAAAATGAAGAATTCTTGTGGTGCTGCCAGGCCACCTTGTACTGTGCTGATGGTTATGACATGTGACCGTCACACTGTGCTCAATTTTTTATGTTTGAATCTATTTTATTGCATTTCTCATTTAAGCGTTATGTATTCATACAATACTTATATTGCTGTGGTTGAGTAGCATAGATACAGTAAGGTCTGTGGTGCATACACATAACATACAGTACAGTAATTATAGCAGAGGCTATTCAGTACAATGATATATTATGCATCACAAGGGACCTGATAAGCGAGGTGTTAACCGCTACCATGAATACACAGGAGTTCTAGTAAGGGAAGTGCGGAGTAAGTAAGTAGGCTTGGGCGGTTACAGGTCAGGATAATCGATTTTGCCTTTCACCAGAAACATCTTCAAACATTAACAGAGCTAATTGAAATGGGAATGGTGGAACTTAATGTAAGGGAGATTTAGCTACAACTATAAAAAGGCGATCCCAGAGGTAAGTATCACTCTTGTTTAGAAAAAGGTCCGTGATTACTCATCAACAATAAAAGTATAAGAATTATTACAAGAGTTGCTGGTGATTCTGCTGGAGCAAGTCTGCATCTAATAGATGACAACGCAGGCACTCTGCATCTGCCCGGTTGAAATATCTATTCATTTCATCAGGTGAGAGATAAGCCCTTTGAGTGATATATTATTGGATTAGACTAAACCTGGTGTTGCGTGGCACATGTCCTGGGCTATCCAAAAAGCTAGACCAGTCCTTGTCTGTGTCTGGCATTCCTTGATCATTCTTCCAGCGGTCTTGGAGTGTTGTGAATGGTAGGAAGGTATGGTGTTGCAATGAGTCTGCCAGCCAATGCACCAAGTGCCTACCTTTGCCAAACACATGTTAATATTGCAACGTGAAGTGTGTGGAAGTTGTTTGGGCCAAGTCTCCCCACTACTGCGCTAGTGAGTGATAAAGAAGGAAGCCACCGGGAGGCAAACCATGTTCCTCCATTAGTATATCATATTGAAGGAGAGTAAAATTGTCATAATGGTCACCCAGGGTGTTGAACCCTTGCCATGATATCAACTCTGCTAGTGTAGTGGTATATGGGTCTCTTATTGTCCCTAGGATAGCAGTGGCCGGGGTGCAAGGGATTGTCTTTTCAGTAATGTGCAAACATCTGTGAAAGCAGCGGTATGCCACATGTTGGAGCAGAGATTGGGGCGCTGAAGATCTGGTACAGGGGTGGAAAAAATGAAGAATGTTTGTGAGACTCCACGGTGGAGACATTGTGAATGTGTCAGACAGTTGGCGGGAGGTCAGCCACGTTTATACCCATTGCAACCAAGATGCCAAATAATAGTTTTCAAAGCTGGGGTGTGCCAGGCCATCCTGGTCGGTAGACTTGTATAGTTAATTGAGGCCCGCTCTACATCGGGAATTGTTCCAGATAAATTCTCAAATGGTGCATTCAAAAGAGCAGAAAAAAGAAGCAGGAACATACACAGGAAGGCTGACAAAATAATACAGGAGGTGAGGTAGGGCAGCCATCTTCCTTAGCGAAACAAGGCCTGTTACCAATAAGGGCAGTGTTTTCCAGAAGGGAAACTGGGATTCGAGGGAGGTTGTAGCACGAATTGACTTCCCGATAAATAAGTCTGAGTCCGAATGGTAAATTTGGATACCAAGCGATCTAAAAATGTCAGGATGCCAGGGCAGGGAATGAGAAGCAAGCAGTGGGCTTGGGTTGGGCGTAGTGAGCGTTACTGGAAAATAAAAATGACTTAGACCCTTTGACACGCAGTCCGGATAAAGATGTATACGCGTTGAGCGTGTTAATTATTGACATGGGGAATTGGGAAAGGTCTTTAATAAAAGGTAAATGAGGAGGTCGTCGGTGTAGAGGGACACCACATGAGTTCCATTTCCCAATGGTATGCCCCAGTCACGGCCCTGTGTATGTAAAGTGACAGCTAAGGGCTCCAGGGCTAAGGCAAAAAGGAGAGGGGACAGGGTGCATCCCTGTCTAGTACCCCTTTCAATGTTAATAGGACCAGATACAAAAGATCCCGTTTAAATTCTGGCTGTGGTAAAAGTGTACTGTAGGTGCACCAGTTGCATGAACTGAGAACCTAGTTCGAACCTCGACAGGTTCCGGAGTAGAAAATACCGTTCTAACTAATTGAATGACTTCTCTACATCAAGTACTAAACAGCCTGCCTGGGGCCAATGAGGTGGTGCATATTTGAGGATTTGAAAAAAGTGCTGCAGATTAAGTGATGCGGTGAGGGTTGGCAAAAATCTGTTCCGATCCATATGTACCAGGATAGGGACCTGGTGCGCCAAGGTGTCTGCTATGATTGTGGCCAATATTTCGTAGTCTGTGTTCAACAGTGCCAGTGCTCTATATGAATGAAGTGGTGTCGGGTCTTTGTGTGGTTTGGGCAGCAAAATTAGGAATGCGTCTCGGAGTGTCAGGGAGACGTGTGGTGGTATGTGCCTCCTCATAAATGGCATGCAGGGTGGGTGTAAGCAATGATGCATGCGCCTTGTAAAATTCTGCTGGCAACCCGTCTGGGCCTGGGGTTCTTCCAGTGGCAAGGGCTTTAATGGCTTCCTGAACCTCAACTAAAGTTATGGGTTCATTTAGTACTGACCGTTGGTCAGGTGTAATGCAGAGTAGGGGTACGATGGAAAGAAAGGAATCAATGTCGTCTGGGGAGGATGACGTGACAGATTAATATGGAGCAGCGTAATGGAGACATAGTTCACCATGAATTTCACTTTTCTTGAAAATCATCTGAGTGTAGTTCCGCAATGAAGCATTGGGGGTGGTCTAGCTTTATCAGCCAGGCAAGGAGGGAGCCAGCCCTGTCTGCCATTGTGTGTGTCTTTGCAGAGTGAGCAGCATAATTTAGACAGCGCAATCTTTCAAGGAGCTTGGAGTGTTCTTTCTGGGCCATAGTGAGTAACGGTCAATTGTTCGAGGCACGGTAGCTGATGCTCCACTGCGAGTACCTCACCTTCTAGTTGATGGAGTATACTCCAAGTCAATTCAAGGCAGTGCCTTCGAAGGGTCACCTTGAAGCCGCCCCTCTCTGTGAACTGCGTATCAACAGAGCCCTCATTGAGGTCAACATAGTCGCCAATCATCTGGGTAACAGACGCCAGGAATGCAGGGTCCTCAATCGCCGCTGGCTGTAGCTGCATGTAGGGACATGGGAAAGGCCAGCATCCCAGTCCAGTTGTATGTGCCGAAGATTATGGTCCAAGCGGGTGCAACTTAGATAGTCGGTGTATGTGCTGGGCGAGGTTTGCGGTACAAAGCAGTCTGTCAGTGCATACATGAACGCCATGTGAGGCTGAGTAGAAGGAATAGATCTTGGAGGAGGCATTTCAGGAATGCCAAATGTCTAGCAGGTTGCACTTGCGCAGCCAATTTACTAGAGAAAGGGCACTGGAAGACGCAAACAGTGCTGGGTAATGGGGGAAACAAGCGATCTAGCGCAGTATCTAAATCACTATTAAAATCACCCCCAGCAGTCAGGAGATTCCACTCCAGCGAGATAGGAACTTCCTTCCTTGTGTAGGAAGAGGTGTTGGTCAGTGTTGGGGGCATAAATACTGGCAATGAGGATGTGCCTACCATTCTGTTGTCCTCTGACTAATACGTAGCGCCCCTCAAGGTCTGTTATCTCCTCTTCCTTTACAAATGGGATCCAAGGACAGATCCATATCAGGGCCCCCCGGCATATGAGGAGTTGACTACGTCAATGTCATTGAAGTTTGTCAGCTTCTAAGCATGCCAGGTGGTTTTGTTGCAATAAAGCAGTGTGTGTGGTCTGCCACCAGAGATAAGCATAAATAGCAGAGCGCCAAGCAGGGTTGTGGAAGCAGTGCACATCTCAAGTCAATACTTCAGTGTGGTTCAATTGTGTATATCACTATTGAACCAGGAACTGTCTGTCCACTGCTCAGAAAGTGCAGGGTCAGAGTTCACAAGCGTGCAAGTAGTGTAAGTAAAAGCTGTGACGGGTTGCCTAAAAAAGAATAATGCATAAAAAATAAAACAATGAACAATGTAAATAACTGTTAACAGCAAATACCAAAACAGCAGTACACAGAAACAAGTGTCCCCCAAAACCAAGCAGCAGGTTACAGGTAAGGTGGGCCAGGTAGGCTGCCAGTACAGAGGGAGAAATGTTAAAGAATAAGGGACTGTTTGGTTCTTTTTGTAGCGAGGGGGTGGGTTTAACCCCTTTGTATTAAGTAGTTGTGGGTGTCTGTTCATCATTTTTGATCAATGTAATCGGTGTGGGCCTGGGTCTGACCGTCAGTGTCTTGGAGTGCAGGGTCTTGCCGTAGCGACTGTGAATCACAGTCGTGTTCATATTGTGAAAGCATATTGGTTGCAGAGGGGACTCTTGCAGTGGGAAACTAGAATAGTTGAGTTGGCTCCTATAAGTTTGTAGTAATGGGGCAAGGCACAGCATCAGGAAGGCCCAGGCGGAAATTAGCTCAGTTGATAATGTCTACTGTTTGTGGGATGACGTCTGGCAGGGGCAGTGAGCCCTGTCCGGAGGGCCAGGTGGCAACACAGCTTTCCTCATCAGGCGAATGAGATTCCTTAACTTCTGGGCTAGAGCAGTACAGTGTCAGTAAAGGCAGCAGCATGCTGTAGCACCTGATGACGTTCAGCAATCATTTGCTCCAAATCAAGATCAGCCTGAGAGATCTGACGGGCTCGCTTTCGAGCTTCATGTCATTTATGCTGACTGCCTGAAGGTGGAGGGCTCCTTCTGACATCTTTGCACCTCAGGCCTTGGTCTGTAGACCTGATGTCTCCAACCAGCTCCATGTTTCTTCTGGGGTGGTAAAGAAATCTGTGTTACTGTCTGCAACAATGCACACTCTAGCTGGAAAGAGAAGTGAGTAACGTAGTTCTAGTTCACGTAGCTGGCATTTCACTGCAAAGGAGGAGCTCCGGTGGCACTGCACTGCAACCATATAGTCTGGGAAAAACATGATTCAAGTGCTATCTACTTTCACTTCAGAAAGCAGGTGTGTTTCTCTCAGCACTGAGACCCTGTCATAGTAGTGCAGGAATTGGATTACCATTGAGCCGGGAGCCGAGCCAGGCCGACGCATATTTGCTGGGACATGGTGGTCTCTCTCAACCAAGAAGAATTGCGACAAAGCAGCTGGAAGAAGGAGGTTACGTAACCAGGTTTCCACATATTGTATTGGATTTCGCCCTCAGCACCTTCAGGAAGACCCACCAAACAAATATTGATTCTGCGGAATCTCCCTTCCACATCTTCAGCACCTCTTTCTAATATTTGTACTAGCTTTGAAGGGCTTCGTAAGGAGGATTCCATACTTTGGGCTTGGTTGTAGTGTCTTAAGGATTTGCTCTGCTGCCGTCACTTTCTCTGCGAGTTTCCGGTGGTATGCATGTAGTAGGGGAAGATCTGTTGTGACTGTATCGATCTTAGCTTCCGGTGAGGTCATATATTGCTCAGTTGCCACAAGTGCAGCACCTAATTTGTCTTCCAGTAAGGCTGAACCCTCAGTGCAGCTTTGCTTGCATGATGTTGACTCCATCTTCGTGATTGATGCATGAGCTTGCGAGGAGGTGTGCTGGTCCATCGAGCGCAGTCACCCCATTGTGACTCTGCTGGAACTGCAGTTGTCTAGGAGAAGTGCAGGCAGTACTGCATGTCAGGACACTCTTGTCAGTAGCTCTAGGTAGTTAGCACACCACAGCAAGAGCAGTCCCAGTTTTTGCTACTGCGTTTGAACAGGAGATTGCAGTGGCTTCAGGCCTGATCTGTCTCCCCAAAAGCACTGGGAAAGGTACCCATGGTTAGAGCCCATTAGGCAGTATAATGTTAAGTCACATTCAGTGTCCTATTCAGTAGGAGTCTGCAACTATTTGATTGGCTCCCAGGTAGGTGAGGTATTGTCTACACAAGTGATGGAGTCTGCTTCAGGAGAAGATAGCCATCTGGGAAAGTGTTTCCTCCAAGCGGCACAAGCAGAAGCTGTATTTGTGCCTTGTAACAATTCACATGTGTCTGCATTAGGGGAGCCCAGATTTCAGGGAGGTGGTACACTTGTGACATGTTCAGAATAGGCATGTTTGCCCTGTGTGGCCTGCAGCTGGTGTCCGTCAGGCTACTGTTTCAAAGCTGCAGTGCTACAGGACATTTACTTGGTATTATCTCACTTTGAACTTTTTGGTAACATGTCTCTCTTTGTACGGGTCCCACAATGGCGTACATGCTCAATTCAGGGTTCAAAACAGTATGCCCAATATTCAGGATTCTGCATCAGGGGAGGGAAAGAGTCAGTGCAGGTTTTGCGCCTACTCGCTCTGTAGGCACTGCTGTCTAAGAGACAGTGAGGGATGCGCAAGGTCAGCAGGGCAGAGTTTCAAAAGGCCTTCCCGTTTCTCTGGACTATCAAAGTAGATGACCTAGCGGTAAATGACCTGGGCCTGATCTCAGCCTCCGAGACCCAGCTCATTTCAAAACCACTCCAGCACTCGATCCTGGCACATCCCAGTCCCATGTCTCTCACTCAGTTCCTATTTGTGGCTGTAGTTTACTCCCAATTACAGTTAACCAAAGGCTCCTCTATGTTTTTCATAACTTTAAGCCTGCCCGCATCAGTGAATAGCTTGTGCTTTTCTGTTGGCCCCTGCAGGGTGGTGTACTCATGAATACAGGATATTTACTGTGTGCTGGTGGGCAAGATGCAACATGTGTGTGGCCTGGGCCCGATCACGACCCCCCTGCTCAGGGCACAGCTGGAAATCACCAGTGGCGTGTCCCTGCTACCGCCGCAATCTAGCCTCACCTTTCCAAGCATCAGTTCAGTTATAACAGTTCCTGGGCAGCTCCGCTTCTATCACCGCCACCAGAGGTCTCCTCCGGTCCCTCCGTAATGATGCGTCAGTCCGCCACAGCTAGTCAACGCTTTAAAACTGTTGAGGTGCATTCCGGGCTGTGGCTGGACTTGCGCTGTTTCTTCTACCTAGGGAAGTGCCCTGCTGGCAGGCTGAGTCATACCGCCATGCGGTCACAGGCCAGATCTCTGCTCCGGACCTTCCCAGGGTCATCTGGAGTCGGCAAACTTCGCAGCGAGTAAGGTTAAAGGGCCAGCAATACAGCCGAACGATCACAGGCATTGGATGGCAGACTTGGCCCGGACTTGAGACGGATAATGGGGTGATGAAGCAGAGCCGCTGTAAAGCGCGTCCACCATTTTGGCCCCATTAGCCACGCCCCCACCCTCACACTGTGCTTCATACCACATCCAGATTGACTCAAGCTAAGGAAGTTTGACGCGTAGTGCATAAACCCGGTCACCAGCTGCGCAAAGTCATCCCGTTCGAAGGGGGCGGGAAATACAAATGGCATTTTCAGAGGTCTTGCGACCACTCATACCTGGGCTCGTGGATCTTCAGTAACTCATAGATGAGAGGAGGTTTAGGAAGTGCCGCCCAAGGTCTGTCATGCATTACGAAATCATGATGCCTAGCGGGAACTGAAATCAGCTTGTGGCAGGCGCCCGTCAGTTCTGCATGAACTTTGTCATTTTCTCCCATATGGCTTTGACAAGGGTTAAGAAAGCTGAGGTAGTAGTTGCTGCAAGTCCTCTGACAGTCACTCTTACTTCCACTGCCCAAATCCCAGAGTTAAGTGACATCCCTAGTCATGTGTCATAAATAATTGCAGATGAAAAGTGGCACATTTGTATGTCTTGTTTTTTACAGCAGAGCTGTCCAACAAATCTATTACTAATGATATAAATACAGTGGACTTTGAGTTCGCACCTTCAACCATTGTCATTCTCCAACAAGCCTCTTTCAGTCATTGGATTTAGACTTTTCCCGGCTCAGCCCACAGAAGTGAATCATCTCTCACATAAAGCTATTGGTAGTTTGGGTGTATTTTTCTGCCTCCTCTTAATTGTTTACATTGAAACTACTTTACTACTATTGCCCTCTCTATCCTCTCCTGCTGGCTACCTTTTGTCCAATTCGCTATAATATGGTCTCGTGGTATGTTTTAGCACATTACCACTTACAATGACACAAGAAATTGCAAGTTCAGATTTCAGATATTAGAGAAAGATGACTCTCTGACTTAACTCATTCCAAGAACATCACCATGCACTTCACTTGGATGACTAATGCTTATAAGGCTGTAAGTGATTGCATTTGCTAAGAACAAAATACATGGAAAGACATTTTAAAAATTTCAAGGAGGGAACACTGCAGTCCAGAGATTACAGTTCAGAGTTTACAAAAATTCAGTTTAGTACACGAGAATCTCAAAAGACATTGCAGAACTGATCGTACCACTCAGCGGTGCCACTTCAGGTCAAGATGAAATTTTCCCAAAGCACAACCCATTAAAAGAAGGGCCTAGCGGAGTGACTTCATAAGCAATGCTCGAATTGTTGCTGGTACTGTGACCATTTAATTCGAGTCTCTTTGTGACATCATCAACACTGAGAGGAACTGTAATACAATAGAGACGTTCTACGCCATGGCATCACACGAATAAGTGGTAAAAAAAGAAGTGAAATTATATTTAAATTATAGAATATATTTAAAAGTATGTTAAAATAACGCTTTGGATTCTTTTTTACTTTAATATATTTTGGGGTAAGCACGTAATGAATGACTAATTGAATAAGAACATTATTAAATGCATGAATAAGTTAAATGAACCAATCAATGGGTTTATCTAGCTCAATTTGCAAAGTAAGGTAACACTGCTGTTTGGACCAGTGGGTGCCCAGATTACTCAGGTGAGTATGGTTTCTGAAGTCCAGGAGGATTGTGTCAGAGGGAAGCTCATGGTGGGGACTTTCCAATTCACTGAGCTATGCCTTAATTCCATCCGTGGAACTGGGCACAGTGCATAGCGTTTGCATTTTATGCCGATGCAAACACAGTTAGTGCACTTGGGACAGTTGTGAGATTTTCAGGAATAATTCTCCTAATTAGAAACGTCCTGTTAAACAATTTATGCAACCGTTTTCTCCCACAAATCATATGCTTCAAAATATTTTTGTCCACAAAATCTACTTTAAAAGGATTTTTTCAACTACTTTGTAGGTCTGCAGACTGTCAAAATCTGTTAACTATTCAGTTAACAAGCATTGGCAAAGTCAATAAGTCTTGCCAACGGGCTATTGACTTCGGCATTTGGGTTGGGGTGGCTAACACGATGATTTAAAAATGCTATGTGGCGGCCAGCTATGGCCACTTTATAGTGCTTTTTATGTTGAGATTGAAGAGGGGGCTGAAAGGAGGGGGAGAAGGAGAGAGGAGATGAAAAGAAACTGATAGGGGTGGGGATAAGCTAAATAATAGAAAAAGAGGTGTCCAACAGCAAAGTAAAAGCAGATAGAAACCGCATCACTTAGAGCAGGACAGCTAAAATAGTGTCCACACATCCAGCATAGGCACGAGTGGACTTTAGAGCCAATGAATACCTTGGAAAACAGTGCAGCGCTCTAGGAATGGCTGAGGAATAAGTTAAACAAGGGCATACGTTTAAAAGCTAAAATGTGAGTGGTGATAACATTTTATTCTCATGATACAATGCCCACTCACCATGGAAGTGGCAGTTCTTCAGAAACGATTACACTGGAAGCCTGGTTTGCCATACATCAGTCAGGCCTCGCAGGATGCAGGGGAGGTGGGATAGGGGACTGAGCTCCACAGCCCTCCATCAGTGAACAATCTGCCTTGCACCCGATACAGCAAGGACACCAGATATGAGTATCACTAGCAGGGCTGGTTATCTTTTGCTGCACCTTCCTTCATCTTAATCCCAGATCCAGAGTTGTCTGCACCAAGATGCTCTTATTCAAAGGAAGCAGGTTGTAACAGGCACTGTAATCATCTTCAGATGGAATGCACCCAATCAGCATCTTGGGCTCATCTTTTTATGCCTTGAGAGCGAGCTGCACCAGACAGAACAAAAGAAAGGAGCTCAACTGCCATGATTAAAGATGAAGCGCTGCAGCCGTGCACTTTTTATGTCCTTGTAAAATAAACTTTTATAAACTGTGTATTGAGAAGGGGAGGCAGTTTGCAACAAAAAGGATTCTGCTCTGCAGTAAAAATAGTATTTACTGTATTGCTACAAACAATGCCTTGGGAAACATCACATTTCCAAAGGTATTTGTGTAAAGGTCCGTAAAAAGTTCATGGGATGAGATTGCTTTTTTCTCACTAGACCACATTGCTGTATCTTGTAATTAGAGTTGCTGGCGGGCCGGTTTACTGCACATAGTACTTTCCTCTGCCTGTGTGCTAAATACTAAGCAGCACCGACATCCACACCACTGGCCTCTTTCCAAAGGCAACAGCTCGCAGGATGAATAACGTAGTGGTTTCGGCAGTCCGATTAATCTGCCCGTGAATGGAAAATATACCAGGGTTTGAAGACAGGGAGAGGGGGTGAAAAGAGGTAGAGGCCAGCATGGCACGGCTCCAGCTATTCTAATCCCCTCAGCGCCGGTGCCCTCGTTGGCCAGTGCTCTCAACTGAAGAGAAGCCAGGAAAGTCAGCCATGGAGGCAACAAAAAAACAGTGGGGCGAGGAGGCGGAAGGGAGTGTGTGCACCTCAAAAGCCATGTAAACTGACACGTCCTACAGAAAGCAGGAGGCTTCTCATGGTTTCTGTATAGACTGGCAATGCCACTGCTAGCTCCAAGATTGCAGAATAGTAGCAGGTAAGGGCATGGAGCCTCCGTGGATTACTATCGGAATGCTGCATTAAAATGCAAGCAGCTATGGGCACCGAAGCTGACCCCAGGCAAACAGTAACACGAGCAGGAAACAAATAGTCCAAAATACGAACAGATGAACAACCAAAGCATAAAGATATAGTAATTTCTATGCTTCATGGGACGAAAGAAAAGATTAAAAGAAGGAAGAAGGGGAAATGATTCACCAATAGCAAGCAAGCATTTTGGAAGGACAATCCAAGTAACAAATAAAAAGTGATGGGTGGGATTTGAGCCCACAAAGTGTGTACAACAGGTATCCAGACAACGCAAGCATTGTGAAGCTCAACCTAAAAATGGGGTCAGTAAGCTTCAGAAATGTAAACATCTCTCACCTCAGAAGCACAGGTTGTGTTTTCGCACAAAGCACCACAGAACCTTTCACAGTAGTCACCATTTTAACACACAAAGCCACTCCACCTGTTTTTAATGTGATGATGCAGGAACACACATACATGTACAAATGCAGCTTGCCAGTGCATTTTCAAAAGGGGCAATCTTCATGAAGTTCCCAAAGATGCAAGGCGTAAAAAAACATATTTTGCGCAGCCAAAGTCCTGCAACTTGGTGTGTGATTCATGTCTGTTCAATAACGAGCAGATACAGTTGAAACCAGGGAACATTCATGGGCGTAATATTGTCTTATTCTGCACACAATCACACCTCTGGTCCTTCCCAGATATTTACTAATGTTATGCACATTTTTTGAAAAGGGAGAAAAGAGAAAAAACGCCTTTGTATTGATTCTGATCGTGTAAGGTGTAGGAAGCTGGCTCTGTATATACTATATCAAAATAAGATATAGGCGGTAATTTCGACCTCGGCGATCTTTTGACAAGACCGCCGAGGGACCGCCGTGCTGAAGACCGCCAGTGGTGGCGGTTTTCCGCTCGGCGTATTATGACTGCTGGCAGCCCTCCGTCCTTTTCTGGATGGAGAGCCGCCAGCAGCCATACTGGCGGGCGGCGGGGAAGTGGAGGTTGCTCCACCTCCACCACCACGTCAACAGAACACCGCCCACCATATCACGTTCCGTGATTCAGCGTGGCGGTGTTCTGTTGACGGTGTGGTGGCGGCGGAGCAGCCACCATAGATCCCGTCCCCTCCCGGAAGATCAACGGACAAGGTAAGTTTATCGTCCGTTAGGGGAGGGGGGTGGGGGGGTGTTGTGTGATGTGTGGGTGCATGGGGGTGTGCGTGTGAGTATGTAGAGGGGGTGTGTGAGTGCGTGTAAGCATGCGGGGATATAGTGTGAATGGAAATGTGTGCGTGTCTGTCTGTATGTATGTCTGTATGGATGTGTGCGTGTATGTCTGAATGAGGGTGTGCGTGTATGACTGTGTGTGTGTCTGTTGGCATGTTTGTTCGTGTGTGTGCGGGAATGTGTGTTGGTGGTGCCTGCATGCGTGTCGGGTGTGTGTCTGTGTTGTGATGTCAGGGGTAGGGGTGGGGAGGGGGGTCCTGCCACCTTTGGGGGGTGGCAGGGGGTGGGGGGTGCCGAGGACGACTCGGGGGAGGGGGTGGAGGTGGGGGGTGTCGGGGACGGACTCTGGGGAGGGGGTGGGGAATGACGGAGACCCCTATCAGTGCCAGGGAAGGAATTCCCTGGCACTGATAGTGCTTACCGCCAAGGATTTCATGGCGGTTCCAAACCCCATGAAATCCATGGTGGTAAGCCGGGTCATGATACCACCGGCGGTCTTCTGACAGCCGCCGGGCTGGAGACCCAAGTCTCCAGCCCAGCGGTCATCCCCGCCATGGCTGTCTAATCGGAGAAGTGGCGGATGACCATGGCGGTAACTGCCATGGTCATAATTCCAATTTTTTTGCCGCCAGCCTGTTGGCGGTAAAACCGCCACTTCTCTGTCAACCGCCGGGGTCGTAATGACCCCCATAGTGTGCACAGAGTCCAGGGTTTCCCCAAGAGGCTTGACAGTGGCAATAATAGATAATACTAATGCCCTATTGTGGTAGTGTGGTCGAGCAGTTAGGCTTATCAGATGATAGTGTTAAGCATTTGTTGTACACACACAAGCAATAAGTGAAAACACACACTCAATGACAACTCCAGGCCGATAGGTTATATAGAAAAATATTCTTTTGTTAATTTATTTTTAGAACCAGAAGATTCATTTAGCAGGTAAGTACATTAAATGAAAGGTACTTTGCATAGTAATAGTTGAGACTTTGAATAGATTCAATATTGTACACAGTTTTCATTAAAATGGCAAAAAGCTATTTTAAAAGTGGACACTGCAATTTTCAACATTTCCTGGGGGAGGTAAGTACAGTACAGTTTCAGAGGTAAGTACCCCACTTATGGGTTCAGTCTCAGGGGCATAGGTAGCCCACCGTTGTGGGTTCAAGGCAACCCTAAACACCCTGCACCAGCAACACAGGGCTGGTCAGGAGCAGAGGTCAAACAGGAGCCAAAATAATGTGGGTGCATATGGAGACAGGGGTTACTCCGGTTCCAGTCTGCTTACAGGTAAGTAGCCACATTGTCGGAGGGGAGACCGGGGGGTTTGGAGGAGTATTGGAGGGGCCCCAAGTAGGCACAAAAGCCACAACCTCAGCAGCACGGAGGCGGCCAGGTGCAGTGTGCCAACAGGCCGTCAGGTTCTCAATAGAACTCTATGAAGGGACCTGGGGGTCACTTAGGCACTGCAGGCAGGACATGGAGGGGCATCTCAGGGAAGTCACTGACTGGACACAGGTGAGGGCTGCCTGCTAGTCGATACTGCACCAGTGGTCAGCTTCTCACAGGCCTGGGGGCTGTGGGTGCAGTGCTTTTCCAGGTGTTGGATATCTTTGTCCCAGGCAGTCGCGGTCGGGGGGGGGGTCCTCGGTATTCCCTCTGCAGACGTCGTGGTAGGGGTGCAGAGGGGTTAGCCCAGGGTGTACACATCTTCGGAGTCGCCTGGGGATCCTCTCTGGATAGTTGGTTTCTCTGGACACGGGCCAGAGCGGTCGGGTGCAGAGTAGTGGGGACTCACGCTTCTTGAGTGAGGTGGGAGTCTCTTTAATGATGGATGTCTTTTCTTCTGTTTGGGCAGAGCCGCTGCCCACGGGATTTCTTGGTCCTCATTGTTGCACGCAGTCCCCTAGAGCATTTTCAGGGGTCACTGGTCCTGTAGAACGCGTCGCTTTCTGGTGGCAGGGTCTTTGAAGCAGGAGACAGGCCAGTAGGTCTGGGGCCAAGTTGGCGTCTCCTTCTCTTCTCTGTGGGGTTTTTCAGCTCAGCAGTCCTTCTTCTTCTTGTGAGGTCATCAAGAATCTGATGATCTGGGTTCAGGGTCGCCCCTAAATAAAAAATTTAGGGGTGTGTTAGGGTCAGGGGGCAGTAGCCAATGGCTACTGTCCCGGAGGGTGGCTACACACTCCTTGTGACCAGTCACTCTGGGGAGGGGGGCACACCCCTATCCCTATTGGTCCTAATCCTCCAAAGCAAGGTGGAGGATTTCTCAAGGAGGGGGTCACTTCAGCTCTGGACACCTTAGGGGTGGTTCTGGCTAAGGGGGTGAATCCTCCCTGTTTTTCTCATTATCCCTATGGTCTTGCCACCAAATGTGGGGGCTCATCCAGGGGGCGGGCTTCTCCACTGGCTGGAGTGCCTTGAGGGCATTGTAACACCAGGCTTGAGCCTTTGAAGCTCACCACCAGGTGTTACAGTTCCTGCAGGGGGGAGGTGTGAAGCACCTCCACCCAGTGCAGGCTTTGTTTCTGGCCCCAGAGAGCACAAAGGCTCTCACCCCATGGGGTCAGAAACTCATCTCTCAGTGGCAGCCTGGCACAGACCAGTCAGTCCTGCACTGAAGGATTGGGTAAAATACAGGGGACATCTCTAAGTTGCCCTCTCTGTGCGTTTTTTAATAAATCCAACACTGGCATCATTGTGGGTTTATTATTCTGAGAAGTTGATACCAAACTTCCCAGTATTCAGTGTGGCCATTATGGAACTGTGAAGTTCGTTTTGACAAACTCCCAGACCATATGCTTGATATGGCCACACTGTACTTACAATATATAAGAATGGACTTAGACACTGTATGGGCATATTGCTCATGCAGTTATGCCCTCACCTGTGGTATAGTGCACCCTGCCTTAGGGCTTTAAGGCCTGCTAGAGGGGGGACTTACCTATGCCACAGGCAGTGTTTTGTGCGCACTGCATCCTGAGGGGGGTGCCATGTCGACTTTGCCTTTTTCTCCCCACCAACACACACAGTCTGCAATGGCAGTGTACATGTGTTAGGTGAGGGGTCCCTTAGGGTGGCACAACACATGCTGCAGCCCTTAGGGACCTTCCCTGGTCACAGAGCCCTTGGTACCACTGGTACCTTTTACAAGGGACTTATCTGTGTGCCAGGGGTGTGCCAATTGTGGAAACAATGGTACATTTTTAGTGAAAGAACACTGGTGCTGGAGCCTGGTTAGCAGGGTCCCAGCACATTCTCAGTCAAGTCAGCATCAATATCAGGCAAAAAGTGTGGGGAGGGCGTGTAACTGCAACAAGGAGCCATTTTCCTACATAAGGAAATTAGGAAAAAACACCATTACACAAATATTACCCGTTTGGCAATTTATACAATCTGACTTTGAAACTCACCACAGAAGTACATCGTGCACTTTGAGATAAAACACACACACAATTGGATAAGCTTCAGTTAAGCTGACTGATAAAAGGCACCTGAAAATTCGCTGAACTGTGCCAAACAATTAAGGTCTTGTTTTTTTCAGGCTGCACTGGTAATCCCTCTCACTCAAAAAAGGAAGAAGCACAGTAAATCATAAGGAGTAAATGAGAGGAAGAGTAAAGAAACTAAGGGCCATATGTATGAAGAAATGGCTTTGCGAATCGCAAATAGCGATTTTTAAGAAATCGCTATTTCCGAGTCGCAATAGGCCATGTATCATAATTGCGAATCGGAAATAGCGATTTCTTAAAAATCGCTATTTGTGGTTCATGAGGCCGATTTACCGAATCGCAATTTGCATTTTCGCAAATTGCGATTCGGTAAATGAAAATCGCAAATTGCGAGAAATTGCGAGAAAGCACACCTGGAGGAGCTTGATGACATCACAAGCAGGAAGTGAGTCATCCCAGGCAGTTTCAGGTGCCACACCCAAACCAGCACCCAGAGAGAGTCAGCCCAGCCACACCGAGCAACACTCTGAAGGAGGCAGCACACCAGAACAACTATGGACACCTCAGGCCAAGGAAAGGAGAAGGGAGAAAGAAAGCGTAAGCTCAAATTTAGCGAGCAAGAGCTGGAGGTGCTGTCAGAGGAGGTGGTCAGGAGCCATGACCGGCTTTCTGGCAAGAGCTCACTCCAGGTGCCTGAGAGTGAGAAAAGGAGACTCCTGGCAGACATACAAACAAAGATCTGCGCTGTTGGAGTGGCACATCGCTCGGTTGAAGAAATTAAGAAGAGATGGTACGACCTGCGGTCCCGTGCCAAGGAGAGGGTGGCAAGAAGACTGCAGGAGGCCAGGAGCACCGGAGGCGGACCACCCACAGACTCACCCTCCACCCCGTTAGAGGACCTAGTGGAGTCCACACTCCTCCTTGAAGCAGTCAGTGGGGTTACAGAGATAGACACCTCCGGCACACCAAGTACCAGCAAACGTAAGTGCAATATTGAATTGTAACCCCATATGTGTATGCACAAAAGCCCCTTAGGAATTAGCAAGTAATGTAAAACATTGTGAGAAATAGTCCATTCCACATCTTAGTAGCAGCAGAACAATGCATTATGGGAGTGGCAGTCCACAACCCAGAGCTGAAAGTAGCACATACAATGTAATTAAGTAGAGCGACACCCAGAAGAACACAACACCCACAACACAGTGAAGAGAAGTACCTGTACCTTTATTACCATTGTGTGACCGTAATTGTAACAAACATAACTGACATGCTGCATATTGTCGTTGCAGGTGGGCCAGGCCCAGCAGCCAAAGCATGTGCCAGCTTAGGGGAGACTGACATCCATCCAGCTTCTGACTCTAACACGAGTGGGTCTCTGACCATTGCGCCACTCGGACACAGGCCCAGGGCACTGCCACTGCCAGAGCTCAGTCAGGACTTTGATGAGCTGCAGGAAGGCCCACATACACCATCCCCAACTGGCCGATGCACCCAGATGCAGGAGCCCAGGTTGCAGCAGACCACAGCACCCCCCAGGATGGCTACAAATGCAGGTGCACAGGCGTATGAGGCAGGTGAGGGAACCTCCTTCATTGGTGGCCTTGAATCAGCTATGTTGCAGCAGCAGCGCCTGCAGAATAAAAAGATCACTGCATTACAAAAACAGATGCAGCAACATAATGCCAACATGGGGGACCTGCATCACATGCTGGAGTGCCTGAATGCAAATATTGAACAGCTGCATGAGGATCAGGTGCAGGCATCGCAGGACACACGGGAGCTCACTTCTGCTGTGTGGGAACTATGTCAGGAGCTGCGCCATGACAGGATGAGCCACCGCAGGCAGGGGCGACGCTTCATGAACATGTTCGGGGGATTTTGTCGCACTGTCACTAGGCTGGCTAATTCAACCTCCCAAATTTCGCGTCGTGCAGTGGCTGCACAGGTGGAGGCAGCACACAGCAGCAGGGATGTGGCTCACGGACTCGTCCAAATCACAAATGTGATAGACAACATCATGGCAAACAGGTCAGCCACACCTAGTGAACTGGGACTGGGGGACACGGAGGACACATCCAGCCTCAGCAGCCTAGCTGTGCCCCACAATGGACACCAGACGGCGCAGTGCAAGGCAGACAATCGAGGTGCCAGTGAGGCAACTGGGCACCCGAGTGGCGTGCGTGGGCGCAAGAAGTGACTGTGGTGGCCAGAGGGGTAATGAGTACACTATGCAGGAATAGTGCTTTACTGTGGACTTCTTTTGTTTTTTGTTAAATTCACTTTTGTTGGTATTCGTTGGACTAACATTACCTGACATTAAGGTAATACATTTACTCACTACAGGTACATTTGTCAGTGGATTTGTGTTGTTCATACTTACATCTGAAATGGTTGTGTGTGATGTCAGCACGCCTTTGCCTTCCCCCTGCTGCACTGGTCCTGTCTGCTGGCTGTAGGGGTGGTATGGGATCATCGTCCTCATCAGATTCAGAATCACATATTTCTACAGGTATGCCCTGGTGGTAGCTATATTGTGCAAGATTGCACAAGTAGCCACTATTCTACATGTCGTCTCTGGGCTCTACTGTAGTGCCCCTCCACTTTTGTGGAGGCACCGGAAGCAACTCTTCAGCAGTCCAAAGGTGCACTCCACCACGTTGCGGGTCGCCCTGTGTGCTGCATTGTATCTCTGTTCAGCAGGTGTTGTAGGATTTAGGTAGGGCGTCATCATGTAGGTGCGCACCGCGTAGGCACTGTCTCCTGGAAGGGACAGAGGGTATATTGAGTAACTGAGCCATCTGACATCAGCATGCCAACAATGCGCCAGTGTACAGAGGGACACTATCTAGTAGATATCCTTCTGCAAACTCCCCAGCTAGCAGTCTTGTGTGAATGCCGCTATGGCGAAAGATGTATAAATCATGGGTGCTCCCTGGGTACCTGGCCACGAGATCAGTTATGATGTTGGAGGCATTGCATATCACCTGTATGTTCATGGAATGTTGGTATTTACGGTTGCGGTACACACACTCTGTGGCTGATGGTGGACAGATTGCAACATGTGTCCCATCTATGGCACCTAGGACGTGGGGGAACTGTGCTATCTGGTAAAAAGCTATTTTTGTCTGCTGTATTTCCTGTGGGGTGTGGGGGAATCTGATGTACTGCTGTATCCTGCTCAGCATGGCGTTAATAAATGCATTGAAAAATCTAGAGAGGGTACTCTGTGAGACCCCTCCAGCTGCTGCCATGACCCCTTGATAGCTCCCTGAGGCAAGTAGGTGGAGGGAGCATAATACCTGCACATGGGTGGGGATACTATGAGTCCTAAGTGTTCTGCGCTGCAGTATGGGTTGTAGCTCGGCTATCAGATCAAGTATCATGGCTGAGTTCAACCTATACCTCTCAAATATTTCCTCCTCTGTCTGGTCAAAAAGTGTAATGCGCACTCTGAAAATGCGCTCCTGTCTCCTCCTCCCTCTCCTCAAACCTGCCAAGATCCTCATCCTCCTCCCCATTACGTAGAGCACAGCCATTGTGGAAAAGAGTCTGAGGCATTCTGGGCCTTTTTATATAGGTTACACCTGGTTACCACCTGGTTTCACTTGTGCAAAATGCCATTCTGCGAAAAATCGCAATTTGCGATTTTTTGGTGCATCGAATTGTGACTTGGATTTTGCGATTCACATTTTGCGCCTCGCAATTTCCTACTGGAAATACCGAATCGCAAAATGTGACTCGCAAAAACAGGTCGCAACACAAAAAATCTAAATTTTTGCGATTTCTTATTTTTGGTCTGCGAATGCCTTTCATGCATCGCAGACCATGTTTTTGCATTCGCAAATGGTCGGATTTTATGATTCGCACCGTTTGTGAATGCAAAAGAGTTTGATACATCTGGCCCCAAGCCAAGAAGCAAGCATTAAAAACATGCATGTCCCTGGGAATTTTCTTGACACCTCTGTTACATTTTCAGATAGCAGTTACAAAGATACCTCTAAGGGTCTGGTTCTGAATTAGGCAGAGTGAGATTACCTGATACAATTTCAGTCTGCCTGGTTCAGGATTCTTAGACTTTCCAGAATTATTCCTGATTTTTCAAGCTGGTAATTCTATCTGGATAGGTAGCATGGGATTTGGGGTGCAGCAGCGGCCAGGCTTCATTCTGCTTATATTTTTCTATCTAACAGGGGGAGAATAAAAGGCTTCCCCAAGCTAGAAAATGTGTGCCCTTCCCTCTCCTGCTATCCTCACCCTGCTCACACCCCCAAAAGGCATGGACATACATTTACCAACTGCTCAGAGCAGGTGGTACATATATTTGGCAAAGTCCCTTGTAATGGCAAATTCAGAGTGAACTTATAACTGGAAAAATAGATGGGGGTTTTACTTGTAATTGCATGGTACAAGTTTGAAATTACCATACAGTAATGGTAAAACCTCATACAATTTTACCATGTCCCCAGTACCTTGCAGCGTGCAATCAGAACTATGATCTTAAAAGAGGTTCATTGCAGTTTTGTAAAATCAGTCATCATGTCCATTTGTACCATCAACAAGCAATTTGACTGATTAACAAATTAAAAAGTTGATCCCAATACACAGGCAGCTGGGGCCATCAATGCAAACAGTCCTGCACTTCAAGGTATCATTATCCTGGCCAGTAAATGTGTAAGCTGGATGATGTAATACTGGGAAATTGATGAGTCCTTAAGTTGTGGCTGGGATTGCAGTTGTTTGGCATCACACTCATTTTTAGGGATCAATACTTATTTTTCATCTTAAGACTTTCACCCAACGCAGGATGGAAAAATGCAAGAAAGATAGTAAGAAGGACAAAGGGAAACATGGGAATCCTGTGATTAAGGAAGAAATCAAGCATGTAAAATAACCTAAAAGAGTGAGATAAAGAGCCAGGAAGTTTAGGGTGGTGGACTGAATAGGTTATACTAAGCAGCTTTTGTATTTGGCAGCACCAGTGGGGGACTCTGAAGAAAAATATGGAGGCACCTGAAATTATTATTATTATTATTATTATTATTATTATTATTATTTACAAATGAACTACTGCACAAGGCTTGAAGGAGCCATAAAAGCTCATCCTTGTCATCCAGTTTAGCACCTTAAATGCCATTTTAACTATCATCAAATTAAACAACTCAGGGCCAGATTTACAAGGCCCTAGTGCCACCGTAGCATCACTTTTAGGGACGCTCCGGTGGCCGTGTGCAGTGGCTTAACACCGCATTGTAAATGTGGGCCCCTCTGATGCAGTTCTCTTCGTCAGAGGGGTGTGCAATGGGTGCACTGGGTGTTGTGTGTTCCAAAACAACACCCACTGCTTTTGACGCTGCCACAGATTTACTAAAAGGTGTAAATCTGTGGCAGCGTCAAAAATTATAGCCACCACAGGGGTGGCGTTAGCATGGTACAACGAGGAGGAATACTTTTTATCCTCCTCATTTTTTGCTTTTTCCATGTGTGCTGCATTCTGCTATGAATAGTTGTTGATATGCAGGAAGCTTTCCCTTCCTTTAAAAATGACGATTTGGTACTTCTATGTGTGCTGCTTTCTTCAGCACACATAGAAGTGTCAAATCCTCATTGTAGATTGTTTATGTGCAGGAAGGGACACCTCCCTGCACATAAACAATTACTTCGCTCAGTGCAGACACCCTCGTACTATGGTGCAACGATGCCTGTGTTGGCACAGGCTGCTCAATTTAGCGCCGGCGCAAGGGGAAATGCAGGGGTGCGCCGTATTCTTTTAAATACGCACAACCCTCAATTTCAAAATTGGTGTGGCACTGCTATTTTTGGTGCAGCACAGCGCTGCACAATTTTCTTGTAGATCTGGCCTTTAGTAACCTTATCTAATCCATGCCCTCTTAGAAGGGCAAACCCCTGCTGCACAGCACAATGACTGGCGAACTCTAGTGAAGCATGTTGTGACACCACAATACAGTGTCCTATTAACTGTACCATCAGCCATATTCCCAGCAGAGGTCAGCAACTATATGCAGTGATGCTGGAACAAATTTCACAGTGGGGGTGTTGTCATCAGCTTTACATCACTGAAGGTAGAGGAGCTGTGAAATATCCAAACCTCACACAAAGAACAAGTGTAGCAAATGAGCCACATCCAATCAGCAGGAGCGTACCAAGGGTGTGGTATGTAGCCGGTGGTGCACTTTGGAACTGACTGTTGATAATATATTAATAAGGCATGGTATGGTAGCACACTGCCATTTACAGACAGCACATTTTCTATTGAACTGGTCACAAAGTTTTCACAGAGGAAGTGTTCTTGATAAAATTATATAGCACACCAATGACAATGTGTAGAAATAGGGTTTCAGCAACTCATTATGATTATCATACCTCACAGTCATACCCAAGATAAAAAGATCTAGGGGTGGCGGTCGTTTATTTGCTTACTTAGCCCTAGGCTGTGGAATTCACATCCGCTTAAGCTGAGAGTTGAAAAAAACTGACTGCACTTCAGGAAACAGCTAAAGACATATTTTTCCTTCAGGAAGGCTGCCTGTTGCTTACACTTCCTTGTTAGCGCAGGGAAGCCCGGTTCTGGGTAGCCATGCGCTTTATAATTTGGTATTGTTATTTGCACATCACTAAATAAAGTGTCTTGTCTTGTTAGTTCCTAATCAAAAGCCTTTCCTCCATCCGACTTCAGCATTACAAAAACAGTGCTTCATTTGTACCTTCTTAACTGCTGAGTTTAAAAAATAAATAATTGTACAATACATTTACATGCATTTAAATTTTAGTGTGTTAGAATACAATTATATCCTACAGCCTTATCTATCACATCCTTGTACTCTCTCTTTCAAGGTTGCCAGGTGGTTCACTTTACAAAATTCTCTCTCTGCAGTCAGAAAACAAAAAGTAAACACTAGCTTCCATATTAAAAGAATAAGCAGCAATATGTCAGAAGACAGAGCCTGACATTTGCCCTCTAGCTTTGAATGCACAGCAAATGTATCAAGATAACGGTAACATTTCAAGGCACATTTTATGATCATTCCTCTTCTGAGTTGCAGCATAATTATTTCTGAGTGTGCTGAAGAAACCCCACTGCCCTACTTCCAGCGCCTATGAATACAAGGCCCACCCCTGTATCCCGCCTGGGAAACATGGGTGAGTAACAGCATGATGAGTACACTCTAAGGGATGGTGTGGCTAGCTGCATGCCAGATGGCCCCTTTTTAGAGAGCTCCAAGTCCACTTGAGACCCGAGAACATCCTGCCACAGAGATCCAGCCAAGAGGTCAGCTCAATCTCTGTGGATGCTGGGGAGACCACGCACGGAGTAAACTGCCCTTAATAACTGGGGCAATCGGCAGTGGTGGCTGAGGCCCTACTGAGCTGGGAGGATTGCAAAACGGTGGCTGCAGCCGAGGTGTGTCTGTAGTGTCAGCCTTCTCATGTAGCGCTAAGGAGCTTTCTACCAGGATTAGGAGAGCTCCTATGCTGTTTCAAAGGACATCAGCTATGTTGGCGTGGAGGTATCCTGGACATCTGCAGCTGGCTGCAGGGTGGAGTGTCCTGACGAGGTGAGAGGGCTCCTGAGTGTGCTAGTGGGGAGAAAAAGGCAAATTTGACATGGCATCCCTCTCAGGGTGCCATGCGCACAAAACACTGCGTGTGGCATAGGAAAGTCCCCCCTCTAGTGGAGTGTTTCCTGCATGATGAGCCTGTCACCGGACTCGGAGTCTTAACCGAGACCCTTAAATAAGACAGATGCCAACAAGGCTCTCCATATAGCATGCATGCTGAGGATGGCACAGGCGTTATCCTAAGATAGAAAAGGACAGCGCGATGCACCAAGTAATGTATTGCCTTCTTTGGGTGCCCCGAGACACAGAGAGATTGTGGCATTTGGCCCTGCATGTGATGGGTCTTCTGCACGGAGCAGGAGTGCTGTACAATATATCACTAACGTTTTGTGATGAATAGCGGGGTACAATTGAGACTGGTCTATGCCTTGTATCCATAGGACATTTTCCTGTACACTAACTGTGTGGAACTGATACACTCAGGCTGCTGGCCTGTTGCACTTTCTTGCTTAGGAGACATTGTCTTGTTGCAAGGCTCACTATGGATAGCCGGGTCTGGAGATTAAGCTGTACCAGCTGGCAGACAGGGTCAAGCAACATGACAGGATGCTGTGAGAGACATGCACAGTGGTGACCACTCTGCACAAGCAAATGGTGACCCTTATGAAAAGGGTGGACTTCTTGGACAGGAGAGTTCAGGAAACAGAGGGCAGAAACTAGCAGAATAACATCAGAGTGGTAAGTATCCTGCAAGGAGTGGAGGGTGTCACCGTGACTGACTACCTAGAGCAATAGCTTTCAGTGGAGGTGGCTCCATTTGGGCTGTCTCAATTTCTAGCACAGGAACACAATCATGGGATGCCGGCCAGGTGCCCTCCACCCAGTAGTCGGGGCCATCGCATAGTGGCACATTTAGTCCACTACAGAGATATGGATTTGATCCTGTAGTGTGCGCACACCCAGGGCCACTTTCAGGTCGAGAATAGCCAAGTGGCAATATATCCGGACTGCACACTAGAACTCCAATGGAAGATAGTAGACAAGCTCTCTGATCACTTGGATACTATATGGAATCATAGACTAGATTAGATTCCTTCTTATTGTTGGACAGATGGCTGTGGCCTTCTGATCTGCATAGTGGGAATCAAGGATAATTCTTATTTGTTTGCCTGCAGAGAAACTTATAGCATGGATTGCTCCATGGTTGTAGTGGTTAGATCGGTACCAGTGTATAAAATATTAGTGCATACAGATGGAGATGGTCC
This sequence comes from Pleurodeles waltl, assembly GCF_031143425.1. Lineage (NCBI taxonomy): Eukaryota > Metazoa > Chordata > Amphibia > Caudata > Salamandridae > Pleurodeles > Pleurodeles waltl. Next base: position 146,473,479 of record NC_090444.1, on the reverse strand, counting down.
CACCCACAATCTCCTGTCCATGGGCATTGTTTCTTGCACCTCATGGCACTGAGAGAGCGTAGTTTAAATATTACATGTACTAGACGTGAAATGCTTATATTAATGATTAATAATGCTGCATAGAAAACGACAATAATTAGAGTAATACTTGAACATGCATCTGAAATTCAACTATAATGTGTGTGGTCACAATTATATACGTGAGCTAATAATGATAAGTAAAACTGTTCATGCTATGATTTATATTAACATTTATGATATCGCATTGTATTAAAATCTCATAGGCCTTAAGTTAGCGTGAGTTGTAGATTCGGCTGCCTAGCTCTCATATTAAAGCATTTTTCTCTGTTTTTCAGTGTGCTGACTTGCAAAGGGCCATGACCCTGCATTTGTTCTTTTCCTTCGTTTTATGTAACAAACCCTATTCCGTTCTCATCCGCATGCTAGCTGCCTTAGTGTGAGCTTTATACAAATTTTGAAACAAAAGTAGATGAAAGAATGTACAAGGACATTTGACCATGGACAAAGGAACTCATGACCCGAGAAACGTGCCAAGCGGTGATAAAAACCCCCCGGATGTGCCACCTCCGAAGACGTCAATTATGAAGACCAATCAAAGTGTTATAAATTATCGTGGGCCGACAATTGGGATTACCTAATGTATAATTTGATAGGTTAAAGATAGTGGGGTATAGTGAATATCCAATAGAATTTTGGGGGAAGGTATTACGAAAAAGGGATAAAAACTCATGTCACAGAAGGGACGTTAGAACTAGGTAGGGAATGCTATTGATTCTATCCAGAAACTCTGTTACTCTGTTTGGTGACTTTGAGACTTAATAGCCATCCTCACCCTTATACTGCCCTTTTGTGCTTCTCCTCCTTATGAGGGAAGTGTCCCCTGTCCTTAGACGAGGTTAGACTGATGGCGATTCGACTGATGTCCTAAAGACGAAGACTGATCCTGTGTGCTGACCTATTCCTGGAGGGTAATTATGACAATGTGATTTGTAATTTGTCTGTTTGCTTTTCCTTTCTAGGTACCAACTGCTTATTTTTATAGAAACCATAGCTAGATATTTTTCTAAATTGATGTTCTAAATTATTTTGCATGAAGCCCAACATGCCGATGCTAATTGGTGGTTAGGATAGGTAATCTCCCTGACTGACGATTATAGACAAAAGACTGACGTTGCGCTATGCTGAACTGAGACATACGTGATATTATTTGTATTCTGATCTATGTTCATGCTGTGCTATGTTCTTATGTTTGTGATTCTTGCATTAATGAAATCTTATCACACTTGCCATATTGTGACTATACTTTTATGCTTCTTGGTATTGAGATTGACTCTTCTGCTTGTAGATTGTAATCAATAGGGAATAAAAATTCATAAAATTCCATCAACAGGTGTGGTTATTCATGGCTGAAAGGTCATGGTTGCGTCGACAATTTGATTAATGTCTATAACCAAGGTAAAGTGTATTATAGTGGTGAATATTGATGATATATTGCTTGATATATTGATCAGCTATCTCGTCCTACGGTGTCTCACCACTGGGTCACAAGATTCATCGGCCTAAAACGAGTCCTAATGTGTAATAAATTAACATAAAGGGACGCGTTAACAGTTCAACACATAAACAAATATTCATTCCTCACATGGAACGTGTGGGGCATGTGGTACAAGTTCTTAGCAAACTTTGATGGCAGGGGGTGGATGTAGCCTTCCTGCAGGAAACAAATTTGGTGGGTCTAGAGATAGCTACATTGAAAAAGGTTGTGTAGAGGTCAGGTCTATGCTACAAGATTCGCATCATATGTTCCAGGATCCCTAATCTGGATAAAGCCTGGCATACCATTTTAACCTGATGTTGCCAGTATGTGATTCTTCAGGGGAAGTTGGATGTAACTAGGATAATGCTAGGCAGTATTTCTGCCCCAAACACTGCACAGATACAGTTTTTCATAGATCTAGCACCTATTTTTTCTGAGTGAGCACAAGCACCATGGATTCTTAAATGGAGACTCTAATTGTGGAGCAGACATGGATGCAGACCGCTCCACCTTCCTAAATGATTGGACTCTCTGATGGTGCTCTTTGTTCAGGAGTTCATGATGTGGACTGAGAACTGGGGGTTGGGAGAAATCTGGAGATTGAGGAACACCAAGCACAGGGAATATTCTTTCTACTCCTCGATATATGACATACACGTCCATTTGGACAAGATATTTTTCTCCCATAGGCTCATTGATTTGGTTGTCACTGAGCAGTAACTATGCTACATGCTCTATGATCATAATCCATTATAGTTATCCTTGCAGAGGGGGCAGCGGGTTGCTCCTATCACCATGTGGAAGCTGACTTTGGAATTCCTACAAGACTCCCTGTTTAGGGAACTGCTAGAGGAAGTTGTTCAGGAATATTTTTGCAACAACCATCACAGCACAAAATTACTTAGCACCAAGTGGGATGCTTTTAAGGTGGTGCTGCAGGGATTCAGAAATCCTCACCGGCAGAGCTTGTCTTTCTGGAGAGGACTATACACAAACTGGAAGAGGTAATGCTTGCATCTCCTGAGACTAGGGAGGCCCTCCTGGCGCAAACAGAAAAATACACTGGTGTACTGGAATGCCTACGCTCTCTCACTTAGCAGGAGCACATCACATTAAACCACACAGAAGGGGGGAGAGTGGCAGTACATTAGTCTGGCTTTTATATTCAGAGATCATGGGAGACCCTAAAATTAAGGCTGAAAGAAAAGTGGCACTTAAGGCCCCTGTCTATAATAAAACTGCCCTCCAAGTTTAATCAGATGTATGTTTCTCTGACTGCACCACATTTGGTGGAAATATACCAATGATGCGCAAATGAGAATTCACCTTAAAAACAAAAGACAAGAGGCGTCTGGCAAAACAGAAAATGGTTTGTTTAATTAAACATTACAGCCAGGAGACCAGTTACAGAACCGGGTTCTGAGGACTGTCTCTCACAGTACATTGAATTAGCACAGGTTTTATACATTTCTCTCGGTGTAAAAAAGTCATAAAAACATTCATTCGTTGGTGAAAAATGAGAACAGTTGACAAGGAGTTGTAAATAAAACTCCAGATAAGGAATGCAAATGGACCTTGACCTGGCGTGGACACCATGTGGGCCACTGAGTATGTGTCCCGATGTCCGGCCTAAGGGGCGCGTGATCACTGCATGTGCTGTATGTGCTGTTTCATGATTGGCTAAGTGTAGGAAGTTGGCTCTGTATGTGCTATTTCAAAGTAAGGAATAGCATGCACAGAGTCCAAGGGTTCCCCTTAGAGGTAAAATAGTGGTAAAAATAGATAATACTAATGCTCTATTTTGTGGTAGTGTGGTCGAGCAGTAGGCTTATCCAAGGAGTAGTGTTAAGCATTTGTTGTACATACACATAGACAATAAATGAGGTACACACACTCAGAGACAAATCCAGCCAATAGGTTTTTATATAGAAAAATATCTTTTCTTAGTTTTTTTTAAGAACCACAGGTTCAAATTCTACATGTAATATCTCATTCGAAAGGTATTGCAGGTAAGTACTTTAGGAACTTCAAATCATCAAAATTGCATGTATACTTTTCAAGTTATTCACAAATAGCTGTTTTAAAAGTGGACACTGCAATTTTCACAGTTCCTAGGGGAGGTAAGTATTTGTTAGGTTAACCAGGTAAGTAAGACACTTACAGGGCTTAGTTCTTGGTCCAAGGTAGCCCACCGTTGGGGGTTCAGAGCAACCCCAAAGTCACCACACCAGCAGCTCAGGGCCGGTCAGGTGCAGAGTTCAAAGTGGTGCCCAGAACACATAGGCTAGAATGGAGAGAAGGGGGTGCCCCGGTTCCGGTCTGCTTGCAGGTAAGTACCCGCGTCTTCGGAGGGCAGACCAGGGGGGTTTTGTAGGGCACCGGGGGGGACACAAGCCCACACAGAAATTTCACCCTCAGCGGCGCGGGGGCGGCCGGGTGCAGTGTAGAAACAAGCGTCGGGTTCGCAGTGTTAGTCTATGAGAGATCTCGGGATCTCTTCAGCGCTGCAGGCAGGCAAGGGGGGGGTTCCTCGGGGAAACCTCCACTTGATCAAGGGAGAGGGACTCCTGGGGGTCACTCCTCCAGTGAAAGTCCGGTCCTTCAGGTCCTGGGGGCTGCGGGTGCAGGGTCTCTCCCAGGTGTCGGGACTTTGGATTCAAAGAGTCGCGGTCAGGGGAAGCCTCGGGATTCCCTCTGCAGGCGGCGCTGTGGGGGCTCAGGGGGGACAGGTTTTTGTACTCACAGTCTTAGAGTAGTCCTGGGGTCCCTCCTGAGGTGTTGGATCGCCACCAGCCGAGTCGGGGTCGCCGGGTGCAGTGTTGCAAGTCTCACGCTTCTTGCGGGGAGCTTGCAGGGATCTTTAAAGCTGCTGGAAACGAAGTTGCAGCTTTTCTTGGAGCAGGTCCGCTGTCCTCGGGAGTTTCTTGTCTTTTCGAAGCAGGGGCAGTCCTCAGAGGATGTCGAGGTCGCTGGTCCCTTTGGAAGGCGTCGCTGGAGCAGGATCTTTGGAAGGCAGGAGACAGGCCGGTGAGTTTCTGGAGCCAAGGCAGTTGTCGTCTTCTGGTCTTCCGCTGCAGGGGTTTTCAGCTAGGCAGTCCTTCTTCTTGTAGTTGCAGGAATCTAATTTTCTAGGGTTCAGGGTAGCCCTTAAATACTAAATTTAAGGGCGTGTTTAGGTCTGGGGGGTTAGTAGCCAATGGCTACTAGCCCTGAGGGTGGGTACACCCTCTTTGTGCCTCCTCCCAAGGGGAGGGGGTCACAATCCTAACCCTATTGGGGGAATCCTCCATCTGCAAGATGGAGGATTTCTAAAAGTTAGAGTCACTTCAGCTCAGGACACCTTAGGGGCTGTCCTGACTGGTCAGTGACTCCTCCTTGTTTTTCTCATTATCTTCTCCGGCCTTGCCGCCAAAAGTGGGGCCTGGCCGGAGGGGGCGGGCAACTCCACTAGCTGGAGTGTCCTGCTGGGTTGGCACAAAGGAGGTGAGCCTTTGAGGCTCACCGCCAGGTGTGACAATTCCTGCCTGGGGGAGGTGTTAGCATCTCCACCCAGTGCAGGCTTTGTTACTGGCCTCAGAGTGACAAAGGCACTCTCCCCATGGGGCCAGCAACATGTCTCGGTTTGTGGCAGGCTGCTAAAACTAGTCAGCCTACACAGATAGTCGGTTAAGTTTCAGGGGGCACCTCTAAGGTGCCCTCTGTGGTGTATTTTACAATAAAATGTACACTGGCATCAGTGTGCATTTATTGTGCTGAGAAGTTTGATACCAAACTTCCCAGTTTTCAGTGTAGCCATTATGGTGCTGTGGAGTTCGTGTTTGACAAACTCCCAGACCATATACTCTTATGGCTACCCTGCACTTACAATGTCTAAGGTTTTGTTTAGACACTGTAGGGGTACCATGCTCATGCACTGGTACCCTCACCTATGGTATAGTGCACCCTGCCTTAGGGCTGTAAGGCCTGCTAGAGGGGTGTCTTACCTATACTGCATAGGCAGTGAGAGGCTGGCATGGCACCCTGAGGGGAGTGCCATGTCGACTTACTCGTTTTGTCCTCACTAGCACACACAAGCTGGCAAGCAGTGTGTCTGTGCTGAGTGAGAGGTCTCCAGGGTGGCATAAGACATGCTGCAGCCCTTAGAGACCTTCCTTGGCATCAGGGCCCTTGGTACTAGAAGTACCAGTTACAAGGGACTTATCTGGATGCCAGGGTCTGCCAATTGTGGATACAAACGTACAGGTTAGGGAAAGAACACTGGTGCTGGGGCCTGGTTAGCAGGCCTCAGCACACTTTCAATTGTAAACATAGCATCAGCAAAGGCAAAAAGTCAGGGGGCAACCATGCCAAGGAGGCATTTCCTTACACAACCCCCCCCCCCAAACGAAAGAGGATGAGACTAACCTTTCCCAAGAGAGTCTTCATTTTCTAAGTGGAAGAACCTGGAAAGGCCATCTGCATTGGCATGGGCAGTCCCAGGTCTGTGTTCCACTATAAAGTCCATTCCCTGTAGGGAGATGGACCACCTCAACAGTTTAGGATTTTCACCTTTCATTTGCATCAGCCATTTGAGAGGTCTGTGGTCAGTTTGAACTAGGAAGTGAGTCCCAAAGAGGTATGGTCTCAGCTTCTTCAGGGACCAAACCACAGCAAAGGCCTCCCTCTCAATGGCACTCCAACGCTGCTCCCTGGGGAGTAACCTCCTGCTAATGAAAGCAACAGGATGGTCAAGGCCATCATCATTTGTTTGGGACAAAACTGCCCCTATCCCATGTTCAGAGGCATCAGTCTGCACAATGAACTGCTTAGAATAATCTGGAGCTTTGAGAACTGGTGCTGAGCACATTGCTTGTTTCAGGGTGTCAAAGGCCTGTTGGCATTCCACAGTCCAGTTCACTTTCTTGGGCATTTTCTTGGAGGTGAGTTCAGTGAGGGCTGTCACAATGGATCCATATCCCTTCACAAACCTCCTGTAATACCCAGTCAAGCCAAGGAATGCCCTGACTTGAGTCTGGGTTTTTGGAGCTACCCAGTCCAGAATAGTCTGGATCTTGGGTTGGAGTGGCTGAACTTGGCCTCCACCTACAAGGTGTCCCAAGTAAACCACAGTTCCCTGCCCTATCTGGCATTTGGATGCCTTGATAGAGAGGCCTGCAGATTGCAGAGCCTTCAAAACCTTCTTCAGGTGGACCAGGTGATCCTGCCAGGTGGAGCTAAAGACAGCAATATCATCAAGATAAGCTGTGCTAAAGGACTCCAAGCCAGCAAGGACTTGATTCACCAACCTTTGGAAGGTGGTAGGGGCATTCTTTAAACCAAAGGGCATAACAGTAAACTGATAATGCCCATCAGGTGTGGAGAATGCTGTTTTCTCTTTTGCTCCAGGTGCCATTTTTATTTGCCAGTACCCTGCTGTCAAGTCAAAGGTACTGAGGAATTTGGCAGCACCTAATTTATCTATGAGCTCATCAGCTCTTGGAATTGGATGAGCATCTGTCTTGGTGACAGAATTGAGCCCTCTGTAGTCCACACAAAACCTCATCTCTTTCTTTCCATCTTTGGTGTGAGGTTTGGGGACTAAGACCACTGGGCTAGCCCAGGGGCTGTCAGAGCGCTCAATTACTCCCAATTCCAGCATCTTGTGGACTTCCACCTTGATGCTTTCCTTAACATGGTCAGACTGTCTAAAGATTTTGTTCTTGACAGGCATGCTGTCTCCTGTGTCCACATCATGGGTACACAGGTGTGTCTGACCAGGGGTTAAGGAGAAGAGTTCAGGAAACTGTTGTAGGACTCTCCTACAATCAGCTTGCTGTTGGCCAGAGAGGGTGTCTGAGTAGATCACTCCATCTACTGTGCCATCTTTTGGGTCTGATGACAGAAGATCAGGGAGAGGTTCACTCTCTGCCTCCTGATCCTCATCTGTTACCATCAACAGATTCACATCAGCCCTGTCGTGGAAGAGCTTAAGGCGGTTCACATGGATCACCCTCTTGGGGCTCCTGCTTGTGCCCAGGTCCACCAGGTAGGTGACCTGACTCTTCCTTTCTAGTACTGGGTAAGGGCCACTCCATTTGTCCTGGAGTGCCCTGGGAGCCACAGGCTCCAGAACCCAGACTTTCTGCCCTGGTTGGAACTCAACCAGTGCAGCCTTTTGGTCATACCAAAACTTCTGGAGCTGTTGGCTGGCCTCAAGGTTTTTGGTTGCCTTTTCCATGTACTCTGCCATTCTAGAGCGAAGGCCAAGTACATAGTCCACTATGTCCTGTTTAGGCTCATGGAGAGGTCTCTCCCAGCCTTCTTTAACAAGGGCAAGTGGTCCCCTTACAGGATGACCAAACAGAAGTTCAAAGGGTGAGAATCCTACTCCCTTCTGTGGCACCTCTCTGTAAGCGAAAAGCAGACATGGCAAGAGGACATCCCATCTCCTTTTGAGCTTTTCTGGGAGCCCCATGATCATGCCTTTTAATGTCTTGTTGAATCTCTCAACCAAGCCATTAGTTTGTGGATGGTATGGTGTAGTGAATTTATAAGTCACTCCACACTCATTCCACATGTGCTTTAGGTATGCTGACATGAAGTTGGTACCTCTGTCAGACACCACCTCCTTAGGGAAACCCACTCTGGTAAAGATACCAATGAGGGCCTTGGCTACTGCAGGGGCAGTAGTCGACCTAAGGGGAATAGCTTCAGGATACCTGGTAGCATGATCCACTACTACCAGGATATACATATTTCCTGAGGCTGTGGGAGGTTCTAGTGGACCAACTATGTCCACACCCACTCTTTCAAAGGGAACCCCCACCACTGGAAGTGGAATGAGGGGGGCCTTTGGATGCCCACCTGTCTTACCACTGGCTTGACAGGTGGGGCAGGAGAGGCAAAACTCCTTAACCATGTTGGACATATTGGGCCAGTAGAAGTGGTTGACTAACCTCTCCCACGTCTTGGTTTGTCCCAAATGTCCAGCAAGGGGAATGTCATGGGCCAATGTTAGGATGAACTTCCTGAACAGCTGAGGCACTACCACTCTCCTAGTGGCACCAGGTTTGGGGTCTCTGGCCTCAGTGTACAGGAGTCCATCTTCCCAATAGACCCTATGTGTTCCATTTTTCTTGCCTTTGGACTCTTCAGCAGCTTGCTGCCTAAGGCCTTCAAGAGAGGGACAGGTTTCTTGTCCCTTACACAGCTCCTCCCTTGAGGGTCCCCCTGGGCCTAAGAGCTCAACCTGATAAGGTTCAAGCTCCAAAGGCTCAGTTCCCTCAGAGGGCAGAACTTCTTCCTGAGAAGAGAGGTTCCCTTTCTTTTGCTGTGTTGCAGTTGGTTTCCCAACTGACTTTCCTGTTCTCTTGGTAGGCTGGGCCATTCTTCCAGACTCCAGCTCTACTTGTTCACCCTGTGCCTTGCACTGTGCTCTTGTTTTCACACACACCAGTTCAGGGATACCCAGCATTGCTGCGTGGGTTTTTAGTTCTACCTCAGCCCATGCTGAGGACTCCAGGTCATTTCCAAGCAGACAGTCCACTGGGATATTTGAGGAGACCACCACCTGTTTCAGGCCATTGACCCCTCCCCATTCTAAAGTAACCATTGCCATGGGATGTACTTTTCTCTGATTGTCAGCGTTGGTGACTGTGTACGTTTTTCCAGTCAGGTATTGGCCAGGGGAAACCAGTTTCTCTGTCACCATGGTGACACTGGCACCTGTATCCCTCAGGCCCTCTATTCTAGTCCCATTAATTAAGAGTTGCTGTCTGTATTTTTGCATGTTAGGCGGCCAGACAGCTAGTGTGGCTAAATCCACCCCACCCTCAGAAACTAGAGTAGCTTCAGTGTGGACCCTGATTTGCTCTGGGCACACTGTTGATCCCACTTGGAGACTAGCCATACCAGTGTTACCTGGATGGGAGTTTGGAGTGGAACCTTTCTTGGGACAGGCCTTGTCTCCAGTTTGGTGTCCATGCTGTTTACAGCTATGACACCAGGCCTTTTTGGGATCAAAGTTTTTACCCTTGTACCCATTGTTTTGTGAAGAGGCTCTGGGCCCACCCTCCTGTGCAGGTTTTTGGGGGCCTGTAGAAGACTCTTTACTATTTTTAGTTTTGGTTGTCTCATCACCCTTCCCCTGGGGAGTCTTTGTGACCCCTTTCTTTTGGTCACCCCCTGTTGAAGTCTTGGACACCCTTGTCTTGACCCAATGGTCCGCCTTCTTTCCCAATTCTTGGGGAGAAATTGGTCCTAGGTCTACCAGATGCTGATGCAGTTTATCATTGAAACAATTACTTAACAGGTGTTCTTTCACAAATAAATTGTACAGCCCATCATAATTACTTACACCACTTCCTTGAATCCAACCATCTAGTGTTTTCACTGAGTAGTCAACAAAGTCAACCCAGGTCTGGCTCAAGGATTTTTGAGCCCCCCTGAACCTAATCCTGTACTCCTCAGTGGAGAATCCAAAGCCCTCAATCAGGGTACCCTTCATGAGGTCATAAGATTCTGCATCTTTTCCAGAGAGTGTGAGGAGTCTATCCCTACACTTTCCAGTGAACATTTCCCAAAGGAGAGCACCCCAGTGAGATCTGTTCACTTTTCTGGTTACACAAGCCCTCTCAAAAGCTGTGAACCACTTGGTGATGTCATCACCATCTTCAAATTTTGTCACAATCCCTTTGGGGATTTTTAACATGTCAGGAGAATCTCTGACCCTATTTATATTGCTGCCACCATTGATGGGTCCTAGGCCCATCTCTTGTCTTTCCCTTTCTATGGCTAGGAGCTGTCTCTCTAAAGCCAATCTTTTGGCCATCCTGGCTAACAGGAGGTCATCTTCACTGAGAGCATCCTCAGTGATTTCAGAAATGTGGGACCCTCCTGTGAGGGACTCACTATTTCTGACTAACACAGTTGGAGACAGGACTTGAGGGGTCCTGTTCTCCCTATTTAGGACTGGAGGAGGGACATTGGCCTCCAAGTCACTAATTTCTTCCTCTGTGATGTCATCATCAGAGGGGTTGGCTTTTTCAAACTCTGCCAACAGCTCCTGGAGCTGAATTTTGGTAGGTCTGGAGCCAATGGTTATTTTCTTTATATTACAGAGAGACCTTAGCTCCCTCATCTTAAGATGGAGGTAAGGTGTGGTGTCGAGTTCCACCACCTGCATCTCTGTATCAGACATTATTCTGCTAAGAGTTGGAATACTTTTTTAAGAATCTAAAACTGTTTCTAGAATCTAATTAAAACTTTTAACAAACTTTTAAACTCTAAAAAGACAATGCTAAACAGGGACTTAACACACAAGGCCCTAGCAGGACTTTTAAGAATTTAGAAAACTTTCAAATTGCAAAAATGAATTTCTAATGACAATTTTGGAATTTGTCGTGTGATCAGGTATTGGCTGAGTAGTCCAGCAAATGCAAAGTCTTGTACCCCACCGCTGATCCACCAATGTAGGAAGTTGGCTCTGTATGTGCTATTTCAAAGTAAGGAATAGCATGCACAGAGTCCAAGGGTTCCCCTTAGAGGTAAAATAGTGGTAAAAATAGATAATACTAATGCTCTATTTTGTGGTAGTGTGGTCGAGCAGTAGGCTTATCCAAGGAGTAGTGTTAAGCATTTGTTGTACATACACATAGACAATAAATGAGGTACACACACTCAGAGACAAATCCAGCCAATAGGTTTTTATATAGAAAAATATCTTTTCTTAGTTTATTTTAAGAACCACAGGTTCAAATTCTACATGTAATATCTCATTTGAAAGGTATTGCAGGTAAGTACTTTAGGAACTTCAAATCATCAAAATTGCATGTATACTGTTCAAGTTATTCACAAATAGCTGTTTTAAAAGTGGACACAGTGCAATTTTCACAGTTCCTAGGGGAGGTAAGTATTTGTTAGGTTAACCAGGTAAGTAAGACACTTACAGGGCTTAGTTCTTGGTCCAAGGTAGCCCACCGTTGGGGGTTCAGAGCAACCCCAAAGTCACCACACCAGCAGCTCAGGGCCGGTCAGGTGCAGAGTTCAAAGTGGTGCCCAGAACACATAGGCTAGAATGGAGAGAAGGGGGTGCCCCGGTTCCGGTCTGCTTGCAGGTAAGTACCCGCGTCTTCGGAGGGCAGACCAGGGGGGTTTTGTAGGGCACTGGGGGGGACACAAGCCCACACAGAAATTTCACCCTCAGCGGCGCGGGGGCGGCCGGGTGCAGTGTAGAAACAAGCGTCGGGTTCGCAGTGTTAGTCTATGAGAGATCTCGGGATCTCTTCAGCGCTGCAGGCAGGCAAGGGGGGGGGTTCCTCGGGGAAACCTCCACTTGATCAAGGGAGAGGGACTCCTGGGGGTCACTCCTCCAGTGAAAGTCCGGTCCTTCAGGTCCTGGGGGCTGCGGGTGCAGGGTCTCTCCCAGGTGTCGGGACTTTGGATTCAAAGAGTCGCGGTCAGGGGAAGCCTCGGGATTCCCTCTGCAGGCGGCGCTGTGGGGGCTCAGGGGGGACAGGTTTTTGTACTCACAGTCTTAGAGTAGTCCTGGGGTCCCTCCTGAGGTGTTGGATCACCACCAGCCGAGTCGGGGTCGCCGGGTGCAGTGTTGCAAGTCTCACGCTTCTTGCGGGGAGCTTGCAGGGATCTTTAAAGCTGCTGGAAACGAAGTTGCAGCTTTTCTTGGAGCAGGTCCGCTGTCCTCGGGAGTTTCTTGTCTTTTCGAAGCAGGGGCAGTCCTCAGAGGATGTCGAGGTCGCTGGTCCCTTTGGAAGGCGTCGCTGGAGCAGGATCTTTGGAAGGCAGGAGACAGGCCGGTGAGTTTCTGGAGCCAAGGCAGTTGTCGTCTTCTGGTCTTCCGCTGCAGGGGTTTTCAGCTAGGCAGTCCTTCTTCTTGTAGTTGCAGGAATCTAATTTTCTAGGGTTCAGGGTAGCCCTTAAATACTAAATTTAAGGGCGTGTTTAGGTCTGGGGGGTTAGTAGCCAATGGCTACTAGCCCTGAGGGTGGGTACACCCTCTTTGTGCCTCCTCCCAAGGGGAGGGGGTCACAATCCTAACCCTATTGGGGGAATCCTCCATCTGCAAGATGGAGGATTTCTAAAAGTTAGAGTCACTTCAGCTCAGGACACCTTAGGGGCTGTCCTGACTGGTCAGTGACTCCTCCTTGTTTTTCTCATTATCTTCTCCGGCCTTGCCGCCAAAAGTGGGGCCTGGCCGGAGGGGGCGGGCAACTCCACTAGCTGGAGTGTCCTGCTGGGTTGGCACAAAGGAGGTGAGCCTTTGAGGCTCACCGCCAGGTGTGACAATTCCTGCCTGGGGGAGGTGTTAGCATCTCCACCCAGTGCAGGCTTTGTTACTGGCCTCAGAGTGACAAAGGCACTCTCCCCATGGGGCCAGCAACATGTCTCGGTTTGTGGCAGGCTGCTAAAACTAGTCAGCCTACACAGATAGTCGGTTAAGTTTCAGGGGGCACCTCTAAGGTGCCCTCTGTGGTGTATTTTACAATAAAATGTACACTGGCATCAGTGTGCATTTATTGTGCTGAGAAGTTTGATACCAAACTTCCCAGTTTTCAGTGTAGCCATTATGGTGCTGTGGAGTTCGTGTTTGACAAACTCCCAGACCATATACTCTTATGGCTACCCTGCACTTACAATGTCTAAGGTTTTGTTTAGACACTGTAGGGGTACCATGCTCATGCACTGGTACCCTCACCTATGGTATAGTGCACCCTGCCTTAGGGCTGTAAGGCCTGCTAGAGGGGTGTCTTACCTATACTGCATAGGCAGTGAGAGGCTGGCATGGCACCCTGAGGGGAGTGCCATGTCGACTTACTCGTTTTGTCCTCACTAGCACACACAAGCTGGCAAGCAGTGTGTCTGTGCTGAGTGAGAGGTCTCCAGGGTGGCATAAGACATGCTGCAGCCCTTAGAGACCTTCCTTGGCATCAGGGCCCTTGGTACTAGAAGTACCAGTTACAAGGGACTTATCTGGATGCCAGGGTCTGCCAATTGTGGATACAAACGTACAGGTTAGGGAAAGAACACTGGTGCTGGGGCCTGGTTAGCAGGCCTCAGCACACTTTCAATTGTAAACATAGCATCAGCAAAGGCAAAAAGTCAGGGGGCAACCATGCCAAGGAGGCATTTCCTTACACTAAGTGTACCTAAATACATGTGGTATCTAATTTTATGGTGCTTGGGAATGCATACATCCCTCTGGCCACGTATGCTTTATTAGGGTTAATCTGTCTAAATGTGAGATCTGATCTAAGTTCTCCTGTTTGTGCGTTTGGCTGTTTGCTAAGTGTTACCCCACATGTGACCTGTCAGTCATTAACCTTCAGGCCTTGGTCACAGAGCCTGCCTGACCACGCACCTATGTTGGGGTTGATGGAGAGTTCATGATGGGGTAATCTAATAGTGGTGATGTGACTTTGTTCATGTATGAAAATGTATGGTTTGTGTATGAGAATGTCTTATTGTCATGCGCATCATCATTAATCAATCCAATATCAACATTTCCCCCTCTAGTTGAATTTTCAACTACACCATCAAACCCACAAGTCATGACAGTCACAGTGTTGGTACTTTCTTGTCCCACCTCCCTCACTGCATGTACTCAACCCAATTTGGGGACTGTGTTTTTACAGCAGGGAACCCCCCAATTGTAGGAAACTGCACAAAACAGTAACACAATAGAAACGGGCAACGATGACCTGCATAATCTGGTCAGCCACCAGGGGAACCAGGAGAACCAGTTTGTGAACCACTCCTGCTCAGGGGCACCTCCCTCCGAAAGCATGTCTATCTGCAGTCAGTGCAATGCACAAATGGCAAGTTTCAAAATTCCATTATCCATGTCGCTGCCAGGTATAAAAGTGCAGCAGGATTCACCAATCTTTGCACATCCCCCATCCCCCATTGAGGTCATCAAGTCCAAGACAAACCAATGTTGCACCACCATGAGGTGGATAGCTTTCAGTTCTTCTTTAATTGCATTAAGGCCGAGCTCAGAACTGTTCATCATTTTGAACATCTCCCATCGGCTTATCTGTAACCAGCGGGCATTTGCTTTTGTCTGCAAGGTGAAGAAGGGTATAGACCCTCCTACTGAGACTTAGGAGTCAGAGAACAGATTAAGTTCCTCGGAAATATCCTTGTACTGAGCACAACCAAAATAATCAATTGCTCCTCTCCTGGGAGTCTGAGCCAACAGTGTAGTTTTCTTCCTCAGTGGATGTTGGTAGAGTTCAGGGTGGGGTTAGGCTTGGTAGTGGTCCACGGAGTCCGACTCTGCGGAATTCCACAGAGTTAAAAAAAACTCCATGGAATTCCATGGAGGCCGAGTTCCGTAACCCGCAAACTCCTGAATGAGCCTGATCTCAGAAGCGCTAAGCAGGGTTGGGCCAGGTCAGCTAAGGCCGACTCAACTTAGCGTTTCCGAGATTGGGCGCATTCAGGAAAGGGCCTTGGCAGTGAAAACTGCTGTCTCAGGCATCTTGTGCACCGGCCTGTCCTGGGTGCAGTGCAGTTTCTTTTGCTGCCTACGGTTCTGGGCTGAATTCAGGCCAGAGCCATAGGCAGCGAAAGCTGCCATTTCAGTCCTTGTTTGTGCACCAGTGCACAAACAGTGACAAAAAAAGAGAAGAGGAATTATCTTGGTCTTCCCGGGGGGTCCTCCTCTCTGACGAGTCCTCCTCAGTGCGGCTGCCTCCCTCCTCTGCTCCGGTGCATGCCGCAGCCCATTTATGGCTTTCACAGTGCAAGCGCAGACTGTCTGCGCATGCGCTGTGCAGCCCATACTGGGCTGCAGCGCGCACCAGGTGAGCTCCCCTCCGCTGGCGGGGCTAGTAGAGTTTTTGGGACAACTCCACGCTCCAAGCGAAGTGCAGAGTTCCTAAAACTCTGTTAGCACCACCAGCAGGGTGGGGCACTCTGCACACCCCTAGTTGGGGTGTGAATAGTGATGAGGAAGCAGAGGCCATGCCATCTGGGGACGAGCTGGGTGTAAGCAAACTCACCACACTGCCAGTAGGTGTCCATCACCATAGAGGTGCCCATTGCATGTCCAGAAATTGCAGTATTGTGCCACAATTCTCGTTCATGCCCAGCTGAATTGTTCCTTTGGTTCACAAACATAAGGAAAACAATGTGAGTTTCCATACAATTTGAAGTTGCCCCTTCCCTTCTGTTCAAGTGCACATGTCTATCTCAGTGTCCAAGATCTCCTGACGCAGGGTATCTATGCTGCTATTTAATCCTCCCCTACAAGACCCATTTCCCTTCATGTCATCGAGGTGGATGGCCCTGCACTGAAACTCCATGTCTGGGGTCCATTTATTCTTAACAAATACATCCCCTCACATGCTAAGGGCCACCCTGGAATTGCAGAAGGAAGCAGGGATGGATGTGTTCATGCGCTGGTTAGGTGGTTTACCTACCTCCAAGATTCTCTTCTTGTGAAAATCTCGGGGCCAAACAGTTTCCTCTCCTATGGCTCCCTTCCTGAGCATCATGTCTAGCTCAGTTTGGATATTGCTAGGCTCAGTAAGAAGGTACGGTACTGTAGGATTGATTTCGTAGCGAATCATATTTTGCCACTACCCTATGGGGCTCTACCCTATTGAGTTGTAATTTGGCCCTAATCCTACACATGCACAGATGGAGAAGGCATTTGGCTTTTTCAGGGGCTACCTTTTGTCATAAATACAATCTATATGCACCTGTTGCATGTGGTATTAGCGAACAGACATAACATGACCCGGCTGATGTCTTGGAGCCCACAGCGGTCATGTGCTGATACCACGTGTTATGTAAAAGAGCACTGTGTCGTGCGGGTGGGACGCTTGTGTTGTGGGCAGTGTAATTAAAGGTGATGTGAGTAAACTTTGCACTTGTATAGCACACTACTCACCCGTTAGGGTCTCAAGACACTGTACAAATTCTGCTGTGGAACCCCTCTTGGCTTTTCCCTGTGAGGCACCCACTCCTGGACAGCCCCAGGGTGAAGCCAGGCAGCCCAGCACTGTTAGGGCTGTTGTGGAGATTAAGCAAGCTATTGCCCAGAGTTACAGAGTGGGACCCATTAATTAGATTAGGCACTGAGGCGAGTATTATCTGGTCCAAGGGAATTGAGCCCAAGACCCACCAAGGTGGGAATTGAACCCTGGTCCGGGGCCAGCTCTCTGCATCAGTGTCTGCTGCTCTAACCATTGTGCCACACTTCTCCACAAGAGTGAGTGAGGACCCTGCGGAAGTGTGGTGACCTTTTTCGAATTGACTTCATTTCATCAGACTGTTCTTTGGAAATACATGGATGCGGGAGCATCCCTAGCAACCAGAGGATGTATAAATGCATAAAAACACATAACTTAGACATCATTTTAGGTATTGAAGTGATTCTGACTGAGATGTCTTGTGGTTTTGTTGGTGACGGGGGTCTCTGAGTTGGAAAACAGTTTAGAAAAGTCTTTGGAGCATGATGTGGTACAGGCTTCCCTTGGGGGAATGGATGCAAAAAGTCTTTCTTTGGAGTGTGTTGAGGCTCTTCATCCTGTTGGATGCAAAGGTTTTTTGGAATAGTCTGTGGCTCTTGATCCTGCTGGGGATTCTGGTACGGCTGCTGAGAAGGTGATGCTCCACTGTAGAGGTGGTGCACATACTGGCTCGACTGCAGACCTGTTGGGCAAGAGCTAAGTTAGGTCATTATAAAAGAAAAACAGTGCATATCTGTATGTTGCCAATTAATTGTTAAGAATTTCTGTGTTTTCTATGTATTTTGGTGAGGCACTGGGGAGTGTCCCCCAATTAGGATATCTGGTTCTGGAAGAAATAGGTTATTTTTATAAACATGTCATTTTTACACATCGTCGGGTCTCCCCCCTCTTGGGTCTCTCCCCTCTCCGTGCTTAGCCAAGTATACATCTGAATGGTATGCTTTACGGGGTGATTCATGTGTATACAGATAGTTTTTAACTTTTACTTGGTGCTAAATTGGCATTGCCAGCCCTTCTGTGCCCTGGTGTGTGAACGGGGGTGTCATTAGCGTGGGGCGGTGTTTTTAGCCTCCACATATGGGAGGATGCAAAGAGGAGGCATCTCTCACTGAACTTTGGTCAGCCATCACAACATGCCCTGAGGTCATGTGTGCACCCCTCTGGTCCCAGCACCTGGCTCGCGGTGTGACCCTCCCAAGTGATGCCAGGTATCCAATTATGTTCTTTTTCGCAAGACTTTCTTTGGGCTAGCTTTGGGATTCTTCGTTTGGCTCTTAAACGTTTCCTCAGACCTCTGAATTTTATTGTTGTGTACTGGTGGGGGTCAGTGTATGGTCCAATGGCTCCTGTGTCTCTGATTTTCAGAGAGCGATATTGGGTTCGGTGCTCCCTTCAAACAGTGTGAGGTCTTGCATGTCGCCCTATTGTTAGACCTGTTGCGGGGGTAAGCTTACTCCTGCGTCCTACTCTGTTCGGAGCTGCAATGGATGTTTTGGACTCTCTTTCCTGGCACCCCACTCTCCCTTGGACCATATCTTGTTGGGCCTACTGTTCCTGGCTGCTTTTGGGATGCCCTGAGAGTAAGGAGGAGGCAAAAGACATTGCTGTGGAGAGTCTGGAGCAATGCTGGGAACTCCTCAGAGTTTGCCTACCTTATGAGAATGGACTGGGCTGGCTTGTTGTCCTGGTAAACCCTCTTTCTACTGACTCAATGCCGTGTGGTACCCTGTCGGAACTCATGCATGTGCAGTAAGTGTTTATGTGATCTTCGCTACCCCGAGCGAAAGAGGAGGCCTAGCTCCCAGCACTGGTGGACAACTTTGTTTTAGAACAAAAATTGGGGCCCCCGTTTGGCTGGGTGCTGTTGGAGGCACTATTGCTGTTGGGACTAAAAGACACTCTGGTGCGGGTTGGGGCCCAAGAATGGTACCTATTAATTTGGTAATATTGAAGCTGTCCCATTGGTTGTGGGTTTAAGAACCTAGGATGCCTGCCTATAAGCTGCTGTTGGGGAGCAGCCTTGCCCCTCTTTGTCAGACTGCCTTCCCCCTCGGGTGTGGCCGGCTAGTCCCGCCCCAGGGGTGTAGCAGCAGAGCAGGGCCTAGGCTCTGGCAGGCACTCTAAATTATGGACTTCGGTGAGGATTCCCGATCGACAGCCACACGGCAGCCCTAGATGGTAGACTCTGGCAAGGACACTCAGTCAACAGCCATGAAACAACCCTGAATGTCCCAAGGTACGAGTAAAGGTTGAATTCTTATTCTCATTTGTCTTTTATTTTGAATTCTCCTGCAGTGAATTTATAAGGTGTGCTTGAAATGTATACTTTATATGGGGGCCGCTAAGGCTTACTGTGCATTTGGGTTCTGTGTCTGCGTGAAAGCACTACTTCCCCAAACAGCTACCTCTGCTGTGGCTGTGGTCGTGGTTTATGTTGAGCCTAGTTCTCTGGCTTTGGCTGCTGATGCCATGCGCTGGTCGAACTACCTGACCCCTGCTGCAGTGGTGCAGCAGTGTACTCATTTCTATGTGGTATGAGTATAACGTGTGGGTACGTTTCCCTGGGCCTGATTCTGTGGATGGGAGTTCTGTGAGGCCTGCCCTTGGCTCTTTGACTTCTGCACGTGGTGTGCCTTTATTCAGCACCTGTCAGCCTTGTGACCCATTCTATGGCAATAGTAGCATTGTATGGGGTTTGACTGCTGCCAGCCACCCTGGTTCCATTACTGTAGCCATTTTAGAACCCTCAGGGGTCCTGAGGTGGAGTTCACTACATAACTGGTGCTCTTTGCACCCTTGAGGCCAACGTGGCTCCCTTAAGGGCGGTCTTCCTTATGTTATGTTGGATCACCTTAGCGTTGTCCCTCTGTGCTGTTCCTGCTTCTTTGTCTCCTTTCCTTGTTTCCTCTTGTGAGAAGTGCAGTACGTGCGCTTGTATCTCTCACCAAGGTTTAGTGTCTAGCCCTACCACACTGTCCAAACTGCTTTGTATTTAGATGGGTAGCCCCTCTTGAAGATGTTTTAGAAGAAAACAACTTGAGGACCTGTATCTGTCCATGGCTGTTGAGTCTCCTGTTTCCCACTGTTCGCTCATCCTGTCTAGGAAGTCTACTATGGTCTCCCCAGGTTTCATGGTTTCCGCCACCAACCCACCTACCTCTGGTAAGTAAAGGGATATTACCCTCAGGACTGTCCATATCTGGGACCTCTATGAATTAAATGTGGCCCGTCTTGCTCCAAGTTGTTTAGCGTAACCGCTCGGATGCAGATGTGAGCGAGCACCGTGTTGGTCTGCTTACCTATAATGCTGCTCAGCAGACTCTCAACATCGCCCATTTGCTATAGGGATCCCTGTGGTAGTCTTCTAGAAGCATGAGAACCATTTCCCGACCCCATCCAACAATGGTGGCAGCTTGGCTCATAGCCCCTCTTTGTCCATCTGAGTCCAAGGCACATAGATGGTCCCTGATGTGCCCTTCTGTAGCAGCAGGCATATCCTCGTTTTGGACAGCTTCACTGGTTTTCCCTCTACGTAGCATTCCCATCTCATCAGACATTCCTGCATGTAAGGGAAGTTCCACTTGGGATCTCCCCCTCTGTAAGGAAATGCCTCCTTGGCATGGTTACCCCCTGACTTTTTGCCTTTGTTGATCCAAGTTATGATTTGAAAGTATGCTGAGGCCTGCTAACCAGGCCCCAGCACCAGTTTTCTTTCCCTAACCTGTACCTTTGTTTCCATAATTGGCACATCCTGGCATCCAGGTAAGTCCCTTGTAACTGGTACCCCTGGTACCAAGGGCCCTGATGCCAGGGAAGGTCTCTAAGGGCTGCAGCATGTCTTATGCCACCCTGGAGACCCCTCACTCAGCACAGACACACTGCTTGCCAGCTTGTGTGTGCTGGTGGGGATAAAATGACTAAGTCGACATGGCACTCCCCTCAGGGTGCCATGCCAACCTCACACTGCCTATAGGCATAGATAAGTCACCCCTCTAGCAGGTCTTACAGCCCTAAGGCAGGGTGCACTATACCATAGGTGAGGGCATAAGTGCATGAGCACTATCCCCCTACAGTGTCTAAGCAAAACCTTAGACATTGTAAGTGCAGGGTAGCCATAAGAGTATATGGTCTGGGAGTCTGTCATGCACGAACTCCACAGCACTATAATGGCTACACTGAAAACTGGGAAGTTTGGTATCAAACATCTCCGCACAATAAATGCACACTGATGCCAGTGTACATTTTATTGTAAAATACACCCCAGAGGGCATCTTAGAGATGCCCCCTGAAACCACACCCGACTACCAGTGTGGGCTGAACTAGTTTTAGCAGCCTGCCACACACCAGACATGTTGCTGGCCACATGGGGAGAGTGCCTTTGTCACTCTGTGGGTAGTAACAAAGCCTGTACTGGGTGGAGGTGCTTCTCACCTCCCCCTGCCCGAACTGTAACACCTGGCGGTGAGCCTCAAAGGCTCACCCCCTTTGTTACAGCACCCCAGGGCACTCCAGCTAGTGGAGTTGCCCGCCCCCTCCGGCCACGGCCCCAATCTTGGAGGCAAGGCCGGAGGAGATAATGAGAAAAACAAGGAGGAGTCACTGGCCAGTCAGGACAGCCCCTAAGGTGTCCTGAGCTGAGGTGACTCTGACTTTTAGAAATCCTCCATCTTGCAGATGGAGGATTCCCCCAATAGGATTAGGGATGTGCCGCCCTCCCCTCAGGGAGGAGGCACAAAGAGGGTGTAGCCACCCTCAGGGCTAGTAGCCATTGGCTACTAACCCCCCAGACCTAAACACACCCCTAAATCTAGTTAACTAGATTCCTGCAACCTAAGACGAAGAAGGACTGCTGAGCTGAAAAACCTGCAGAGAAGACGGAGACATCAACTGCTTTGGCCCCAGCTCTACCGGCCTGTCTCCCCACTTCAAAAGAACTGCTCGAGCAACATGTTCTACAGGGTCCAGTGACATCTGAAGCCTCAGAGGACTACCCTGCATCTAAAATGACCAAGAACTCCCGAGGACAGCGGCTCTGCTCCAAGAAAGAAGCATCTTTGCAACAAAGAAGCAACTTTGAAAAGAACACACGTTTCCCGCCGGAAGCGTGAGACTTTACACTCTGCACCCGACGCCCCCGGCTCGACTTATGGAGAACCAACACTACAGGGAGGACTCCCCGGCGACTGGGAGCCCGTGAGTAGCCAGAGTTGACTCCCCTGAACCCCCACAGCGACGCCTGCAGAGGGAATCCAGAGGCTCCCCATGACCGCGACTGCCTGCTGCTAAGAACACGACGCCTGGTAAGGACACTGCACCCGCAGCCCCCAGGACCTGAAGGATCCGACCTCCAGTGCAGGAGCGACCCCCAGGTGGCCCTCTCCCTTGCCCAGGTGGTAGCTACCCCAAGGAGCCCCCCCCCCCTTGCCTGCCTGCATCGCTGAAGAGACCCCTGGGTCTCCCATTGAACTACATTGCAAACCCGACGCCTGTTTGCACACTGCACCCGGCCGCCCCCGTGCTGCTGAGGGTGTACTTTTTGTGCTGACTTGTGTTCCCCCTGATCTGCCCTCCGAAGACGCGCACACTTACCTGCTGGCAGACTGGAACCGGGGCACCCCCTTCTCCATTGAAGCCTATGCGTTTTCGGCACCACTTTGACCTCTGCACCTGACCGGCCCTGAGCTGCTGGTGTGGTAACTTTGGGGTTGCTCCGAACCCCCAATGGTGGGCTACCTTGGACCCAACTTTGAACCCTGTAGGTGGTTTACTTACCTGCAAACCTAACAAACACTTACCTACACAGGAACTGTTGAAAATTGCAAGTGCCTAGTTTTAAAATAGCTTATTGCCATTTGTGTGAAAACTGTATATGCTATTTTGCTAATTCAAAGTTCCTAAAGTTCCTAAGTGAAATACCTTTCATTTAAAGTATTATTTGTAAATCTTGAACCTGTGGTTCTTAAAATAAACTAAGAAAATATATTTTTCTATATAAAAACCTATTGGCCTGGAATTGTCTTTGAGTGTGTGTTCCTCATTTATTGCCTGGGTGTGTACAACAAATGCTTAACACTACCCTCTGATAAGCCTACTGCTCGACCACACTACCACAAAATAGAGCATTAGAATTATCTCTTTTTGCCACTATCTTACCTCTAAGGGGAACCCTTGGACTCTGTTCATGCTATTTCTTACTTTGAAATAGTACATACAGAGCCAACTTTCTACAACCTCCTTGCTGGATGCAGTCTTCAGCAATCGCTATGTCCTCCTGTTCGAAGGATCCCTTCTCCGGCCACGGTCTATTGTATTGATCACATCTTTCGTTCCAGCAGCCTAGCAGGTGGCAAAAGGGCTGGAGGATATTTCACTTTCCTCTAGAACTACTATGTCCCTTGGGGTTGGTGTACCTGTCCTGTGAGTTTGGTGGGAGTAGCGGTTGTCCTTGTTGCTGCTCTCCCTGCGCACACACAGTGGTGCCTTCTTGGTCCTCCTATGTCTAAGTTGGGTCTGCAGCACCAGGCAGCCTTGGACCCTGATTTCCTGGTCAGACCCTCTCCTTTACTGGCACTCGGGCGAGGCACGGACCCCAGTCCAAATCTTCCCTTCCGATTCTATCTCATATTCCTTTATGACTGGGACTCTCTAACTACTTTTGCTTGGAGTGGAGTGGAGTGTGCGCTACTCTACTCTCTCGCTGGGCTTCCAGGGTGCTCTCTCTCTCTCTTTCTCTCTCTCTCCCTCCTCGGTTCACACCTTTCCTCTGACTCCCATCAAGATCATCTCCTTCGCTCAGAACTATGTGCTGTTCTAAGTCAGAACTTGCTCTCATGCTCGCTCTCTGTGGTCTCCTCGGCTACATGAGCATACCCTGTGGCTCCCTCCTCACTGCCAGATCTCGGAGGGCTGGGACCTCCTCCCTCACTCTCACTAGCTGTCTCGCTGTCCAAGAGCACTAGGAATCTCCATTTCACTCGCATTTGCTCCATGGAACCAGCAAGGATGTGCTTTTTCCGGGCTGCAGAGGCTCGGTCCATAAACCGTGAAGGATTGGGGCTGAACTTCGGGGTGCTCTAGTGCTGGACTGGTGTGATGCAGAGAGTGTCGGGCCTGTTGGCCTACAAGTCTGCTATGCCTAGACCTAACAGCCTGCTGTTCGGTAGGGACCCCTTCAGCTCCCTAAACTGGTGGGTTAGTGTATCTTAATGCGTTGGATAGCAGCCACTGGTAAAGAGCACCTCCATACCTCCACATGGTGGGGGACGTGTGGACACCTTGCTTGCCGCCAGTGGGCTATTAGCCTGCACTTCCTCAAAGATGGCCCATAGTTCTAGCAACGCTTCCCTGTTTTCCCTCTTTTCCTCTGTGTATTTTGTTTGTACGTATGTTCTTGTGTGCTCAGTTATATTAGTGTCAAATGTTCCCTCTTTTGGCCAGGGGAACGTGTGGGGGCCTTGGTGTGCGTGTGTAACTCGTGGCAGAGCTTGCCAAGATGTGTGGCCTGAGTGATGAATTTACTCTGCATGTGCTCTAAAGGGGATTTCATGGTGAAATTTGGGTGGCCTTGCTAGAGGATAGTTACTCTTCTAGGGTCAAGTGTTTTGGGGGATTTGTAAGGTGTACGCATTCTAACTTTATATTTTTATAGGGTTTTCTTTTCTAAGGCACTAACTTTTCTGTTTTTATAGATTATTAAATTTTACTCAGGTGACGGGAAATTATGTACAAGGGTATTACTGGATCGCTCTGGTAGTGAGAAATGTATACACAAAGGGTTTATCGAATCTAATCTGGTGGGGGAAAATATATACGTGGAGATTTCCAGATCTAATGAGCTCAACGTTATTCATAGATGCATCAAAATAAAACATTTAACATTTCATGAAGAATCTGAATCCTAGGAAAAGTGCAATTGTTAGTTCACTGCAGCTTGCAATTTGGCGACAAAATAGGGAGCCTTACTTTGGCATCAAACAATAATTTGTGCGAATTAACAATATCTTAATTTATGCATTAAACATTGACAAAAACATAACATTCAATATTTAAAACAAGCACAGTCACATGGGTCTACCAGCATCATAATATCAAAACAAAACCATTTCAACTGGCAGGGGAGATGATGACTAGGCCCCAACAATAAGGGGAGCTGCCCACCCACAATACCTTGGCCCTGCCCACTACTAGCATACATTATCTTGTGACCAAAGGAAGCTCCATGCTTAGGGGAAATGATTGCAACAATTTATGTGGAGAAAGAAAGAACTTACTTCAAAAATCAAAACACAAGCTATGCCTAATCTCCTGAATCACAATGGTTCTAGTACCCTAATGTCTGAATTCCCTCTACATCCTACCCAGGGGTCTTGCGTACCATCTGTGTCATGCCCCGTGGTCCAAACGAAGCACACCTCTCACTTCTTTCAAATACCATCAATGTTAAGAAACCAGTCACAGAGAGAAAACCAGGATAGCATAAGAACAGCGAGATGTGGGCCCTTTATCACATCCAGAGCCTATGTGTACCAACAGCATCACGCCCAGCAGTCCAAGCAAGGGCGCTTCTTAAAACAGAGAGCTGGCCCTCTGTCACACCCAGAGCCATCTGTGTCACCCCCATTGGTCCAAGCAGCCAACAACCCGAAAAACCTGGGGTCAAGAGTACCAGCTGTGTTACGCACAGTGAGTCAAACGAACACCCTTGCCGACAATCAAGAAAGTGATTTCCGCACATTATGCTTTTTCCTAGTTCGCCACATGCCAAATGCTAGGACTAAGGCTTTGATGTAGTCTCTTACCCTTAGGACGGCGGCTTCAGGACAGACCTCCACCCTGCGGATTCAGCAGAACCTCCAATCAATTGCAGCATATGGTCACCTTTCTTGTTGTATAAATGTGAATCCATCCGGACCGAATACCCTTGCTTTGGTCACATTCGGGTCTGAGGACTGTCTCCCATAGTACATTGAATTAACATGGGTTTTATACATTTTGCTGGGTGCAATAAAGTCATAAAAACATTCCTTTCTTGGTAAAAATGCGAACAGTTGGCAAGGAGTCGTAAATACAATTCCAGATAAGAAATGCAGGTGGGCCTCGACCTGGTCTTGACACAGTGTGGGCCAGCGATGTCTGGCCTGAGGGGCGCATGGTCACTGCATGTGCTGTTTCCTGATTGGCTAACTATACCTAACTACATGTGGAATCTAACTTTATGGTGTTTTGGGAATGCACTCATTCCTCTGGCCATGTGTGCTTTTTTGGGGCCAGTCTCCGGAGACCATTGTAGTGTTGCTGCATATCTGTGGGATCTGATTTATGTTCTCCTGTTTGAGCATTTGGCTGTCAGCTAAATGTTACCCCACCTGTCACCTGTCAGTCATTAACCTTCAGGCCTGGGTCGCAGAGCCTGCCTGACCACGTACCTACTTACTGGGTTTGACGGTGAGTTCATGACGGGGAAATCTAACAGTGGTGATGCGACTTTGTTTGTGTAGGAAAATGTATTGCTTGTGTATCACAATGTCTTGTTGTTGTGCACATCATCATTAATTAATCCAATATCAACACCGGAAGGCACTGGAGAAAGGTTCACTACCATTTACCACTAGGGAGGCAATGATAGAATTTATTCCTAAACAGGGCAGAGAAGCGATGGACGCATCCTCCTACAGCTTTCTCTCCATGCAGAATTTGGATGATAAGATCCTTAGCAGGTTTCTGGCTGACTGCCTATATCCATGCTTGCATGCTTTTTACAAATCAGTACAGCTGTATTTCCAGGAGGAACACCTCCCTAAACATCAGGAGGCTCCTTATGGTTCAAGTAACCCGGTTGCTGTGATTCTGTTGGACCACCTGCAAAAGGCATCTCACACAGTGCAATGAGATTACCTATAGGAGGTAATGAGATGCATGGCACTAGGAGCAGGCTTGGATATGTGGGTTGTTCTGTTGTATGCGGAGGCCCAGGCGAGGGTCTGGACAGTCCCCTACATCTGAGATCTTCAAGGGAACCTGGTAATGATGCCCCCTTTGTATTCATGCTATCACTACAGCCCTTTGCAAGGGTGGTGAGGATGGAGAGACACCTCAGAGGAATCCAGGTACAGAATGGCAAACACAGCATCCCACATTATGCTGATGATATCCCACTGTACTGGTGGAGCAATGCTGAGAATGTGTCCTGGAGTGTGCGTCTCCTGGGTGACCTGGGTAGACTGTCTGGCCTTTGCACCACTTGGATTAAGTGATGCACATTCCTGGTGTCTCCATCTATGCACTACGTCCCACAAACAGTATCTAGGGCCTTATGTGGGAGGCCCTAACTGGCAAATATCTGAATGAGAGAATATACAACAAACATGAGGATATCTGGGAGGGGAACCTGGGTGAAACGCTGGAGGGTAGAGTCAGGTTCTGGTATTCCTTACAGCTGCCCATAATAGCGAGGATTGCTTTCTCATTAAACTGCAATGCTTCTAAACATGCTGAACTGATCTGCGAAGCTCCTAATCTGGATCCCACAGTACTAAAGAAAAGCAGTAAATGTATTATTGAGGGAATTAATCTGAGATGGAGGTAGACAAAGAGTATCGTTGACCATCCTGCAATGCCCAGTGGAAAAGGGAGGAATTGAAGCCCCTGACTATGAGTTAAATTGTCTGGCTGTGCAGCTGCAGTGGCTCGCCAGATGGCTTGGCACGACTAGACATACAGAATTTGGACAGAAAATTAAAAGAAAGAGCAAATTAGCCTTTGTTGCATTATTGTTGGTAGTTAAGATACGGGACCATACGCCCTCTAATTTATTGCACTCCAGTGCTGGAAAAGAGTAGTGCAGAAAATGTCACAACATTCATTATGCACACCAGCGCGCCCATGATAGGGTTACCAACAGCAAGGTCTTCACCCCTCAGCACCTCACCAGCTGCACTAACACTCTGAGGGCATACTGGGAGAGGGAAATAGGATGGCAACTAAGAGACAAGGAATGGCAATTAGCCTTAGCCCACCTACACAAAGTGTCAAGGAATACCAGATTCCAATATACACAATCTAATTACCACACTACATAGGTTGAATGCCATTACTCAGACTGCTGATAAAAGACACCTTAGGGGTGCAATAGGCAATGCAGACTTCTTGCACATGACATGGGCCTGCCCAGTCAAAAGGGGTTTTTAGCAAGTACTCACTTCAGAAAGGGGGAGGAAGTAATGCAGGACTAACCTGCTCAAAGCCAAAACATACCTGCTAGGTCTATAAATTCACCCAAAGGCACTTACAGCGAGCTCCAAATTCATGGATCTAGCTTTGGTACTAGCCTATTACGCCATAGCGATGTACTGAGGGCCCACTCCCAGGGCAGATGGAAGGAAGAGGTTATAAAACTGGGTGTTAGCAGAATATTCTACTCTGCAAATTGAGGAATACCCTATTGCTGATCTATGGAGCGAGCTGGCCCACTCCTTTGATGTCACTGGCAGTACCTTTCCCCAAATTACCGCCGACCGCCAGGGTCGTAATGAGGGCCTGTGTCTCTTACCTGATAGTTTTGATATGTGTCTGAGAGATGCCTGTGCAATTCTTCCAACTCTTCTCTGTAAGATCCCACAGACTTGGATTGGGCAATGGCAGTTTATTTTGGTTTTTTTCTTTTTAATATTGTTAGTTATCTTGTCCTTCAGTCAGATTTCACTCCCAATAATCTGATGCACTCTACACATAGAAGGGAGCTTTAAATATCAATACTTGTGTTGGTAGCCTATACTTTTTAATATGTATCCTTGTTAAGCTGTACTAATGCCTCTCTGGGAATTGGATTTCTGAATGCTGTAAATGCTTCTGAGCCCATTATCTGACAATTAATAAAACATAAAAAAAACAATTACTACACTCTAGCTAATGCTCATAATCTTCTTAGTCTTGATGAGATCATTTTTCATTTGAATAGAGGTCAAAACACTGTCAACCTAACTACAGTTATAGGCTCCAGGGCGATATTCCCCTTCTACATCCTTGAGTCCCAAGTTGGCTGTATTGGATACACACACCACTCTTTTACACCTCGCCATCCCATGTGATTTTCTTTGGAACAATATATTGATATTTATTGATGAATAAAAGTTTTAAATTGGAAAAACTATTTGAATTGACTATTTGGGAATTGGATGGCTGCTTTTCTTGTATTCATTATATATTGGAATATTGATTCATCCTAACACTTTTGCGAGTGTTTTGTATTGTTGTTAATTTTCGTTAATTGCTTACACAGTGGACCACTGTATTTACAATAAATCTACAACAGAGGCTGCAAAGAAGCCCTATAATAATAAACAAATTGCAATTCAGACCTTTGGTTCTACTACTAATATTTTCAAATAGTTCTGCATCAGGTCATTTGCAGAGAGCTTGGATGGTCTTTATTAATTGTATTTTTTATGGAAATGTCGATTTTTATTTCTATTTTTTAATAGCAGGATGTAAGGTTTATAAGGGCATTTAGAAATTTTCTAATACAAACATATTGAATTTAGAAGTTTCTTAATTTACTCATATTTAAGTGTATATTGTATTCTAACCCTTTTAAATTGTAATTTTTAGTTTGTTTACTAATTTACTCAGATGTAAAGATGATATTTTAGAGTTTAGTTTTGTGTGTGTATAATTTTGAATGTATTTAGCAGTTTATATATTTTATATTTATATTTATATTCTTTCATTTTTTTTTTGATTTTTCATTTATTTAAAAATTAATTGTTATAGTTGTTCTGTATAATCCTGTCATTTAAAAAAAATATTTTGTGTATTGCGTGTATTTGTATATTTTATTTGCTGCTTTGCATTTCTGAAAACATGTTATTTGTGCTTCATTGTGTGAATTTTTTTTTTCTGATTGTAAATTATCAATGTTATCAGATATTGCTCAATTACATTTTTACAGTGATTAATAAAATATTTTCAAATACTATTTTTTTTGAGTATTTTTTTTTGCCTCAAGCTGTATGTAAATTTAATTTGGATTGTTTAGGTGGTTTATAGTAGTTTTCCCACTATTCTGTTATTCAGCGCCAAGAGGCCTACGGGTGAACGTGAGCTTTACAAATACACGTTATGTTATGTTATTCTGTCTAGGTAGTGGAGGCCTTTGTTATTTATAAAGAGCTTTACTTCTCAATGTAGAATTTTGTACATTTCCTTGGTCAGTTTGGATATTTTAG
Organism: Pleurodeles waltl; assembly: GCF_031143425.1. Lineage (NCBI taxonomy): Eukaryota > Metazoa > Chordata > Amphibia > Caudata > Salamandridae > Pleurodeles > Pleurodeles waltl. Next base: position 146,443,723 of record NC_090444.1, on the reverse strand, counting down.
GTTGAATTTGTGTTAATAATTGCTCTGTTCTTAAATCTTGATAGCTCTGTGAATTTCTTTAGGAATTTAGGAATTAATATAGGATAAGATGTCTTACTGTGGCTTTAAAGGTATTCAGCTATTCTTCCACAGTGTTGTTTGTTTTAGCTTCTTGGGACATGTTGCTTTCATAGACATTGTACCATGGTATTTGAAACTTGGGTTGCCACCTGTGGCCAGAACAGCACAGTCTGACAACCCAAGTGTTTTCAAAACAGGGGACTTAGTATATGCTAGTTGGTGGATTCTATAAGGAGGTTTTAGTGGTAAGCTATTTCTGTGGTCGGTACACATGCTAGGGCTTTTTGTTTTTTTAAATTTAGCAAAAAAACAGGTTGTTTATTGCATATTCTACACTTTGTGCAGGTTTTTGGTAGTGTCTCCAAATGCTTTGATTGAAATGGTACTAGCAGCCTTGTGTGGCTGTGTGGGGGTAGGTTTTCAAAAATGTTTGTATCAATGCTTTCTAGAGTCTATCATGATTTTTGGGGTAAGTAATTGTTAGTTTTTATTTTAATATGGCTTAGTAGTTTCGAGGAGGTGGCACTTTGCTTGATGAGAAGCACAGCATAAATTAAGGGTATGTTATAGTTATGATATTCACAATGTATGGTGTATACCATTATGAATGATGGAGGGCATGATTTAAAAGTGCCATCCATCATATACTTTGTGTTTGACTTAGTATGAGTAAGTTACTTTCTACTGCATATATTATTATTCTCCTGTCAGTACATTTATTGTTATACAAAAGAAGGGGTGCTTTAGTATATGTATTGATTCGATTTTCAGGAATGTCTTTGTCTTGATATCGTCTGAGGGCAGCAGGGGTTTCTCTTGTGGATCTTTTTACTTTGTGCTTCTAACCTTTTTAAATTGAGGATTCCTGGCATTTGCCCTGTGATGTGTTCAGGAACTTTGGGGAGTATATTTTTTAAGGTTCTTGTTGTGGGTTCCTGAGAGCTAGTGCTTGCTTCTTTCAAGCCTTGAAAAACAAGTCTTACTTCTGTCTATATTACATTTGAAGGTGGTTGTGCTCCCTAAAATTAATTATGGCATAATTTCTAGTTTTAACCCTTTCAGAACAGAAATTAGCATAGTATTTAGTACATTTTCAATGTATATTTTCAGTGCTTGTGCTGTCCTGGCTGTACGTATACCCCCTGTGGGATAATAATGTTTTGACTTCCTGGGAGGTGATGTACATGGCTTTTTTTTCTTTGCTGTGTTTATTAGAGTTGTTGGTCAGGTGGCAGCTTTTTGTCTGTTGACTAGAGAAGATTTGTTTTAGTTTTTGTTTTTGTTTTAGTTTGACATTTAAAACAATAGTTACTTTTATTTAGGTGTGTTTGGGTGTTAGTTTGTTTTTAAGGTGTAAGTGTTTAGAGTTATTAAACATATAATTTTATTTACTCACATATTCAGTCTCTTTGTTGACTTTGTAGTTTTGGAAGTTGGTGTTTTTGGTGACCAGGACAGCATTCATCGTTGTAATCCTGCCATGGTAGATTTAGATTTAAAGAAAGAGATGTATTTTATAGGTTTATTTAAGTTAAGCATTAATCAAATAGTGTATTATGCTGAACCAATTGCATGACAAAAAAACAAATTCAAAATGACTCGAAGACATGGCAGTATGCTGACAGCAGGCTACAATCTCTGTGGTGGCTGTCATTATAGTAATAATCATGAGGTATCTTGATTTGTGACCCACTAGGAATCACACATTTATGAATAAATGTATCATACATTAGGAAAAGTGATTTTAATATTGTGATTCACAGAAAACCACAATTTGTAAATCAATAGTCCCAATGTTAGTTTGTCTGGCTCATAGTTACATGGCTTGCAGTATCCTCACAGTTCGCTGTGCAATCCGAAATCTGTTGCTAGCGTTATGGAGGAAACCCTTGTTTCTATTTATGAAGACTTCACTCCACTGCCACTTCCTGCCTAGGTTAAAATGTCCCCCTGCACCTTGCGAATCGCAGTCCACTTACAGTATTCTCCTTGGAATAAGGTTCTCATTTACCCAGGTAATCCGCATCATCTATCATACTAGCCAGGGTCCTTCCTTATCTGGCCCCTAGGCATTTTCAGTCTGCTTTACCATTTATATGGCTTTATCTTTATGATGATACCCTTCCTTCATAGGTGAAACACCTCAATAACCATTGACGATCAGCTTGCAGGCAGGTTGGTTGCAGTTTTTTACTGTAGTTTGAGCAGTGTCCAGCATTACTTGTGGTATGGTGGTCATAGCTGTCACTGACCCCTATGGGGAATCTGTTTCGGCACCAGGGATATCATGCAGACCCAAACAAAATCACACCATTCAAAATAGACTGAGGCATGTACCCCAGAGTCAAGATGAGGCAGCCAAGAGGAAGCTGATAGGAGACTATTGTTGGTGCTTAGTGAGGAGAAGATGTGGCTCTGTGGCTGCTGCTGTTGACTTTGTAACCTGAGAACTAGGTTTGAATCATATCCTCCCCACTTGACGCAACATCTTGTGATTCTAAGCACATCACATAATCACCATGTGCATAAAGCAATTAAACATAAATGTGTGAAATGTAATACAGTTGTGTAATGCCCACAGGATGTACCTGATCTTTGATAGAAATTGCGTTCCTGGTTGGCAGAGGTATGCACCCTGTCCAAGTAGGAACCACAATCCTAGTCAGGGTAAATTCAGATAAACTAACTTGTGCTCACCCTCCGGTAGCTTGGCACAGAGCAGGAAGGCTTAACTTAGGAGGCAAAGTGTGAAGTATGTGTGCAACACGTCAAACAGTAAAACGGTAAAAACACCAAAACAAAACAAGACCAAAACAACAAAACTTCAATCTGTAAAAGTTGAGATATGAATTTTTAAAGTAAACTTCAGCATAGTGCTTAAAAGCATAAAATTGCAACTAGGGCTATCTGGTCATGTTATGACCTGGTGAAATCCAAACGTTCAGGCTGACCATAATGGAGCATGGGCTAGACACAGTCCCAGACAAGTCTCACTGAAATTTTACCTTCTCAAAGTTGAGCCGAGTCCTGTTCGCCATGACTGTTTTTGCGAGGGGTGTGGTTCTGGTGCAAATGGGCCCATTTGCTGTCAGAAAGAGCCCGAAAGCTTGATTCAGAAGCCAAAAAACCACTTTCAAGGACCCAAGATTGGAGGGGCATCTCTTGTGGGTCAGGAGCTGGTTGAAGAAGGGTCCAGGAGCTGTAGCACGGGTGTTTGAGGTCCTTTCTGCTCCTGAGACTTCAGAAGAACAGGAGGCAAGTCAGAATGCCCTTGTTGTCACTCTGGGTCTGGATTGGAGAGATTCAGGTCCAGCCCTTCTCACTAACAGGCAAAGAGGGCAACAGGCAAGCAGGTCAGCACAGCAGAACAGGAGTCCAGCAGAGTCCAGCTGAATGACAGTCCTTTCAGTAGCACAGCAGTTCTTCTTCCTGGCAGAGTATCCACAGGTCCAGAAGTGTACTGAAGTGGTGATGTCTGACGTCCAATTCTTATTCCCAGTGGTATCTTTGAAGCGTGGGAAATATCAAAGAGAGGCCTTTGAAGTGCACAGAGCCCCTGCCCTCCCAGCCCTGACTCCAGACTCACTACAGGGGGTTATGCAGCCGTTTGTTTGGGATCAGTATATAGCCCATTCAGGTGTAAGTGTCATCTCCTCCCTCCCATCCTACCTAGGATGGACCATCAGGCTGTGGATGGCCCACCAGTCACACCTAAGCTCCCTTTGTGTGTGGCTGTCTAGCTCAAAATGCACAAGAGCCCAGCTGTCACCCACCCAGATGTGTATTCAGAGACAGTCAGAAGGCACCAGATGGTTGACATAAGAAAAGACAACTTTCTAAAATTTGAATTTTCTGAATTACAATTTAAAATCCGACTTCTCCAGAAGTTGTGACTTTAAATTGTAATTCCAGAGTCACCAAACTTGGGAGTCTTGTCTCTTCCCAATTGGAAATGACACTTATAAAAGGTAATAAGGCAATCCCAATGTTATCCATGGGAGATATAGACCTTGCAGTAGTGAAAAATTATTCTGAGAGTTTTTTTTACTACTAGGACTTGTAAAACTTAAAAGTACATGTCCTCCTTTTTAAGTACACTGCCCCCTGCTCTTGGGCTTTCCAGGGCCTACCTTAGGGGTGACTTGTATGCATTAAGAAGGAAGGTGTGGGCCTGGCAAGAGAGTTAACTTGCAGGTTGACATGGGAGTTTAAAACTGCACACAAAGGCTCAGCAATGGCAGGTCTGAGTCATGTTTAAAGGGCTACCAAAGTGGGTAGCACAATCAGTGCTGCAGTCCTACCAGTATTCACACCAGTAGCATTTAATTTACAGGCCCTAGGCACACATAGTGCACTTTACTAGGGATGTATATGTAAAGGAAATATGCCAATTGTGGATAAGCCAGTGTTACAATGTTCTAAGCAGAGAGCACATGCACTTTAGTACTGGTTGATAGTGGAAAAGTGCCCAGAGTCCTAAAGCCAGCAAAAATGTGGTCATCAAAACAGGAAGTCAGAAGGCAAAAAAGTTACGGAAAACCATGTCAAGGACACCAGATATAATAGTCTTGTTTGTCTCCCAACATCCTACACAATGTACAGATCTCTGTTGCTCCCTATATAGGTACGCCCTATATGAATACCAATACATCCATACTGAAATACCAAAACGTAGCAATGCTCCTACTCAGGTACATCCTGCATAATGTACAGCTGTCTGTCACTCAATAGCTATAGTTATGCTACATGAATACTAATACATACATACTTACATATTAACATACCTGAGAGACAACAATGCTCCCATTCAGGTACAGGAGATTGATCAGACTGTGCTCACTGTCACATCAGCTTTTTTTTTGCAGTCACTTAGGATTTCTTCCATGCCACAGCAGTTTGAGACAATGCTGTCAGCAAGTCAAAAGTTAGGGGCAGATTTAAGACAAGTGGTGCAGCACCCAATGCAGTGTCACTTTCCTTGCACCCCTTAGCGCCCCGCTACCGCCACCATGTGGGCTCCGTATTTAAAATACAGTGCACCATGGCGCAGGGTAAGAGGCAATAGTGTCAGAACATTTTACGCTATTGATGTAGTGTTAAGGGTTAGCGCCAAAATTCTGGTGCTAACCCTGAACAGTACATAGGGACCCATTATAAATAATGGTGTGCCCCTTTAATGCCTGCTCTTTTAGGCTGTTTCATGCTGTAGGATTTCCTCCAAAACGACTTTCTCCTCAGTGATGGCTCTTACCTACAAGCATCTTTCCAAGCAGCACTTATAACCTGATTGCATCAGGTTTGTTTCAGAACTAGGGAGACTGCGTCTCAAAGACACTAGTACTGGTACTCAGTCCTGGAAGTTTCTTAAGCACACTGTGCACCAGATGATCACCTGTCAATGAGAGGTCCCTGTGTTAGAAATGGGGTCTGTAGTTGGCAGAGCTATTCACCGTTGTCCAAGAAGGAATCACAATCCTAGTCAGGGTAAGTCACTACACAACCTAAATGATCCTGTGCTCACTCTCTGGTAGCTTGTCAGAGAGCAGGCAGGCTTAACTTTGAAGGCAATGTGTAAAGTATTTGTGCAACAATTCATACAGTAACTCAGTGTAAACACCACAAAAAGTCTTCCACACCAGTTTAGGAAAATAGATAATATATATCTGAATAAAATAAGACCAAAACATCAAACAATCAATATGCACAAGTCAAGATATCACGTTTTAACGGTTTAAATGATTCTAAATCCTTAAGAATCAGTGGTTGTATCCTTTTAACAGACAGTACCTGGGATGCGTCAAAAATAATGATGCAGATGGGGCCACAGAGGAGGTAATGTGTTGAAAAGTAAGGCGATGCATCTGATTTTCCTGCGCGGCAAAGACGAAGTGCTGCTTCGTTCCATGCTGCAAGGTGATGCATCAATTTTCTGGAGCGCAGCCTTGGTTCCTTACTGTGATGCAAGGATATTTGGATGACCAGGGACGATTCGTTGAAAATCCAACATGCAGTGGTAGAAAGGAGCAGGCACTGGCAATGTGGCAATTTTACAGCCGCGAGACAGGCGCTGCATCAATTTCTGCAGGCGTTGCATCCAGTTTTTGATGCACTGCAATTTTCCTCTCTTTGGTGAAGACTTTGATGGCTCTGAGACTTCAGAACATGAGGCAAGCTCAATCCAAGCCCATGGAGAGCACTTGTGGAGGAAGGCAGATTTCTTCCAGCAGAGTCAGGGGCCAGCAGGCAGCATGGCAACAGGAGGAGAGCAGTCCTTTTCAGCAAAGCAGTCCAGGTGAGTCCTTTGGGCAGCCAGGCAGTCTTACTGACAGAGTCCAGTTGCTGATCCAGAAGTGTCTGATTTGGTGGGGACACAAGCCCAATATATTTACACCCATAAGTGCGTTGAAGTGGAGGAAACCTCAAAGAGTGATTTTGAAGTGCACACGTTCCCATTTCCATCCACCCTGTCTGCCAGGAGCCATGTGGGAGGCTATCAGTCCTTCGTATGAGGGCCGGCCACTGGCCTTTGAAGTGTAAGAGAGAGCCCCTCCACCCTTCCTGGAAATCCATCTGTATGCAGATGAATGCAGCTGAGTGTCCTGTGTATATGGCTGTCTGTATAGAATGCACAAGAGGAGATGTCAACCAGCACAGACCAGACGTGGACTGTAGACAGGCTGTAAGGCACAGATGGCAGTAAGTGCAGAGAACTGCCTACTTTCAAAAAGTGGCATTTCTTAAATAGTAATATGGGCTGGTGTCAGCACAAGAGGCCTGAAACTGCAGTGAAAGCATACCCTGGCCTGAATGCACCTGATCCCAGAAGCGCTAATCAGGTTTGGGTCTAGTTAGTATTACTAGGGGTAGGGCAGTCAGCATTCCGCCGCATGCAGAACTCTGCAGAATTTCAGAGTTTTTACCTAGGTTCAAAGCTCAGCTTCCTCTACAGAAAATGATTCGCCTGTTCCAATACAGGGTGGTTACTGATATATGTTTATATTTGTAGATCTCCTGGAAATCGATTCTCCCAGAAGGAAGTAGTATACCATTGCAAAGTCATCTGGACAGTACCATATTTAAGTGAGTGCAGGGACATTTGTTTTAATTAATCAACATGATTTAAGATGTAGCAGATCAGTCAGTTAATACAACCTCCACATTTGCTTCATAGAAACTATTGAAATACACATATTGAAAGAAGATTGGGATAACTACATGGCCGGTTTTGTAGCATAAATAAGGTCAACAGTTTAGAAATCAGGCACTTCTGTTAACCCCACACATAGTGATCATAAATTACTAAAACACAGTATTTTCTTCTATTTTTAGTTTCCAGTTGTTCTGTGTCCTGAGGAGAACCCCTAAATTTAGTAGGGTTTGAAACATATCGACAGTGTTGTATTCCAGAGAGCGTGTTGTAAAGACATTATTGGTGCAGGAGCATAATTACTTGTAAATGGTGTAAAATACATACCCCTGTCATCAACAATTGATTTTAAGTTGATTTAGTAATGCTTCTGGTTTTGCCCAACTAATGGAGCTGGGAATTATGTACTTAGTGTGGCTCCCGGGGGTTATTCAATTCAGAACTGGAATATAAGTATTTGCATGCTAATAGGTTGTTGGTGTTTTTTCACATGTCTCAACTATGCATTATGTAAAATGTTCAGTGGGTCATTAATTTTAATTAAAAGTTTGTTGGTATTGTTTTTCATGTATGTAGGCCAAATGTGTATGAGTTTTTTCTTTATAAAATGTCTTGGGAATATTTCAGAATATTAAAAAATAAATAGCCGATACAGTAATTAATTTGTGCACCTACAAAATAAGTGAATGGATCTAAGGATCGCCGGCATTGATATCGATATTGTTGTTGAATAAGGAGCTTGAAGTGGCATCTCTGCTGGACGGGGAGACAGGGGAGGTTTCCGGGGAGGGGGGGAGGAGGGGTTGGCGGTGATGTGGGTGCACCTGGGAAGGTCCTGGATGAGTCTGGCTGTGGTGTTCTATATTGTCTGGAGTCTCTTTAGGAGGTGGGAGGAGATGCAAGCGTTGGCTGGTGACTAGGGCCTGGGAGATGGTTTTCCTGGTGTTAGCTGGGATCCATCTGAAGATTCTGCAGAGCATGCAAAGGGTGTGGAAGCAGGAGGAGGTGACTGCATTGATCTGCCACCTCATGCTCAGCTGACTGTCGAGGATGATGCTGAGGTTGCACGTGTGCTCTGTGGGCATGGGAGTGGGTCCCAGTTCAGCTGGTCACCAGCTATGGTCCAATATGGAGCGTGTTTTTCCCAAAAATTAGAACTTTCATCTTGTCGAAGTTGAGGTTGAGGCAGTTTTCATCCAGTCGACTACGTTGGTCATGGCAGTGTGAAAGTTTGTTCTGGTGGTGGAAGGATCTTCAGTAAACGAGAGGATGAGCTGAGTATCGTTTGCATAGAAGATGATGTTGAGTCCATGGGATCTGACAATGTTGGCCAAGGGGTTTATGTAGATGTTGAACAATGTGTGGCTGAGGAATGAACCTTGGGTACACTGCAAATGATGCTCTTTGGTGAGGAGGTAAAGGGGGAAGTTGGACACTGTGGGTATGTCTTGTCAGGAAGGAGGCAAACCATTGGAGGGTATTGTTTTGTATCCCAATGCTGTGGAGGCTGTTAATGAGGGTATAGTGGGATGGTTATGTTTTAGTCATTGACATCTGTATGTGTGACTCAGTGTTGAAGTGTAAATGCTGGAGACCTTTGCCATTTGCATATGCATCTATTTCATCTCGATGAATAGGTATTGCCCAGTAGATGTGAGTTGTGTGCATGGTGATAACCAACTAGGGGCCTGATCTAGATCTTAGTGGAGGTGAATACTCTGTCACAAATGAATCCCGTCTGCCATATTACAATTCCATCATATCCTATGGGGATCATTATACAGCAGACGGGATATCTGTCAAGTTTGTGGCAGAGTATTCCATCCTCCGAGATCTAAATATGGCCCAATATTGCTTATCTGTGCTACGTTTGATGTGACTGAGGTGTGTGTTGTTTCCTATTGGCTTATGTTATTGTGAGTCACATAAGAGCCAGGTACATGGCATGCCTGGCATACCTGGACTGTGACTGGTGTTTGAATGGTGTCCTGCCTGATGTGTTCTGTTGCAGCTATGTCTGTTGGTACCGTTGCCCTAGAATTAATTACATTTAGGTGAGAAGGAAATTTGTTTCATTGTTGGTCAAAGGCAATTAGAAAGTGCAAACCTAGCTATAAGGGGAGTGAAGCATCATGTGCATTTATATAGAGAGAACATTGGTCACAGACAGGCAAATTGTGTGCAAGGGTTCACTTCCCAAGGATCACTGACAAATTATTGATGCATACAATATCGAAACACAAAAATATCAGAAAATAAATATTATTAACAAAACTATTGCTGTAATGTACGCAGATAATAAAATCACAAATATTGAGCATACAAATATCTTTGTTAAAAATATCGATTTTTACTAACATCAAAAACACAAATATTGGGAAAAAAATCACTACCTTTAAATAAACATATAATATGTCAAATATATTGGTTCATACAATTTCGACTACAATAATATTGGCAAACAAATTACATTATCATTAATAAATAGGAAAAGGAACTTCTTACCTACAACAATTTTTTAAATTGCAACTAAATATATCACATCTCAATTTTTTTTACAATTCCCCCCAATTAAATAAATATACATCTAAATTCATATTAATATAACCAAAAATATTTCCATTAACTACAAACATTTAAACAACCTAAATATTAATGATGTATAGATGTATATGTGTGTTTATATTTATATATAATATACACATATATGTTTGTACATATATATGTGTGTGTGTTTGTATACACACACACATATATACATACATAGATATACATGTATGTTTGTGTGTGTGTGTGTGTATATATATATATATATATATATTCATATATATTTATACATATATATTTTTTTTTTACCTAGTGTTGGTCACCACTAGGTAGTTATAGGTAGGACATGGTTTCTATAGAAATAAACTTTTTTGTTTTTCTAATAACTTTGCCGCTGTTTGATGATCCTTCACGTAATTTCCCAAGAAAATACGACGAGAAAAAGGGGGGGGTTCCAAAACACATTTTCCCCATTCATTTTTCCACAGGGATTTTGAAAAGCAATAGCGCCCAAACTATTGGATGGAATTTCACCAAATTTGGCAGAATGGTAGCCCTTGGTCTAGAAAGCGCCTTTTTCGTTATTTGTTGTAAATCTGTTCAGTAGTTTTAGAGAACTGAAAGGAAATCCAAATTTTTATAGATAGGGATGCAAAGGATTTGTGACCTCTCCCGATCTCGTTCTGAGATCTGATTGGCAGCTAACACTGGAAGTGTTGGCAGCGATGTTGGGACTCAGCTTCAGCCGAGTCCCAGAAAAAAAGTACAAAAATAAGAAAAGGGGCCAGGGTAGAGTGACCCTGACCTCTTAGCTCTAGTGTTGAGGTCTCAAAGAGACCCCCCTGGGGCTAAAAAGCATTTTTGTTTGGAGTTTTCACCATGATTTGTGGAGGAGCCGCGGATCCAGTGAAAGTTTTTTTTAAATTAAGTGCGGGCTCCCGTGCTTCGTTGCTTGAAGCCCCCGGGTGGGCCAAGTCCTGAGGAATTATTTATTGTAGTGTGGGGGTCTGCCTGGCCCCCCCCAAAGCCCCATGGATTGCTACCTCTCAAGAAACCTCCTCTTTGCTATTATCAAATTATGAGCGGGCGGTGTGCGGACACCTGCAGCTCTGGGGAACACCACCTCCCTGGGGCTATTAAGAAATTGAGTGGAGGGGGCCACATAGCCCCCACACAGCCTCGGGGACCACCACCTCGCTGGGGCTATTAATTAAGAAATTGTGTGTGGGGGGGCCATGCAGTCCCCCCACAGCCCCGGGGCCCACCAACTCGCTGAGGTAGCTACCATTTTGGACCCCCTGCAGCCCCAGGGACCACTACCTCCCTAGGGCTATACTCATGGGAGGGGCGCTGTGCGGTCCCCCTTTATGAGCCACTGATGTCCCTGGGGAGCCCCAGGGTTGGCTCATGGTATGTCCCGGGGTGCCCACCCCTGGGACATAGCTGTTTGCTGTGGCTTGGCTGCAGCTTTAAAGCTGCAGCCAATTCACAGAAAATACTCCTGTCCAATGCAGGGAGAGCTGTATTACAGTTCTCCCTTCATCAGAGCGGAAGTTTCCTCTGTCTGCCTGCCTGAGGAGATGCTGGCTGGCTGACAGAGGAAACTGCTCTCACATAGAGCTGCTTTAGCTCCCTCCCTCACAGGAGGTGGGAGCCAGCTGGGTTTGTGGGGGCTTTCAGGCTTCAACCATGGTCCCCAACATTGTGACTGAATGCCTTGGGGGGCACCCAGGTCACATGGCCAGGCCCCTGGGGATGGGATCCCCAGGGCCAAGATCTGCCTCGGGAGGCGGGCCACGTGGGCCCCTCCCCTAAACGAAAATGTATTTACGCTGGAGGATTGTAGGAAAGTAGCCTCTTTCTAGCTTGGTTACCCCCACTTTTGGCCTGTTTGTCAGTATGTTTGACTGTGTTCACTGCGATCCTGCTAACCAGGACCCCAGTTACTGTGCTCTCTACTCTAAATTTGGTTGCTGGTAACTTTTTATCCCCACAATTGGCATACTGGTACCCCTATGTATGTCCCTAGTATATGGTACCTAGGTACCCAGGGCATTGGGGTTCCAGGGGATCCCTATGGGCTGCAGCAGTTATTCTGCCACCCGTAGGGAGCCCATGCAAAGGGTTCTGCAGGCCTGCCATTGCAGTCTGCATGAACCTTGTGCACACACCTGGTTTCACTACAGATCACTGCACCAGGTCACTCCTATGGTAGGGCCTCTCAGCCCAGAGGGCAGGGTGCAGGTATCTCTGTGTGAGGGCACCCCTACACTAGCAGAGGTACCCCATGACCTCCAGACCCATTTTACTGGACTTTGTGAGTGTGGGGATGCCATTTTATATGTGTACCGGACATAGGTCATCATCTATGTCCAGCTACATAATGGTATCTCCGAACTTGGGCATGTTTGGTATCAAACATGTCAGAATCATACCCCAATACTATTGCAAGTATTGGAAGTATAATTCCATGCACTCTGGGGCTCCTTAGAAGACCCCCAGCATTGCTTCCACCAGTATTACAGGGTTTTCCGGGCAGCCCAGCTGCTGCCACCCCTCAGACAGATTTCTGCCCTCCTACTGCTTGATCTGATCAAGCCAAGGAAGGCTGAACAAAGGATTTCTTGGTGTGACTGGCTTGGGAAGGGTAGCCTCCCCAAGCCACTGGCTTGCTTTGAAGGGCACATTTGGTGCCCTTTGTGCATTAACCTGTCCATACCAGTTAAGGGACCCACAGTCTCTGCTCTGGTGCGAAACTGGACAATGGAAAGGGGAGTGACCACTCACCTGTCCATCACCACCCCAGGGGTGGTGCCCAGAGCTTCCCCAGAGGGTCCCTGGTTTCTGCCATTGTGCGTCCATGGTTGGCAGGGAATTCTATGAGCATCTGAGTGTCCAGGCCAGGCAGGTGACGTCAGAGGCATCCTCTGATAGTTAGTTACCTCGTTAAGTGACCAAGCCCCCTTTTTGGGATATATAGGGTCTTCCTCTGGGGTGGGTCCTCAGATTCGGCTTTCAAGATTCCAGCAGGACTCCTCTGCAACCTCTTCTTTGACTTCTAGCCTCCGGACCCACAAATGGACCCTTCAGGGACCTGCAAGTTGCAGATCCATGAGGAAGACTCTTCTGCAACATTGTACCCAGAATTCCTGCCAGCTTTACAATATTGTGGCTGTCTAGCTCAAAATGCACAAGAGCCCAGCTGTCACCCACCCAGATGTGTATTCAGAGACAGTCAGAAGGCACCAGATGGTTGACATAAGAAAAGACAACTTTCTAAAATTTGAATTTTCTGAATTACAATTTAAAATCCGACTTCTCCAGAAGTTGTGACTTTAAATTGTAATTCCAGAGTCACCAAACTTGGGAGTCTTGTCTCTTCCCAATTGGAAATGACACTTATAAAAGGTAATAAGGCAATCCCAATGTTATCCATGGGAGATATAGACCTTGCAGTAGTGAAAAATTATTCTGAGAGTTTTTTTTACTACTAGGACTTGTAAAACTTAAAAGTACATGTCCTCCTTTTTAAGTACACTGCCCCCTGCTCTTGGGCTTTCCAGGGCCTACCTTAGGGGTGACTTGTATGCATTAAGAAGGAAGGTGTGGGCCTGGCAAGAGAGTTAACTTGCAGGTTGACATGGGAGTTTAAAACTGCACACAAAGGCTCAGCAATGGCAGGTCTGAGTCATGTTTAAAGGGCTACCAAAGTGGGTAGCACAATCAGTGCTGCAGTCCTACCAGTATTCACACCAGTAGCATTTAATTTACAGGCCCTAGGCACACATAGTGCACTTTACTAGGGATGTATATGTAAAGGAAATATGCCAATTGTGGATAAGCCAGTGTTACAATGTTCTAAGCAGAGAGCACATGCACTTTAGTACTGGTTGATAGTGGAAAAGTGCCCAGAGTCCTAAAGCCAGCAAAAATGTGGTCATCAAAACAGGAAGTCAGAAGGCAAAAAAGTTACGGAAAACCATGTCAAGGACACCAGATATAATAGTCTTGTTTGTCTCCCAACATCCTACACAATGTACAGATCTCTGTTGCTCCCTATATAGGTACGCCCTATATGAATACCAATACATCCATACTGAAATACCAAAACGTAGCAATGCTCCTACTCAGGTACATCCTGCATAATGTACAGCTGTCTGTCACTCAATAGCTATAGTTATGCTACATGAATACTAATACATACATATTAACATACCTGAGAGACAACAATGCTCCCATTCAGGTACAGGAGATTGATCAGACTGTGCTCACTGTCACATCAGCTTTTTTTTTGCAGTCACTTAGGATTTCTTCCATGCCACAGCAGTTTGAGACAATGCTGTCAGCAAGTCAAAAGTTAGGGGCAGATTTAAGACAAGTGGTGCAGCACCCAATGCAGTGTCACTTTCCTTGCACCCCTTAGCGCCCCGCTACCGCCACCATGTGGGCTCCGTATTTAAAATACAGTGCACCATGGCGCAGGGTAAGAGGCAATAGTGTCAGAACATTTTACGCTATTGATGTAGTGTTAAGGGTTAGCGCCAAAATTCTGGTGCTAACCCTGAACAGTACATAGGGACCCATTATAAATAATGGTGTGCCCCTTTAATGCCTGCTCTTTTAGGCTGTTTCATGCTGTAGGATTTCCTCCAAAACGACTTTCTCCTCAGTGATGGCTCTTACCTACAAGCATCTTTCCAAGCAGCACTTATAACCTGATTGCATCAGGTTTGTTTCAGAACTAGGGAGACTGCGTCTCAAAGACACTAGTACTGGTACTCAGTCCTGGAAGTTTCTTAAGCACACTGTGCACCAGATGATCACCTGTCAATGAGAGGTCCCTGTGTTAGAAATGGGGTCTGTAGTTGGCAGAGCTATTCACCGTTGTCCAAGAAGGAATCACAATCCTAGTCAGGGTAAGTCACTACACAACCTAAATGATCCTGTGCTCACTCTCTGGTAGCTTGTCAGAGAGCAGGCAGGCTTAACTTTGAAGGCAATGTGTAAAGTATTTGTGCAACAATTCATACAGTAACTCAGTGTAAACACCACAAAAAGTCTTCCACACCAGTTTAGGAAAATAGATAATATATATCTGAATAAAATAAGACCAAAACATCAAACAATCAATATGCACAAGTCAAGATATCACGTTTTAACGGTTTAAATGATTCTAAATCCTTAAGAATCAGTGGTTGTATCCTTTTAACAGACAGTACCTGGGATGCGTCAAAAATAATGATGCAGATGGGGCCACAGAGGAGGTAATGTGTTGAAAAGTAAGGCGATGCATCTGATTTTCCTGCGCGGCAAAGACGAAGTGCTGCTTCGTTCCATGCTGCAAGGTGATGCATCAATTTTCTGGAGCGCAGCCTTGGTTCCTTACTGTGATGCAAGGATATTTGGATGACCAGGGACGATTCGTTGAAAATCCAACATGCAGTGGTAGAAAGGAGCAGGCACTGGCAATGTGGCAATTTTACAGCCGCGAGACAGGCGCTGCATCAATTTCTGCAGGCGTTGCATCCAGTTTTTGATGCACTGCAATTTTCCTCTCTTTGGTGAAGACTTTGATGGCTCTGAGACTTCAGAACATGAGGCAAGCTCAATCCAAGCCCATGGAGAGCACTTGTGGAGGAAGGCAGATTTCTTCCAGCAGAGTCAGGGGCCAGCAGGCAGCATGGCAACAGGAGGAGAGCAGTCCTTTTCAGCAAAGCAGTCCAGGTGAGTCCTTTGGGCAGCCAGGCAGTCTTACTGACAGAGTCCAGTTGCTGATCCAGAAGTGTCTGATTTGGTGGGGACACAAGCCCAATATATTTACACCCATAAGTGCGTTGAAGTGGAGGAAACCTCAAAGAGTGATTTTGAAGTGCACACGTTCCCATTTCCATCCACCCTGTCTGCCAGGAGCCATGTGGGAGGCTATCAGTCCTTCGTATGAGGGCCGGCCACTGGCCTTTGAAGTGTAAGAGAGAGCCCCTCCACCCTTCCTGGAAATCCATCTGTATGCAGATGAATGCAGCTGAGTGTCCTGTGTATATGGCTGTCTGTATAGAATGCACAAGAGGAGATGTCAACCAGCACAGACCAGACGTGGACTGTAGACAGGCTGTAAGGCACAGATGGCAGTAAGTGCAGAGAACTGCCTACTTTCAAAAAGTGGCATTTCTTAAATAGTAATATGGGCTGGTGTCAGCACAAGAGGCCTGAAACTGCAGTGAAAGCATACCCTGGCCTGAATGCACCTGATCCCAGAAGCGCTAATCAGGTTTGGGTCTAGTTAGTATTACTAGGGGTAGGGCAGTCAGCATTCCGCCGCATGCAGAACTCTGCAGAATTTCAGAGTTTTTACCTAGGTTCAAAGCTCAGCTTCCTCTACAGAAAATGATTCGCCTGTTCCAATACAGGGTGGTTACTGATATATGTTTATATTTGTAGATCTCCTGGAAATCGATTCTCCCAGAAGGAAGTAGTATACCATTGCAAAGTCATCTGGACAGTACCATATTTAAGTGAGTGCACGGACATTTGTTTTAATTAATCAACATGATTTAAGATGTAGCAGATCAGTCAGTTAATACAACCTCCACATTTGCTTCATAGAAACTATTGAAATACACATATTGAAAGAAGATTGGGATAACTACATGGCCGGTTTTGTAGCATAAATAAGGTCAACAGTTTAGAAATCAGGCACTTCTGTTAACCCCACACATAGTGATCATAAATTACTAAAACACAGTATTTTCTTCTATTTTTAGTTTCCAGTTGTTCTGTGTCCTGAGGAGAACCCCTAAATTTAGTAGGGTTTGAAACATATCGACAGTGTTGTATTCCAGAGAGCGTGTTGTAAAGACATTATTGGTGCAGGAGCATAATTACTTGTAAATGGTGTAAAATACATACCCCTGTCATCAACAATTGATTTTAAGTTGATTTAGTAATGCTTCTGGTTTTGCCCAACTAATGGAGCTGGGAATTATGTACTTAGTGTGGCTCCCGGTGGTTATTCAATTCAGAACTGGAATATAAGTATTTGCATGCTAATAGGTTGTTGGTGTTTTTTCACATGTCTCAACTATGCATTATGTAAAATGTTCAGTGGGTCATTAATTTTAATTAAAAGTTTGTTGGTATTGTTTTTCATGTATGTAGGCCAAATGTGTATGAGTTTTTTCTTTATAAAATGTCTTGGGAATATTTCAGAATATTAAAAAATAAATAGCCGATACAGTAATTAATTTGTGCACCTACAAAATAAGTGAATGGATCTAAGGATCGCCGGCATTGATATCGATATTGTTGTTGAATAAGGAGCTTGAAGTGGCATCTCTGCTGGACGGGGAGACAGGGGAGGTTTCCGGGGAGGGGGGGAGGAGGGGTTGGCGGTGATGTGGGTGCACCTGGGAAGGTCCTGGATGAGTCTGGCTGTGGTGTTCTATATTGTCTGGAGTCTCTTTAGGAGGTGGGAGGAGATGCAAGCGTTGGCTGGTGACTAGGGCCTGGGAGATGGTTTTCCTGGTGTTAGCTGGGATCCATCTGAAGATTCTGCAGAGCATGCAAAGGGTGTGGAAGCAGGAGGAGGTGACTGCATTGATCTGCCACCTCATGCTCAGCTGACTGTCGAGGATGATGCTGAGGTTGCACGTGTGCTCTGTGGGCATGGGAGTGGGTCCCAGTTCAGCTGGTCACCAGCTATGGTCCAATATGGAGCGTGTTTTTCCCAAAAATTAGAACTTTCATCTTGTCGAAGTTGAGGTTGAGGCAGTTTTCATCCAGTCGACTACGTTGGTCATGGCAGTGTGAAAGTTTGTTCTGGTGGTGGAAGGATCTTCAGTAAACGAGAGGATGAGCTGAGTATCGTTTGCATAGAAGATGATGTTGAGTCCATGGGATCTGACAATGTTGGCCAAGGGGTTTATGTAGATGTTGAACAATGTGTGGCTGAGGAATGAACCTTGGGTACACTGCAAATGATGCTCTTTGGTGAGGAGGTAAAGGGGGAAGTTGGACACTGTGGGTATGTCTTGTCAGGAAGGAGGCAAACCATTGGAGGGTATTGTTTTGTATCCCAATGCTGTGGAGGCTGTTAATGAGGGTATAGTGGGATGGTTATGTTTTAGTCATTGACATCTGTATGTGTGACTCAGTGTTGAAGTGTAAATGCTGGAGACCTTTGCCATTTGCATATGCATCTATTTCATCTCGATGAATAGGTATTGCCCAGTAGATGTGAGTTGTGTGCATGGTGATAACCAACTAGGGGCCTGATCTAGATCTTAGTGGAGGTGAATACTCTGTCACAAATGAATCCCGTCTGCCATATTACAATTCCATCATATCCTATGGGGATCATTATACAGCAGACGGGATATCTGTCAAGTTTGTGGCAGAGTATTCCATCCTCCGAGATCTAAATATGGCCCAATATTGCTTATCTGTGCTACGTTTGATGTGACTGAGGTGTGTGTTGTTTCCTATTGGCTTATGTTATTGTGAGTCACATAAGAGCCAGGTACATGGCATGCCTGGCATACCTGGACTGTGACTGGTGTTTGAATGGTGTCCTGCCTGATGTGTTCTGTTGCAGCTATGTCTGTTGGTACCGTTGCCCTAGAATTAATTACATTTAGGTGAGAAGGAAATTTGTTTCATTGTTGGTCAAAGGCAATTAGAAAGTGCAAACCTAGCTATAAGGGGAGTGAAGCATCATGTGCATTTATATAGAGAGAACATTGGTCACAGACAGGCAAATTGTGTGCAAGGGTTCACTTCCCAAGGATCACTGACAAATTATTGATGCATACAATATCGAAACACAAAAATATCAGAAAATAAATATTATTAACAAAACTATTGCTGTAATGTACGCAGATAATAAAATCACAAATATTGAGCATACAAATATCTTTGTTAAAAATATCGATTTTTACTAACATCAAAAACACAAATATTGGGAAAAAAATCACTACCTTTAAATAAACATATAATATGTCAAATATATTGGTTCATACAATTTCGACTACAATAATATTGGCAAACAAATTACATTATCATTAATAAATAGGAAAAGGAACTTCTTACCTACAACAATTTTTTAAATTGCAACTAAATATATCACATCTCAATTTTTTTTACAATTCCCCCCAATTAAATAAATATACATCTAAATTCATATTAATATAACCAAAAATATTTCCATTAACTACAAACATTTAAACAACCTAAATATTAATGATGTATAGATGTATATGTGTGTTTATATTTATATATAATATACACATATATGTTTGTACATATATATGTGTGTGTGTTTGTATACACACACACATATATACATACATAGATATACATGTATGTTTGTGTGTGTGTGTGTGTATATATATATATATATATATATTCATATATATTTATACATATATATTTTTTTTTTACCTAGTGTTGGTCACCACTAGGTAGTTATAGGTAGGACATGGTTTCTATAGAAATAAACTTTTTTGTTTTTCTAATAACTTTGCCGCTGTTTGATGATCCTTCACGTAATTTCCCAAGAAAATACGACGAGAAAAAGGGGGGGGTTCCAAAACACATTTTCCCCATTCATTTTTCCACAGGGATTTTGAAAAGCAATAGCGCCCAAACTATTGGATGGAATTTCACCAAATTTGGCAGAATGGTAGCCCTTGGTCTAGAAAGCGCCTTTTTCGTTATTTGTTGTAAATCTGTTCAGTAGTTTTAGAGAACTGAAAGGAAATCCAAATTTTTATAGATAGGGATGCAAAGGATTTGTGACCTCTCCCGATCTCGTTCTGAGATCTGATTGGCAGCTAACACTGGAAGTGTTGGCAGCGATGTTGGGACTCAGCTTCAGCCGAGTCCCAGAAAAAAAGTACAAAAATAAGAAAAGGGGCCAGGGTAGAGTGACCCTGACCTCTTAGCTCTAGTGTTGAGGTCTCAAAGAGACCCCCCTGGGGCTAAAAAGCATTTTTGTTTGGAGTTTTCACCATGATTTGTGGAGGAGCCGCGGATCCAGTGAAAGTTTTTTTTAAATTAAGTGCGGGCTCCCGTGCTTCGTTGCTTGAAGCCCCCGGGTGGGCCAAGTCCTGAGGAATTATTTATTGTAGTGTGGGGGTCTGCCTGGCCCCCCCCAAAGCCCCATGGATTGCTACCTCTCAAGAAACCTCCTCTTTGCTATTATCAAATTATGAGCGGGCGGTGTGCGGACACCTGCAGCTCTGGGGAACACCACCTCCCTGGGGCTATTAAGAAATTGAGTGGAGGGGGCCACATAGCCCCCACACAGCCTCGGGGACCACCACCTCGCTGGGGCTATTAATTAAGAAATTGTGTGTGGGGGGGCCATGCAGTCCCCCCACAGCCCCGGGGCCCACCAACTCGCTGAGGTAGCTACCATTTTGGACCCCCTGCAGCCCCAGGGACCACTACCTCCCTAGGGCTATACTCATGGGAGGGGCGCTGTGCGGTCCCCCTTTATGAGCCACTGATGTCCCTGGGGAGCCCCAGGGTTGGCTCATGGTATGTCCCGGGGTGCCCACCCCTGGGACATAGCTGTTTGCTGTGGCTTGGCTGCAGCTTTAAAGCTGCAGCCAATTCACAGAAAATACTCCTGTCCAATGCAGGGAGAGCTGTATTACAGTTCTCCCTTCATCAGAGCGGAAGTTTCCTCTGTCTGCCTGCCTGAGGAGATGCTGGCTGGCTGACAGAGGAAACTGCTCTCACATAGAGCTGCTTTAGCTCCCTCCCTCACAGGAGGTGGGAGCCAGCTGGGTTTGTGGGGGCTTTCAGGCTTCAACCATGGTCCCCAACATTGTGACTGAATGCCTTGGGGGGCACCCAGGTCACATGGCCAGGCCCCTGGGGATGGGATCCCCAGGGCCAAGATCTGCCTCGGGAGGCGGGCCACGTGGGCCCCTCCCCTAAACGAAAATGTATTTACGCTGGAGGATTGTAGGAAAGTAGCCTCTTTCTAGCTTGGTTACCCCCACTTTTGGCCTGTTTGTCAGTATGTTTGACTGTGTTCACTGCGATCCTGCTAACCAGGACCCCAGTTACTGTGCTCTCTACTCTAAATTTGGTTGCTGGTAACTTTTTATCCCCACAATTGGCATACTGGTACCCCTATGTATGTCCCTAGTATATGGTACCTAGGTACCCAGGGCATTGGGGTTCCAGGGGATCCCTATGGGCTGCAGCAGTTATTCTGCCACCCGTAGGGAGCCCATGCAAAGGGTTCTGCAGGCCTGCCATTGCAGTCTGCATGAACCTTGTGCACACACCTGGTTTCACTACAGATCACTGCACCAGGTCACTCCTATGGTAGGGCCTCTCAGCCCAGAGGGCAGGGTGCAGGTATCTCTGTGTGAGGGCACCCCTACACTAGCAGAGGTACCCCATGACCTCCAGACCCATTTTACTGGACTTTGTGAGTGTGGGGATGCCATTTTATATGTGTACCGGACATAGGTCATCATCTATGTCCAGCTACATAATGGTATCTCCGAACTTGGGCATGTTTGGTATCAAACATGTCAGAATCATACCCCAATACTATTGCAAGTATTGGAAGTATAATTCCATGCACTCTGGGGCTCCTTAGAAGACCCCCAGCATTGCTTCCACCAGTATTACAGGGTTTTCCGGGCAGCCCAGCTGCTGCCACCCCTCAGACAGATTTCTGCCCTCCTACTGCTTGATCTGATCAAGCCAAGGAAGGCTGAACAAAGGATTTCTTGGTGTGACTGGCTTGGGAAGGGTAGCCTCCCCAAGCCACTGGCTTGCTTTGAAGGGCACATTTGGTGCCCTTTGTGCATTAACCTGTCCATACCAGTTAAGGGACCCACAGTCTCTGCTCTGGTGCGAAACTGGACAATGGAAAGGGGAGTGACCACTCACCTGTCCATCACCACCCCAGGGGTGGTGCCCAGAGCTTCCCCAGAGGGTCCCTGGTTTCTGCCATTGTGCGTCCATGGTTGGCAGGGAATTCTATGAGCATCTGAGTGTCCAGGCCAGGCAGGTGACGTCAGAGGCATCCTCTGATAGTTAGTTACCTCGTTAAGTGACCAAGCCCCCTTTTTGGGATATATAGGGTCTTCCTCTGGGGTGGGTCCTCAGATTCGGCTTTCAAGATTCCAGCAGGACTCCTCTGCAACCTCTTCTTTGACTTCTAGCCTCCGGACCCACAAATGGACCCTTCAGGGACCTGCAAGTTGCAGATCCATGAGGAAGACTCTTCTGCAACATTGTACCCAGAATTCCTGCCAGCTTTACAATATTTCCGAAGCTGTGCATCCTCAGAATATTGTGGCTCTTCAGCCTGCACAAGAAGAAGAAGGAACCTCCCTTGGGTTGAAGGCATCACTTCCCTGCATCCGCAGGTACCTGGCTGCATCAACGACTGGCTGCGTGGATCTGCCCTCATCCTGAGTGGCGTGGATCCTGCATCACCAGTGGTGGCCTAGAGAGTTCCCCTTGGTCCTCTCTACCAGCTGTCACAGTTTGGTGGTGGTAAGACCTTTCCACTCCATGCAAAACAGCACCCCTGTGCACTGCATAATTTGCAGCTGCCAAGGCTTGTTTGCTTCACCTCCAAGGGGAACTTAAGGTAACATGTAGCTCTTGCCCCAGCACTTCCTCTTGCCACTTGTGGTCCTCTTGGCTGAGTAAGCCCAGCTGCTGCCACCCCTCAGACAGGTTTCTGCCCTCCTGCTGCTTGATCTTATCAAGCCCAGGAAGGCAGAACAAAGGATTTCCTTTGAGAATACTCTAACTATAACTGTTACCAAAGTGGGAGCAACTTCTGTGATGCTCTGTGGGCTGCTTCAGAGACTTCTGTGTCCCTGTCCTGTGGGACACCTATGAGTGCTGCCTCTGCACCTGTGGGCCTTCTGTGACGCAAAGGGTGTCCTGAGACTCCCCCTCCTGGGTAGACTCCTCCTGGACCTTGCTGGTCCCCGGCAGCACTTATTTTCCTCCAAATGCGAACTTCCCTTTGCCAGCGCTTGTTGGTGGAAATCCTTAACCAGCACCCGTCTTCAATCCAGCTTTCAGCGTGGGACATCTTTGGCATGCATCAGGAACTCTTCTGCAGCGTCTGTGCTTCAGTGCTGACCTGCCTTCCTTCCTTGTCGACCAACTCCACAAGGTACCTCGGGTGGGTAGTATCTCCTACTCCCCCTGGACTCCACAGACATTTCTGGACTTGGTTCCCTCTCTCCACAGGTCTCCATCTTCAGTAATCCATTTCTGATTTCTTGTAGGATATTCTGGGTGTCTTCTTTTTCTTCTTTTTATCCTTTGGGGTGGTTTTGGGGAAATCTAGCTTTTTACTCCTGCATTCCTGGTCACAGGGTGGGTACTGGATTACTTACCTGTGTGATTTCCTAGTACTCCCAGCTCCCCTCTACATGATTTACTTACCTAGGTGGGTGCCCTGCGTTCGCATTACACTTTCTTATTATATGGTTTGAGCTCCTATTGTTCATTGTTATTTTACACTGCTTTCCAACCTTTTTTAAGCCTCTTACTGTATATATATATATATATATATATATATAAATATATATATATATATATATATATAGTGTATTTACTTACCTCCTATTGGAGGGTTGCCTTTCTAGTATTTTCTGATACTGTGTTCCAAAAATAAAGTACCTTTATTTTTGTACAACCAAGTATTTTCTTTCTTGTGTGTAAGTACTGTATGACGGAAGTGGTATTGAATGAGCTTTGAATGTCTCCTAGATAAGCCTTGGCTGCTCATCCACAGCTACCTCTAAAGAGGCTGTCTTCTAGACACTTCACTGAGAGGAGATACGTGGATGTGGTATAAGGTGTAAGTACCATAGGTACCCACCACACAACAGGCCTGCTTCCTACAAGGATGGGGTACCTGGGGACAAGATTGACCTGGGGAGGGGGACCGTGGGCCTCCCTTCCATAAATATACATTTTAGAAGGCCAGGCCCTGGGGTATGGGGTCCCTGGGCAGAGATAAGCCTGGGGAGGAGGCTGTGCAGGCCCACACCCCCAAAACAATTAAATGTTTGGCCTGGGCCCTGGGGGGTGTGGTTCCCGGGTTGAGATTCGCATAGGGAGGGGGACCTTGCAGGGTTTGGTTGGTATTGGGGTTGACCACAAGTACTGGCCGCAGGCCAGGCCCTGCGGACAATCGCTGCAGGCACAGCGAAAGGCTGTGCATAGCACAGGGCTGGGTAGTTGTAGGGGTTGGCTGCAGGGGCTGGCCGTGGGGTCCTGGGGCCAACAATGCACGGACGGCAGGGGCGCGAGTTATAGTTACCTAAAAAACATGATTTACAGTTACTTGAGAGTACTATAACTGTTGAATTTCTTTGGTTTGGTAATGTGAGCCTAACTATAACATCCTGTAACCTTTGGTTTTTTTTATATTTAAGTGAATATATATATCTATATATCTAATATATGTAGACATATATATATATATATATATATATATATTACCTACTGGCAATTGCCAGTAGGTAGTTATAGTTAATACCTAGTTTCCATAGGAAGAGCATTTTTTCTTTTGGTAATTACTTTGGCGCCACTTCACAAATCTTCATGAAAGTTTCAAAACTAATACAGCAGTCAGTTCAGTTGCTGTCTTGAAAGTTTTGAGGGCTGGGAAAAAGAGGGGTGTCCTAAAACATGTTTTCCCCATGCATTTTCCCATAGGAATTATGAACACTACTGCAACTTGAATCGCTGAACGGAATAACACTAAATTTGGTAGAAAGCTAGATCTTGCTCCAGAAAGATCTCTTTTTGTTATTTGGTATAAATCTGTTGAGTAGTTTTTGAGTTATTAAAGATATACTACTTATAGATACCAAGGGCTGCAGATCCTGCACTGGTCCATGTGCAGGGGATCTGTGGACCGAAGTCATCCGAAGTCAAAAGCAAATCCCTGCATGACTGTCAGCAACCGGAGATAAAAGTTGCTGCTGGCATTTTGTTTCTCAGGTGGCCTGGGGGGGGGGCTCATTACGACTACGGTGGTAGATGGACTGCCAGCCTCACGGTGATGGTCTGACCACTACAACTGTGACGATCTGACTGTAACATCACAACTCTGGCAGGACGCCGTCTCTGCCGGGAACGTGGTTCGTGCTGGGTAAACGGAGGCCGGAGTTGTACTCAGTGTCGGCGCCACTGAATTCAGCGCTGCTGTGCTGATTACAACCTACTTTCCACCATCCTTTCCATGGAGGGTACCCTGCAATGGAAAGGCTGGTGGAAAGCCTGCACTGTGGGCCACAGCACGGCCTCTGCACTGTGGGCCACAGCACGGCCCCTGCACAGTCCATGCCAATGGCACCATCGGAATGTGCAGTCTGCTTTGCAGACAGTGTGCATTCTGATGGTGCTGGAGTGCTATGGTACTGGACTCTGCTCCCTTATGAGAGCTGGAGCCAATACTGTGGCACTGTTCCTGCCAGGTAGCCTGGCAGGAAGCTCATGATACAATGTTCTGGCTGGACAGCCCTGCGGGAACATTGTAATAAGGTCCTCCCTGCGAGTTTGGCAGTCGGGCAAGCCGACTGCCAATTTCATAACGAGGCCCACAGTGGCCCAAAGTGAAAAATCACATAAGTGGTCAGGATACAGGTACCTTGACCCCATAGGACAGATGGAGAGGGTATCCATAGAGGTTCACTGAAAATAACAAAGGTTACAGGGATATTATAGTTAGGGTCATGTTTTACACGCACAAAACCATAGAAATTCAGAAGTTATGGTTATACTTACAGTATATGAAGAAACTAATATGTTAATGTTTATTTTTAGGTTAACATATATATGTTTAACCCCATGAGTGCGCGCATCGGCCACTGGCCGCACTACCTCCCTGGTGCGGGTTATGACCAGTGACCGACACCAGGGAGAGGGTATTTAATTCCCCATCTGGAGCTTCCGTGTCTCCCCCAGCCCCTCCCACACCCCCTGCGGAATGCTGACGCCACTATCTGTTTTCCCCACCGGAGCAGGAAGCAGAAGTAAGGCCGCTTCCTGCTCCAGTGGGGAAAGCGGACCTAAACGGGCCTCCCCACTGTTCGGGAAGGCCTTGTTTGAAAGGGGAGATTCTCCCCTTTCAAACAAGGCCTTCATGAAAGAGTTTCCTGTCCCTGGATTGCAGTGCATCTGCGATCCAAGGCCAGGAAACCCCACTAGACACCCGGGATTTCACTTTGTTGGGGGGGGGTGTAATCACCCTCTGAAAAAAGGCTATTCTCCCCCCCCACTCTCGAGGGGCACATTTTGTTTTTTAAAGTGAGTTTAACCCTGGGGGAGTATAATCGGGCCCCAAGGGAAACCATACAGCTATTAAAAAATATATATAAATCTATATATAGATCTATAGATCATCCCCCAGGGAAACCACACCCACATATAAAAGTGATATTTGTATTACATATATATATATATATATATATATTATACTGGACTTCAAATTTAGCCTTTCTTGAAATGATGTATAAAATTTAATATGTGTTCTTGTTAGATTAGATATGTCAATCTAGGCAAATCACAGCCTCAGGGGATTGGAGAATGTTGCTAGTAATTGGGGTACTATACCTAGATGTGGGAATATTCAGGGTTTTTATGGTATAAACATACATTAGAAAATTTCACAGTGGGCATTATGCCTAGATAAAAACATCTGACCAGAGCAGGTAATCAAGAGACATAGATAGCCATAGAGGTTAATTGACATAACAAGATCTCAGAGTAGCACGATCCTGAATTGTAGTAGAAGTTGATACAGCAATGAATTTGATAATTCTAAAAAAGATGTTTGTATTTTATTTGTGTTTTAATTTATGTTGCTTTTTGTAGATACACTACATGTCCCATAATGCCTCTTAATGGATTTTGTGACTTTTATGTATAAAGGGCAACAAAGCAAAAGGACTCACTGACCTGACAAAGACTGCTCTGGTCGAAACGAGTTGGTTACTTGCATATATGGTGGAATAAAGGAACTTATTACGTTCAGGGAGCGCAATGCAAATTCTTTGTTGAAAATTGAAAGTTCAAGGGATCAGTCTACCCTCCAGCACACGCACCAGCTGTGGAGCGCACCATTCAGAATGGTCGCATTGGGAATTTATATAACTATATAAGCGTATATATATATATATATAGAGAGAGAGAGAGAGAGAGAGAGATATATATATATATAGATATATATATATATATATATATATATCTATATATATATATATACACACATATACATATATA
The DNA here is from genome assembly GCF_031143425.1 of Pleurodeles waltl. Classification (NCBI taxonomy): domain Eukaryota; kingdom Metazoa; phylum Chordata; class Amphibia; order Caudata; family Salamandridae; genus Pleurodeles; species Pleurodeles waltl. The sequence goes on along the minus strand of NC_090444.1, from coordinate 146,416,680 downwards.
TATATATATATATATATATATATATATGTTTATGTATGTATATATATTCGCCTCCAGTTCTCTTGTAGCTTGCGTCTTCAAAGCAATGCACATACTTCAACTGACATGTTTCAACTGAAGCTTTTAGGCAGCAATAAAAAAGTCAAATAACCAAATAACTCTTGTGATTATGTTTCTGCTAGAAGTTTTGATGCCATAAAGTAGCACAGAAGGTATATATATCTACTGCAAAGATCAAAACTGTATTATATGTGAATAGTTGAGTGGACTAGTAAAGCCAGCCATTACCTGCGCTATAATACAGATGAACTGTATGTGCGAGGGGGGCTATGGAGAGATGAAGAGCACTTTTGCTGAGTGGTTGTGAGGGAATCAGAGGAGGAGGTCATGGGAGTGGGAACACCAATAACGATTGTTGGACTGGGCGCTAGAGGCGCTAAAGAATGTGACGATTGGTATGTGAAAAGGTGAAGTAAAAGTGTGTCTTTTTTTTTTTTTGTTTGTGTCTTGAGAGAACGTTTTGTTGAGGGAAGAAGCAAAGGTAAGGTGACCTTTACTGTTGAATGCATCACACACACACACACTGTGACTGTCTACATAGGCTAGGGTTTTAGAGCGACAGTTTAGCCAGTAGCAGAGATGGCGGCTTGTTGGATGTCTGCTGCTCGAGCCCCAACTCGGGTTATAGAGGACAGTTCTGACGTAGGATCAGAGACTGAGACAGCAGATACTGAGACAGCATCTGAGGGACAGGACAATGGCGCAGACTCTGGGAGTGATTTTCCAGTCGGAGGAGTCCCATCCAAGAACTCCTCTTCCAGTGATTCTGAGGGACGTGATGAGGACAGCCCTGCTGTCCCTTCAAAAGCACAGGCTGTCCAGTGGGACAATAGTGGGTTGGCCCAACCCAGAGAGCAGGTGCATGCGGCGGCAAGCACAGAGAGAGTGCTCTCTTAGGAGCTCTCAAATTTAGTTCAGCCCCAAATTCCATCACCCAAATCATATTGTGGCGACATCAAAATTGTCTATCACAAAACAACCTGAATTTGTAAGGCAGGCACCTGTGTTTTTGGTCCTGGGCTCAGCGGCCATATAGGGAACCCTACAAAACCCAGGCATTTCTGGAAACTAGACACCCGGGGAGGTCACAGAGGTGTGGCTTGGTGTGGATTCCCCAAAGTTTTCTTACCCAGAATACCCTGCAAACGTGTAATGTTGAATTAAAAAAATCTATATTTTCTTGCATTTCTGTCACAAAAACTAAAGGAATATGCTGGGATCCACAAAACTCCTACCACCCAGTGTTTCCCCACCTCTCCTGATAAAAACACTACCACACTTGAGTGCCTGTACCTAGTGACTGGGTCAGGAATAGATCACCCCAGGGTCAACAGTTGCCCTCATGAAAGGACTAACATTGACCGTTGTGTGTTCTATTCCTGGCACGGGCACTAGGTCTACCCACACAAATGAGGTACCATTTTTATCAGGAAACATGGGGGGATGCTGGCTGGAAGGAAATTTGTGGCTCCTCTCAGATTCCAGAACTTTCTATCACCGAAATGTGAGGAAAAAGTGTTTTTTTATCCACATTTTGAGGGTTTGCAAAGAATTCTGGGTAACAGAACCTGGTGAGTGCGCCACAAGTTACCCCATCCTGAGTTCCCCTAGGTGTCTAGTTATCAGAAATGTCCAGGTTTGTTAAGTTTTCCTAGGTGCCTGCTGAGCTATAGGCCAAAATCCACAGATGGGCACTTTGCAAAAAACAGGTCAGTTTTCTTTGGGAAAATGTGATGTGTCCATGTTGTGTTTTGGGGCATTTCCTGTTGCGGGCACTAGGCCTACCCACACAAGTGAGGTACCATTTTTATCGTTAGACTTGGGGGAATGCTGGGTGGAAGGAAATTTGTGGCTCCACTCAGATTCCAGAACTTTTTATCACTGAAATGTGAGGAAAAAGTGTTTTTTTATCCACATTTTGAGGGTTTGCAAAGAATTCTGGGTAACAGAACCTGGTGAGTGCGCCACAAGTTACCCCATCCTAAGTTTCCCTAGGTGTATAGTATTCAGAAATGTCCATGTGGGCTTGGTTTTCCTACGTGCCGGCGGAGCTAGAGGCCAAAATCTACAGCTAGGCACTTTGCAAAAAACAGGTCAGTTTTCTTTGGGAAAATGTGATGTGTCCATGTTGTGTTTCCTGTCACGGGCACTAGCCTAACCACACAAGTGAGGTACTATTTTTATTGGGAGACTTTGGGGAATGCTGGGTGGAAGGAAGTTTGTGGCTCCTCTCAGATTCCAGAACTTTGCAGCACCGGAATGTGAGGGAAAAGTGTTTTTTTTGCCAATTTGTGAGGTTTGCAAAGGATTCTGGGTAACAGAACTGGTTGCGAGCCCCACAAGACACCCCATCCTATATTCCCCTAGGTGTCTAATTTTCAAAACTACACAGGACTGTTAGGTTTCCCTAGGTTCCATCTGAGTTAGAGGCCAAAATCCACAGCTAGGCACTTTCCAAAAAACACATCAGATTTCAATGTAAAAATGTGATGTGTCCATGTTGTGTTTCCTGTAGCGGGCACTAAGCCTACCCACACAAGTGAGGTACCATTTGTATCGGGAGACTTGGGGAAACACAGAATAGAAAAATAAGTGTTATTGCCACTTGTCTTTCTCTACATTTTTCCTTCCAAATATAGGACAGTGTGTAAAAAAGAAGTGTAATTGAGAAATGCCCTGTAATTCACATGCTAGTATGGGGACCACAGAATTTAGAGATGTGCAAATAACCACTGCTTCTTAACACCTTATCTTGTGCCCATTTCGAAAATATAAAGGTTTCCTTGATACCTATGTTTCACTCTTTATATTTCACTAAATGAATTGCTGTATACGCGGTATACAATGAAAACCCATTGCAAGGTGCATCTCATTTATTGGCTCTGGGTAGCAAGGGTTCTTGTTGAGCTTACAAGCCCTATATATCTCCACAACCAGAAGAGTCCAGCAGACGTAACATTATATTGCTTTAAAAAATCTGCCACCGATGGAAAAAGTGATAGAAGAAAACATGGACAGAAATGGCTCTTCTTGTACCTCAATTTCAATATATTTTTTATTTTAGCTGTTACCTTCTGTAGGAAAACCTTGCAGAATCTACACAAATGACCCGTTGCTGAATTCAGAATTTTGTCTACTTTTTAGAAATGTTTAGCTGTCCGGGATCCAGCATTGTTTTCACACCCATTTCTGTCACTAACTGCAAGGAGGCTGTAAACACAAAAAATTTTAAAAATGTGGTACCAGTAAAATGCCACAATTGTGTTGGAAAATGTGGTTTTCTTATTCAGGCCTACCTGTTCCTGAGAGCTGGGAAGATGGGAATTTTAGCACTGCAAGCCCTTTTTTGATGCAATTTTCAGGAAATAAAGACACATGATTTCTTCTGCAGCACTTTTTTCCCATTTTTCAGAAAAAAACGAAATTTTAGCTGTATTTTGGCAAATTTCTTGGTCTCCTCCAGGGGGACCCGCAAACTCTATATTCCATAAACAAATGCAAGCAATTATATTATTTATTACAAACATGTAACTAACTATTTTTATGATATTTCTAAACACTAACAATACTAATTAAATCACACAAAATGTTTCTACTATACACAAATACAATTGAAACACAGGATTACATACACAAAATTTTAAATTAAATATCACATGCTCTCCAATGTAAATTATTTTTATGAAAGTGTTGGATACTAAAAGGATGACATTTACTATTCCCTCACTAACCTCTATCGAGTTGGGGAAGGTTCTGGACACTAAAAGGGTGAGATTTACCATTCCCACTCCAATCTATACCAATTTAAAGAAGGTGTTAAACACTAAGGGCCTGATTACGAGTTTGGCGGACAGGATGACCTGTCTGCGGAACTTGCGTCGGGGAGGCTTCCGCCATACTGGTTACCTCCCCGCCGGGCCCATTATGACTTTCCGGCTGGGCAGAAACCTCCACCCCTTAGCCCAGCGGGAAAGTAGCAGCAGCATTATCGCCGGCTCGTAATTGAACTGAAGGCAATGCTGCCGGCCGCACAGGGCACCCTCATAATGCTCCCTGTCCACACAGCAGACAGTTAGCATTGCGAGGGTGCTGGGCAGGGGGACCCCTGCACTGTCTATCCCAAATGCATGGGCAGTGCAGAGGCCCCCCTGTGGCCTCCTGCATCTTATCCCACCAGCCTTTTTATGGCAGTGAAACTGTTATGAAAAGGCTGGCGGAGAACCAGGTCATAATCAGCAGAGCGGTGCTGACTTCAGCACGGCCCTGGCTGATTCCAACCTCCACCATCATCAGCCCGTCGGGGTCATAGATCCCAGCGGAGACGGCGATAAGTTGGTGGGGCTGCCCACCAACCTTGTAATATGGCAATCCGACAGTCACCGTGAGTGTAAGGGTCTGAGGACTGATACACTCATAATCAGGCCCTAGAGGGGTGGCATGTATAATTCCCACTGCAATCTACACCAATTTGGGGAAGATGTTAGACACAAAAGGGGAGATATTTACTAGCCCCACTCCAATCTATACCGATTTAGAGAAGGCGTTGGACACTAACTTTTGTCTTTCCAATCTACATCAATTTGGGGAAGGTGTCGGACTCTAAACTAATCCCACTCCAATGTACACTAAGGGGGTCATTACCAGGTTGGCGGCCGGACTAGCCGACCGCCAAACTCATGGGGAGGATGCAACATCATATCAGTGGTATCCCCTGACTGTATTTGAATGTTCCCTCTGGGTAACACTGCTACGATATTAGACTCGGTTCCTTTAAAGGAGCCAATACCGTAGCCCACCAGCACCATTGGAATGCACACTGTCTGCTTTGCGGGGCAGGTGGGCCCCTGTATTGCCCATGCCAAAATTATGATTTTTTTATTTACCAAAATGTACACAATTTAACATTTTTATAAAGGATAAATGTTAAATTATTTTATTTTATTAAACTTACTTTTTATATGTGTTTATTAATGCAACAAAATAGATATAAAAATGTTACATTATTTATGTGCATATCAGTAAAATACTTAACATTAAATATATATTATAATACTCACTTTTAAAATCTCTCCACCCTTATCACCCAAAAAACAAATATCCTGGTTCTAAAAAAAATAAAAATCCTTATTTTACAAGAATACACCAAAAACACAAATTCTCACGATTTCATAATTAATAACTTATCTTACTCAAAACACAAATAAAAAAATAATAAACATATAATCAAACACAGTAGAATAAATAACATACATAAAAACTCAAATAATATTTGCATACCATATTTTCTAAATCAATATTTTTACATCGATATTAAAAACAACCCTTAAGACAATATTTTTACCTTTAATATTTCTGTCAACCATATTGTTGAGATCCCACTATTCTTGACACGATATTTTTGTACCACAATATGTTTTATTCACTATATTGTCCAAACACCTTTAACAAGTCACTTACAGGCTTCTGTATGTTCCAAAACAGCATTCAGGAACATTCAGTGAACTCCAGTTAATTGTGAGACAAAAAAGTGATGACTTTCACAGCAGGAAAGAAGGGAACTGAAATCAGTATGGACACCAGTGAGGAACGGATTGTGTAGAGCTGTAGAAGGTTCATTTTTTCCAAACTTAGGTCAGCTGTTATCTGAAAAATAAATAGAGGTGGGTCTGCCCCCATTGTTTCATTCTAGGCTCAACGGTTCTAAAGTGTTTGCAGTGTTCAGTGTCACGCTAGAGATTAAACAATGATTGCCAAGATTATAGTGCAGAATGTGAATAATAGTTATAAGGAAACTGAAACTTTTTATAAATTGAAGTTGGATTTAAAAAATCCTAACTTTTTTCAACCCCTACTCCTCCTCCGGCACCCCACCTGTACATGTGCAGTTATAATTTGCACAAGTCTGCAGTCTCCATGCCGAAACCTTCCGGGTATTCAGAATATTGAGTAACTATTAGCATGGAATTTGCACTTTTATATCTGTGGAACTATTAGAGATGAAGCTAGTTGAGTCTTTTTCCAGACCTTTTCGATTTCAACATTGTTTCGATTTTTAAAAAGCCGGTTGTCCTTTTTGTTCAGATGTACTGTATGGGCACCCTACTTCTTTTGCATAGCCTTCACTTTCGCTTTTAAAAATGGATTTGAATATAAGCCTTGGCTTGAAAACCACACATGCAGCATTCAACATGTCTATATGCTCATCAGCTGAAGTTTCATTGTTTAAAAATAATAGTTAACTCTCCTAGCATGTTGGCTGTCCACAATCCAATGACCTTTAGCTTCCACAGCAGAGCTTTAGTTTGCCCTCCAAATACAAACAACATTCAAGAGGCCCATATTTATACTTTTTTAGCGCCGCATTTGCGTCATTGTTTGACGCAAAAACGGCGCAAACTTGCATAATACAATTGTATTTTGTAAGTTTGCGCCGTTTTTGCGTCAAAAAGCGGCGCAAATGCGACGCAAAAAAAGTATAAATATGGGCCCAGTACCTGCACATTCCAGGGTTATTTCTCAAGCTGAAATAAAAGACATGAATATATTATGAACTATTTAATAAATTATTAATATTGTAGCTAGATTACAGATGCAAAAACTTGGCAGGACCAAAATAAAGATGTCACCACTCCTTTATAAATTTTCATTTTACATTCTTACAGTACTTTTTACTAGCTATGGTTTTCCTTTACCGGTTCCTTCTTTTTTAAGATAAGAACTATCTGTGCATAACTCCTTTCTTCCACCATATCAGCAATTAACAAGCACCCATCTTATCCCATACAATTATAGACACAAGGTTTTCACTTATCCCACTAACCTTTGTCTTCAACTATGTTTGTTCTGTAGAAAGTCATCCTCCACATTGATCACATACATTTCAACTTTGTTCACAGCTCATGAAATGTACCCATCATACGTAGCTTTTCTGGTTGCCACCTCTTCAACTTCTGTTTCCTTTGAGTGATCATCTATCAGCATAATCACAAAGCTTTTCCATTCTCCCACAATAGCTGCAATCCTGTTATGTCCAGTTCAACCTTAATCCAAGGTTCATCTGGAAAACATTGACCCAACTCACAAAAGTACATATAACTAGAACCAGGTGTAACTAAATTTTTTGCTATTCACTGTTTCTGACTGGAGATTAACACCACCTAGGTGTTGACATGATAGTCTCCACACCCTTTAATGTGGGAGTGGAGCCCATTCTGCCCCATTTCCTTTCATGAGCATACAGATATTATTTGTACCTTTCTGACTGCTTGTGGTGGTCGCCAACAGTGATTTACTGATAGGTCATGCCAAAAGAGTATCTCTTGCCCTTTAAAATTATCTACCTCTTCATCTTAGAATTTCTCATCGGCTTCACACTTTACAATCAAACAATCAGTCAATCACTCAATCAGTAGATTTGTCCCGCACTTCTTGTCACCCATGAGGGTATCCAGGTGCGGGCAGGGTCCAGTTGATTAGCCAAATAGCCAGGTCTCCAGGGACTTTCAGAACTCTGGAAGAGATGGGGAGGTCCGGAGATGAAAGGGTAGCTTGGTCCATGTCTTCGCTGCTAGGTACGAAAAGTAGGGGCCTCTGCATCTGGTACGTCTGATGCAGGAGGTGAGGGTTAGAGAAAGGAAGCAGAGCAGAGGTGTCTGGTGAGCAGATGGAAGTTCAGGCGGTGGTTCACGTAGGAGGGTCCGCAGGTGTGTAGGGCCTTAAATGCATGGATCAGGAGCCTGAACTGAAATCTTTTCTGTACAGGGAGCTATTGGAGTTCCCTGAGGAAGGGGGGGATGTGGGTTTGTCCAGGGTGAGCCAGGACGAGTCTGGCAGTTGCATTCTGTAAGGTCTGTAGTCGTCAGAGGAGGTGAGCTGTGATCCCTGCGTAGAGAGCATTGCCATAGTCCTGTCAGCTGGAGATGTGGGCCTGGGTGATAGTGTGTCTTGAGTTTTTGGGTGGCCATTTGAATATCTTATGAATTATGCAGAGGACGAAGAAGCAGATGGGGATGGAGTTTCCCTGAGTCGTCATGGTTAGCTTGTTCTCCAGAATGATGCTTAGGTTCCTAACATGGTCCGAGGGGGTAGGAGTGGGTCTGAGTTCTTAGGGCCATCAAGATGCATCCATGGGGAGCTTTTGTTTCCAAAGATCAGTACCTCTGACCTATCCATCTGGAGCTTCAGGCAGTTGCCCTTTATCCAGTTTTCAACGTCTGCCATGTAGTTGTGGAAGTTGGTCATGGTGTTGGTGGTTTCTTCGGAGAGGGAGAGGATGAGTTGTGTTTCGGTATAAGGGATATGAGGTTGAGTCAATGGGTTTTGACAATGCTGGTCAGAGGTGTCATATAAGTGTTGAAGAGGGTGGGGTTTAGAGAGGATCCTTGGGTTACTCCACAGATGATTTCCTTGGCTTCGGAGGTGAAGGGGGAAGGTGGACTTTTTGCGTTCTTCCAGTGAGGAAAGAGGTGATCCATCTGAGAGCTGCCCCTTGGATACTAAGTTGTGTAGCCTTGTGATGAGCGTGTGGTGGGAAACTGTATTGAAGGCTGCTAAGAGATCTAGGAGGATCAGAGCTGCAGTTTCTCCTTGGTCGAAGAGGCCTCAGATGTTGTTGGTACCTACAATGAAGTCTGTCTCAGTGCTGTGGTTGCTGCAGAATCTGGATTGGGAGGAGTCAAGTAGGAGGTTCCATTCCAGATGTGAGGAGAGTTGTTGGTTGATGGCTTTTTATAACACTTGGCCAGGAACAGGAATAGAGAGATCGGTTGGTAATTGTTCAGTTTGCTGGGGTCTCCTGATGGTTTCTAAAGTAGGGCATTTACTTCTGTGTGTTTCCAGTCCTTGAGGAAGGTGGCCATGGCAACTGAGGTGTTGAACAAGGAGGTGAGTATGTGGTTAATTTTGGCTTCACCTAGGTTGAAAATGTGGTGAGGTCACGGGTCAGTTGGGGCCCCGGAGTGGATAGAGTTCGTGACAGAGACGGTGTCCTGTGGGCCAAGCTGGCTCCATTCAGTTAGTCGGGTGTGTTTGGTGGTAGTGGGGTTACTGTGTTGCTTAAAGACGTTGGTGGCCTTGGACTGTTGTTTGAAATTTCTGTAGATGTTGGTGATCTTGTTGTGGAAGAAGTTTGCAAGGTTGTCACAGAGTTCCTTTGAGGGGGTAATGTTGTTTGTTGCAGCAGAGGGGTTGGAGAATTCTTTGACGATGTTGAAGAGTTCTTTGCTATTATTGTAGCTTGCAAGAAGCGAAGGCCTTTTTCTTTGATTCTTTCAACTGTCTGAGGTGGAGGCTGAGGGCTGCCTTGAAAGCGGTCTTGTTGGTCGTGTCCTTGCTGGTGCACCATCTCCTTTCAAGTTGTTTACAGTGTTGATTAGTGGTTCTCAGGTCGTCAGTGTACCAGCTGGCCTGCTGGGAGGACCTTGTTGCCGATGGGAGTGCCGCTGTAGGCAAAGTTGGTGATCCAATTGTTGAAGTTTCTAACATTCTGGTCTAGGATGTTGGAGGAGATAAGGTGGATGGTGTTGAGGGCATTGATCCATGTGTCCTTTGAAACTTTGCTCCAACTGCAGTGGAGGGCATTGGGCAGATGGGGGCAGAGGTGCATGAGCTGGTGATGCTGAAGTGGGCAATGGAGTGGTCGGTTCAGGTCAGTTCAATGGTGTAGCTGTACCTGATACAGTCTCTGGAACAATGGTGTTGGAGCAGCCACTGGATCATTTGAACATCAAGGCCCATATTTATACTTTTTTAGCGCCGCATTTGCGTTGTTTTTTTAGGCAAAATCGGCGCAAACTTACAAATTACAATTGTATTTTGTAAATTTGTGCCACATTTGTGTCAAAAAATGACACAAATGCGGCTCTAAAAAGTATAAATATGGGCCCAAATTGGGCCCAAATTTATACTTTTTTAGCGCCTCATTTGCGTCGTTTTTTTAGGCAAAATCAGCTGAAAACTTACAAATTACAATTGTATTTTGTAAGTTTGCGCCACTTTTGCGTCAAAAAATGATGAAAATGCGGTGCTAAAAAGTATAAATATGGGCCCAACTTCTTCTATTCTCATGCCTTGTTCAAATACGTAACCTGCATTCTGAAATAGGAGAAAAACTAAAAAAAATAGTTTGCTCCAAATATGTGAATCAGCAGTCAGTTAAAGGATATCACCCTCAAAATGAGTTTTCCTTGTATTTCCTTTAACGTTCCTCTTTTGCTTATGCAAATTGGGGTATTAGCAGGACTCTGCCACAATTAGTTGTGGGAGCAAACTCATTTGAGACGAAAAAAAGAGATTTTACATCAGACTTTAAATGTTCATAGAAGAACATTTGTAAATATAGATGTTATCTAGCGGCTATGAAAAAGAGGGTAATAATAGTACAACCTGCCTTAGAATAGAGCTGATCCCTCGAAGTCAGAAAAGTGGTGCTTGCAATTGAATAGCAAATATTTTCTGAAGGTAAGAAAAGTGCATACCTATTTTTTTTTATATTTATTTGGATTACACACATTGCAAATCTAAGGGCCTCTAGGCACACGCTAATGTTATAAAGTGAAAAAGGAGCATAAAATGTGTTAAAGTATGATACAAACAAAAATGTTAGTAGAGCCTATCTGAAAATTGGATTATCGAAAGATGGTCTAAATTACAATGATACTGAGTCCCAGAGTTAAGAAGCATATACTGCAAACTTCTGATATTCTCGGCTTTTGCATCAGGGTCAAGACATCTGTAATAAATATACATTTCCTTTCAGACATGAAGGAGCCACTTTGAGAAAGCGCTTGAAAACCAAACACATAACTTAAGTCTAGCTCCTTCCCAACCAGGTAGCAGTCTACATTTTAATGAAAGACTTCTGGTATGCACTGAACCAATGAATGAATGAAGGTACTTATGGTAACGCGTAAACCTTGAAGGCTTCTTGGCACCGGGACTCTATCACCAGCACTACTGTAAAGAAAAATTGACAGAAGAGATGATTCCGGTGATGTTTCCGGAAGAAACTGTGGTTCAAAGACCAAATGGTAGACTGTTTGGTCTTACCAAATGGCAGGTGAATAGCGAGTATGGTAGCAGGCAGGCCATCTGTATGGAACTTGAATGAATGCCATTTCACAGCTGAGCAAATTAAGACAGGAACGCTAGCTGGCAACTGAAGTTAACATCTATTTTGTTATCTTTCTTATTGTTGTGGTTTAATTCGAACTTTTTGCACTTTGATTCTGACCTGCTTAGTGTGCACCTTTCATCAGGAGACTGGGAGAACCTCAATTTGAGTCTGAGCTATGGAACTAAGCATGGTACTAAACAGGCCAGAGGAATGGGAGGAACTGAGTAATTGTTGCAAAGATTGGCACTAGGACCTGGGCTTGTTGGCACAAGGGCTGCTCTTCTAGGTCAGGGCATATGCTAATTAGCAGATTACTTCAGAGTGTTGCAAAAAGACTCACATCTGGCCCAATCTTCAAACTGCAATGCCGCTACAGTGTAGAATGCAGAAGGCAGAATGCAAGAGTCATGGTGCTGGTCCAAGTGCAATGTCTCCATAGTCAAGGTCTTCGTCATGCATACGATGCTGGCCACAAAATGACTCTAAGGCCCATATTTATACTTTTTGACGCAAATCAGCACTAGGGCCGATTTGCGTCAAAAAGTTTACCGCCGGCTAACACCATTCCAACGCGCTAGCCAGGTGCTTTATTTATGGAATGACATTAGGCGGCGCTGCGGCCTGGTTAGCGTCAAAATAAATTACTCTAACTGGGCAGCGGAGGTGAAGTGAAGACTGGGGGTTGTGCTCCAAAGAATGATGCAAGTCAGGTTAGAGTCAAAAATATTGGCTCTAACCTGACTTGCGCCATTTTTTGACGCACAACCTCCATGGAAATTACTCCTGTCTTAGCAAAGACAGGAGTCATGCCCCCTGCCCAATGGCCATGCCCAGGGGACTTTTGTCCCCTGGGCATGGCCATTGGGCACAGTGGCATGTAGGGGGGCCCAAGTTAGGCCCCCCATGCCACTTAAAAACAAAAAAAAGATTATACTTACCTGCACTTACCTGCACTCACCATGGATGGGTCCCCCCATCCATGGGTGTCCTCCAGGGGTGGGCGAGGGTGGCAGGGGGTGTCTCTGAGGGCAGGGAAGGGCACCTGTGGACTGCTTCCATGGTCTCCCACCATGTAAATAAGCCCACAGGTCCCTTAACGCCTGCCCTGACCCAGGCGTTAAAAAACTGCGCAAATCCGGCTGGGCGCCATGTTTTAAGGCGTCATTTTGACGCCAGAGGATAAATAAGGTGCACATGCCTTAGAGTCATTTTTTGCACGGGAATGCCTACCTTGCATGTCATTAGTGCAAGGTAGGTTTTCACGAACAAAAAATGACTCAAACTCCATAACTTTGGCGCTGGACGGGTCTAGCGCCAAAATATAAATCTGGAGTTAAGTTTGTGCCGAATTTGCATAAAAAAATTACGCAAATCCGGCGCAAACAGAGTATAAATATGGGCCTAAATATGAAAGGGTTACATGCCTGGCAGCAAGCAATCCCATTGTGACAACGAAGCATAGTGTAGCTGCCAGTTGCCAAGTGTGAGAGAATTTGTTTTGAGAGCGGACACACAACTGGCAATGTAACATTTTTGTGTGCATGCGTCAAGTCTCTACGGATCCAGTGAGGCTCTTCTCAGATAACTCAAACTACACTGTTAAAGGGGGAGGGACAGGGGACATGGTTTCAAAATGAGGCTCAGCTGAGCTACCTGGTAGCTTACAAATTCAATTTTCTGCCGTGGTCATTTTGAGCTGTAGATGTGGTGATGTTTAGCCTTCTCCTCTCACTTGGCACAGGAACTCCCACATGAGTGTAGAGGGGTTTGCTGAAATGGCAAGCTGCTTTCCGGCAGTGCAACTACACTCAATGTCTTTCACTCCCAATCTATCGCTTCAAAAGGAATAAAAAGGATTTTCGGATGGGGCAAAGCAGCGAATTCAGTTGTCTCCCAATCTAGACAGGGTCAAATTTAACAATGGGAAACCTGGAGAATGTCCAATGTTATACCGTCCAATAGAGCTGGCTCTTGCTAGATCCAGGCAATGGCAGCTCCTTTAATCCTCTGAAATGAACTATGCCCAATGACAAGCTGTGAGATTTATAACAAAAACACTGCTCATTCCTCCTCAAATCTGGTTTTAGCCACTGGTGGGTGGATGTAGTGAGACACTGATACATCACCTTGAGTTCATTGAGCACCATTAATAAAAATATGTGTTAAGATAAAGATTGAGACATTCACCAGTGAAAAAATGAGTGCGTTCCTGTGATCATTGATTACAATTAATATGCATTGTTAAGGTTGAGATAAAGTTTGATGAATTCACCATTAAATAGAATGAATGAGCTTGTGCGATAAAATGTAATCTAAGATTTCAGACCAGCACTTTAGTTGGTAAAAATAATGTATAGAAAATGTAGGAATGTCGTGGACAGTGGAAAGCAGATGCTTTAAAACATCCACTGTTACGTTGTTTATTTTTAGCTATGACACCTTCCATGGCTTCTAAACATGAACACCCTTATTGCAAAATGCTTATTTTCAGCTCAGTGTTGTGGATGTTGGAGGGAACATCAATGTTTTAGTTGCTTCTATGGAAACCTATGTATGTTCCAAGGTGAAAAACGTCCTCCTCTTTCAATGGTACAGGGTAGCTCAACCCAGCTCACTCATTAATACGTCCTAATCGCCTGGATTTAAAAATAACACTGACACATACAGGCATGCTGCTTGCATGCTTCTAGGCCTAGGTGTGATTTCAATTCTGAACACCAATGGGTACCAGGAGAGAAGAAGTGATAGGGACTGGAAAAACGATGCATCTGAGAGCCCCCATGCACTGCTAGGCTATTGGCACAGAAGTTCAGCGAACACATACAAATGTTTCAGCCTTAGCAAAGGGTTCTTTTGGAGACCTTAAATGTAATGAGGCATGAATAGTATTTGAAACATTAGAGCAACAAAGTGACTGGATAACGCAGGCTCCATAGCACAGTGGATGAGTGTTTTGAGCTGAAAAGAGATTAACCATAGTATTAGTGTTTCTGCAGTCACGGTAAATTCTGTTATTTCTGTTTTGGGTGATTTAACCAGAGTACGTTCTGCACTTTTTAGCAGCCACCCGTATTAAACTTCAGTTTCATGGTCCACACCGAGACTCTGCCTACTTCTAAAGCAGCATGGCCATCTATTATAAACAATTATCAATGGAGAAATCAATTATCAGTGTATAAAAGTAAGCCGGTGGCACAAAAGTCCATATGTGACTTAAAGACAACCACGACTTCCGCTCCAACATCGCCAACGTCGAGAAGCACATTATTTCCTGTGCCTAAATAGCTCCCAACCCGAGGTCTTGGTCACTGTAAACCATGACAACTCTTTACTAACATTCGATTTGCCACCTGAGATGGGAGAGGGCCCCACACCTGTAAAAACAAGGATGAGTAGTTCGGTCATGCGCTATTGTTCAGGGTTATCGCAAGGTGGGGCTAGAGGGTCATTATGGCCCAGACCCTGTGCTTTGTCAGGGCGTCGAGCTTCTGTATCAAAACTGAATTAGTGATTTATATAGCTAGGCTGTCATTAGGTCGAGCATAGCAGTGCACAAGCGCTGCTTTTCCGACCTGTTGATATGCATCTGGGCTGTTAACCACGCCCACCGCATGCCCATCACTATCACTAGTCCATGGTCTTGCATTTCAAAAATCCTTTGTTTTCGTTGGTTAATGCATCACGTTTGTCCCTCCTTAGGGCAGTTTTGATACCGCCTTGGCCATGGACCCTGTTACATGGATAATTGCACTTTGCCAATAATTTTGACTGTAAGCGAACTTCTTTTTCCTTTTGTCTCTAGCATTCCTGGTCATGGCGGCTCTTTGAATCGGCTCGCTTATGTCAACTGTTTTATTTTTTATTTTCAGTTTGTGTGGCAAGAAAGTTCCAGTAAGAAATTTACAACGCTAATAGCTCTAACTCGAGCAAACGCGAGATCCACTGCATTGCAAAATCTTGTTTTTGTATTACTAAGGATGGGACAGCTCACAGAGAAATGTCACAAGCTGGTGCAGGAAGCTGTGTGGAAAATACGAAGACGTTTTATATCATTTTAATCAGGTGCTCAGGCCACCTGGCACAAATGGAAGCGTTGGGCTCTGTACATAGTTTTTTTTACCTGGCTCCCGAAAAAAATCTGAAAAGCCTGCTATTGTTCAGTGATATAACAGAACCCTGGGCATATGAAATTGACTGAGAATTAATGATTCACCAGGGATTTATTTCAAGGTTGCCGTTTTCAAGGCATCACATATTGCACAGGACAAAACCAAGGTATGACCGTAAATGTTACTAGCCTTTCAACTACTAACAGTTTTTTTTTAATATATCTCGTTTTTTTTTTTAACCTTACAGTTCACATAAAAAATAACAGACAGGTTCTTGGTATTTCCCATGCTCATACAACACAAATAATAAAGGTGACTAAAATGTGTTTATTTGAAAAAATAAATGACGAAACATACAGTGTTTGGAGCTGGGTATCACGTTAAATCTGTTTCCGCAGCTTTTTTTTCATTTGATGTAAGAGGGGCTATGTTTTTTTGTGGAGGCAATACCTGTCCATCTTTGTCTACAAGTGTATGGTCATCACCAGCACTGATATAATTATGGGACACCTGGAACAAGACGTTTATAAGAGAGTTAGGGTCTTGGTTAGCGCTTGACAGAGGGTATTCCTTCTGTCAGGGTGGTGGAGGACATTACCTCTTCCATCCTGGTGAACTACCATCCACAAAAGTTAGAAATGACCACTAGCTGTCAGGTCCCACTTGGCCACCATTGCCCATTCAGTCTTTTATGTGTTCTTGTGGACTAGAGCGGTGGAAGCAAGAAGGAAAAACCAAGCATGAGCCACAATATGCATACTTCCATGCACACTAACGCATACTCACACTCAGAGACACACGCTCACGCAGCTACCACTTGTAGAAGAAACCCACAATCACTGACTAGGAACCACTGATTGGTTGTTCCGAGGTCGTGCGAGACCTGGAAGTCTCGACAGCCATCTTGTGACACAGGCCTATAAATGGCCACACCTCATTCCACGCCTAACTTGGCAATCCGGCACCTGGAGCAACAGCATCTTCCACAGTCAAAAGGATCGGCCTCCAGTCTCCAGCAAGAGTAATCGCAAGGCCCACAGCAACCACCATCAAAAAGGAAAAGAAGAGAAATTTGAGCATGCATGTGCGAATCTTGGGGCATTCAGACCAGTACTAAAGACTTGAACTAAATTTAAAAAAAGCACAAGTTAAGAGACTTAGGGTCACATGTATGTTTATTTTTTCTTGTCGCAAGCAGCCTGATTCGCAGAAAAGTATTTTGATATGTACAAACCCTATTTTGTGATTCAGCAATCTATTTACCAAGGGGCGTTCCCTTCCTAATTGCGAGTCGCATTGCAATGTATAATTGTTTTGTGACTGTGAATGCAGTCACAAAACAAGCGCAGTCACAAAACAATCGAAGTTAGCACCAATTTCAAATTGGTGCTAACCCATTTGCAAACGGGAAGGGGTCCCCAGCGGACCCCTTCCCCTTTGTGATTGGTAGTGAAAATATTTTTTCAGAGCAGGCAGTGGTCCCACGGGCCACTGCCTGCTCTGAAAAAATGAAAAGAAAACTTTTCATTTTTGTTTTTGAAATGCATCCTTTAAGGAAAATGGGCAGTATTTAAAAAAAAACTGCTTTATTTAAAAGCAGTCACAGACATGGTGGTCTGCTGAGCCCAGCAGGCCACAATCCCTGTGAGTGCAGCCTCCCAATAGGATCGCAAATTACAAACTACCTCATGAATATTAATGGGATAGGTCATTTTTGACCCCATTGGGTATCGCAAACAGTGTGAACTACACCGTTGTACATATGGTTTTGCAACTCGTAATTTGCGACCAGCAGATGAGTCGCAAATTGCGAGTCGCAAAACTCTGGGTCGTACATCTGGCCCTTAGAGCTCAGAGATAAGAACTTGTGGGGGAGCTATCATGTCACCGCAATGCAGCAACAAAGTATTGGGGGCATAGAATACCAGCAGGGGGCGCTGGTATGAAAGTTGGTTACAATAGCCAAGGAAGAAGAGTGGCAAAGTGCGTCTTGAAGCCACACAATACTGAGCAGCTCATCGGTATGGCAAATGGTAGAGCGAATTGAACCCATTATGTGCTTGAGTAGCGCGAGTGAGACGGCCCATGCTGTGAAAGTAACGTGAGTGAGAATAATGCACCTGAAGCCATAGTAGGCATTCTTCCAGCCAGAATTCAGCTCTGACTACAAGAGCGTCCAACCCTCCAATTTACCCTAACCTACAGCCAAGTTCTGCTTTGTCCTGAGCAAGTCTGCACTGCTTACAACAAACCAGTAGGATTGCACAGTCAATCGTGTTCACAGCTTCACTTGCAGAGTACCAGGTTCTAGAACAATAGGGCACAATCAGTAATAAACACACAGAGCACAGCTTGTTGACACGGACGTCATGTAGGGGTTACCAGAGGTCGTAGCTGCACCCCCTGGCTTACTCCTTGCAAACCCTGGTACTGACTTTGCGGGCCCCGGCCTGACAGATCACAAAGGCAGTGGCAGGAACAAAAGGAAAACAGGGCTAACATGAGCCCTGTTTATATGTTGCTGTCCATTCAAATCTGGGACGTTTAAACTCAATTATTTGTATCCTAAGGCCCATATTTATACTTTTTTATCACCGCATTTGCGCCTCTTTTTGACGCAAAAGCGGCGCAAACATACAAAATACAATTATATGTTGTAAGTTTGCGCCGCTTTTTCGTCAAAAAGCGGCGCAAATGCGGCGCTAAAAAAATTATAAATATGGACCTAAGGCCCGTATTTATACTTTTTTTGCGCCGCATTTGCGTCGTTTTTTGACGCAAAAACGGCGCAAACTTGCAAAATGCCATTGTATTTTGTAGGTTTGCGCCGTTTTGCGTCAAAAAGCGGCGCAAATGCGGCGCTAAAAAAAGTATAAATACGGGCCTAAGTGTCTTGTTCAGGGGCACCCGAGTGGGGCACAGATACAACTGGTGGGGCCGCCTACAACCTGCAGTGATGAGTATTGCATGCATGTGTGTAATATATATTAACTTATAGATGAATAAAATAATGCAAACGATTTCTAAAATAGGTACAAGACACAAATCTATTTTGTACAACAAATATATATATACAGGTGTTTGTGTAAAACAAATATAGATGTGCATCTGATTTAGAAACCTGCTGCATTATTTATTAATCTGGCATGTAATCTTTCATTTATTGTTACTGCAATGGTGTCACCAATTGAATGCTATTATCTCTAAGGCCGTGGCAACACCCTCTCTTGCATCATCAGGGCCAAAACGGAATGTGATGTCACTTCCTGTGAAGGCATCAGTGGCTTCCGCTACCCATGGCATTTTGGTGAATCAAAGCCAATGCCTGACGAGTTTTGTTTTATAATAGTAATCTTTCTTTCAGGATCTCAGAAACTCCAGGGTTATCAGTCCGCCACACCACCGGGTCATGACATGGCGTTTCCCTGAGCAGACACTCCAGATGGTGGACAATCCAGAGGCCGGCACAGGCAGACCGGAGCAAACACTCCAGCAGATTCTCTTCCCCTACTTACCTTGTATTTTTTCCCTCCTTCCTCCTCGGTGCTTCCTCCTGGTGGGTGGTGTGAATGCTCATCGGGGACATGCACAGTTGAGCATTGGCGGATTATTCTTCTGAAAATCGCTCCTGGTAGGTACTACGAGCCAAAGTCAGTGCTTACTTTATTTAACGTCACATAGCACTGAGTTACCTGATACTAAGCCCAGCAATGATTTCTGCATGTTCAAAGGAACTGCTCTCATGGCAGTTCATTCCACGAAACAAAACGTTTGGTAGGCGGCTGCCGTCGCTTTAGCAAACATTTAACTTTTTTTTATAAACAAACTGCCAAAGTGGGAGTTTGTTTCAGAAAAGCTTTCTGCCCCTCACTGCCAGGTTTTGTATGTCAATCAATGATGAACTGAAAGGATAGATATTACACCCTCCACCCTAAATAGAAAGCATTGGCAAAAGGGAGTGATTTGCTCAAAGGACTGAGTTTAATAACTTTATAATAATACCCTGTGGAATAACATGAAATCATGCACAAAAGAACACAAAAGAATATCGAAATTCTAAATAAAAAGAAGAATTAAACTGAAACTCTTGGATTTCGCTTGAAGATGTTAGCTACTCGAGCATCAAGCTGATTCTAGCTCACAGTGCTGTACATTTAAGGGATTGTTTGTCATTCGATGGATAGCTTGCTTATGGATTAAGGGCTTGATTTAGATGCCGGCGGACGGGTAATTCCGTCACAGCGGTGACGGATATCCCACCCACTGAAATATAAATCCCATTATATCCTATGGAATTAACATTTCGGTGGACGGGATATCTGTCACCGTTGTGATGGAGTAACCTGTCCACCAAGATCTAAATCAGGCCCTTAGTACTGACACCGTAGGACATGGGATGTGCCTTGTTAGCATACCCAAAACGTACAAAAAAAAAACTGATGAGTTCTACAAGTGTTTCAAAGTAGTGGAGTGTAGAATTGTAAAAAGGTGTTGCTCACACAATGAATGTATGATAGAATGTCCTTCCGGTGATGTCCGGTGATGAAATAGCTCATGTTGAGCAACGGTCTTTATAGCACAAAGGCATCAACAGAATTCTTCAGACTAACACTTGCACTTCTGCGATTTCTTCTTTCAATGCTATTACCTCCTACTAAGCCCCTCATTGTGAGATGGTCTGGAATCAAGGTCAGTAACATCAATCAAAACACCAGGGGCCAGATTTACTAAGGGCTTGTGTTCGCAGGGCAAAGCAAGGCAATGCAAGCACTTAAGTGGGATATACTGAACCACACAAAACCCCCTTGCATGGTTCTGCGTGGTTTAGTAATTCTAGGGTAACCCAAGGCAACACATTTGGCTGCGTTGCATTATCTTGCAGCATGGCGGCATTCCATGGGCAGAGTGTGGGTGTTCCCACTCATACACCCATGGATTTTGGTACATTTCCAGATTTACAGAGTTGCAGTCCTGGAAATGTGTCAAAATGGTACACCTCCCAGACCCAGGCGTAACAAGAAGATGCTTATTTCTCCTTGTGACTTCTTTTTTCTATATGTGATGCGTTTCACATCCCAAATAGAAAAAGGCGTACCTTCCTGCACAAAAACTATCCTGCCTGCAATGCAGGCACCCTTACGTCATGGTGGAAAGGTGCCTGCATTGGCGCTAGGCAGCACACAATGTGCCACTGCAAGGAGGCAGCAGAAATGCACCATATCCTTGTAAATATGGTGCATTTCTGATGTCTCTCTTGCACGCAACGCAGTGCAGCAAGTTGCCTTGCTGTGCTGCTTTATGTGAAATGTTTGTAAATCTACCCTGGGTCTGAGTGTGATTTGTGCCAGTCTTGGAATATATGATACAGTGCAAACTACTTTTCGAATTCCACTGATTCGATACTTAAAGTAGGCCTGCAGTTGTGCAAGCCTACTAATCTAGACAAAATTATGTAAACATTTAACAGTGTAGTTTAATGCTGCACCTACACATGCCCTGATCAACTAGTGGGAAAATAACATAAATACTAACAACATTAAGGCATATCTACTATTATTTGGCGCAACACAAGGCAGCAAGTCAGCTTGCTGCGCTGCACCAAATGGAAAGGGTAGGAATGCGGCATATCGTCTAAGATATGGCGCATTCCTGCCCTCCCTGCGTGCTGGAACACTTGTGGCTGCCAAATGTCAATGCATGCACCCTTGGACCATTATGCAAAGGTGACTTCTTTACAGCCAGGATAGTTTTTATGCAGGAAGGCAGAACGTCCTGCACACAAATAATCCTTTGAGACTTTTTCCTCTTTCTATCTGTGCAGCAGAATACAGCAGACGCAGAAAGAGGCAAAAATGGGGAGAAATAAACATAATTTCTTGTTACACCTCTCCTGGGAAGGCGTACCAGTTTGACAAATTCTCAGCTATGCTAGTGTTAGTGTATGTGAAAATGCACAATAAATCATGGGTGCATGCGTGGGGACACCCACCTCCACCCGTGGAACACTTTCGAGCACAGTAACGCAAGGCAGCAACTTGCACTGCTTTGCGTTTACTCTAGATTTACTATGCCTTGCAGAGACACACACAGCAGTTATACATCTCTTTTAAGGACTTGCGTTGTCCTTATGCACCTTGCACGACGCAAGGGCAGTGCAAGCCCTAGGTAGATCTGGCCCTTTGTGTTTTTCACAAGTTACTGCTAGTGTAATTTTTTACCTTGTGGTTAGTTACAAAACTTCACAACACCCTTCCAGTTACATATGATTGTTTCTGATCTCAAAGGGAAGTAGATGATAGTACCTGAATATCGAATATTGCGTGCATGAAAGGACCCAACTTAAGAACCAAGGGACGCAAACTAATCCTTGTATCCAAAGATGGTTCACGGTTCAAGGTACCTCCCTTCAACTTAGCCTACCTGGAAAGTCATACAGTGCACATTTAATGTTAGGCCTCTCTGCTACCCGTAATTAAAAAAAAAGTATTCATTGCATCCTGAGAGCAATGGCAGCTTTTGAATTGCATTTGTGGATGAACTCTGAACAGTGACACCATTTCATCAGCATTTCATCATGGGATAGCAAACCCCAAAAAGGTCGCAGCGTGTCAGTCCCCTTGCCTCTAACCTGGCTTGGATTTCACCTATCCTGCTGGATGCTGAAAGTCAACAATCCTTGCTCTTGTGATGAAGCATGACGTCATGCAGTTTGTTCTTTGGCAATAGATTCGGATTGCACA
The DNA here is from genome assembly GCF_031143425.1 of Pleurodeles waltl. NCBI lineage: Eukaryota > Metazoa > Chordata > Amphibia > Caudata > Salamandridae > Pleurodeles > Pleurodeles waltl. The sequence continues at coordinate 146,394,658 of NC_090444.1, read as the reverse complement.
CCTGTATCACCAGGTAATATCGCTGTATTTCTTTGAGCAGAACTTTAATATGGAAAATTGTACATCGGAAAGAGAAACGGGCGAAGCTGATGATTCTATTGCACTGTAAAATCAGTGACCTCAGAAGCACTTTCACCGAGAAGGCGTCAGCCAGTGAAACATTTGCTTTGCCCCAGCCCACGGCACATTTACGTGCCCTTTGTAGCGTTGCTCCCTGTTAATTGAGTAACTGCTCGCCTGTTGTTGTTGACACGGCGGTATCTAGAGGTGTTTTATTTTCCAATGGAAAGAATGCAGGGACTGTTTGCACTTCGACTTATTGTCTTTCCTAGGCCAAAGTACATAGTGACACATCTCTCGCTTGTGGTACAGACCGGTCGACGTCAGTTCTGGAGCGCACACAGGTTCTTTGTCTCCAGATAGCGCTTTTATCATCATTGTATCAGTGTTTGTGTCAGAGGCGTCCTGGAGATGTTAGAGCAACGGGCGGAGGGATCATATGTCAATGATTTTCGCTCCTGTTTTCTCTTTATTTCATCAGGTTATTGTGGTTAATTCACTTTCTGAGTGCATTTTGTTTAAACACAAAAGCAGGCACGTAGCTATTATGAGTGCAGTTAGCGCAGTTGCACCGGCGCCCAAGAGGATGTGTGGCCAACCCCAAAAATCTTAGGTCCTAAAAATAAACATTCTTCAATCGCTCTAGACTCTCAGAAAACATTACACATTACCTTTGCTTCACTAAAGTGAAAAGGCACGTAATACACACGTGTGAGTCGGATTCATTGCATCTCTAAACACAACTCATGCGTACATACATTCATAGATGTAATTCATGATTTAAAGCCTTTTGACCTCCAGCCTCATGATGGCGGTTGAACCGCCATGGCTGTGGCTGTCTGACCACGACATTACGAGGTTGGCTGACAGACCCGCCAACCTACCAACGTCCCCGTCAGGATCACAGATCTCCATGGGTTGGCGGCAGTCCTAGTTGTAATTAGCTAGGGCAGTGCTGAACTCAGAACTACCCTGCTGATTGCAAACTTGTTCTTTGCCTGCCCTTTCATAAAAGGTTGGCGGATAATAAAAGTAGCGGGCCTGTTGGTTCTCAGGGCAAAAAGTTGGCAAAAAAGTTTTTAAGTCCCAGGTTTTAGGATTTGTGTGAAGAGTGCACTTTGATATCAGCCAAGTATCCAAGACCTAAGGGATTGCACTTGGGAATGAAGGCTCATTTCAGGAGAGGTTAGCAGCAGGCTCCAAGTCACATCCAATTGGGACTGGTTGGCTGGTAATGCAGAAAAAGGTCTCTGTAGCCCGAACAGGTGGTCCAACTTATGACACTTGGCTCCTGATTCACAAAGGGAAACCTATATTTTTGTGTTTCTTTACATTTGTTTGTATTCACAAACTACAAGTTAATAGCAAGTTTACAACTCTAGAGACTGCAGTCGGGGTAGAGAACTCAGCACATAAAAAGATAGGATAGGACAGGTCTATCTTTTATGTGCAGAGTTTTCTGCCCTGTCTGCACAGTCTCCCAAGTTGTAAACTTACTATTAACTATTGCAAAACATACAAAAAAGTATACGTCTACCTTTGTAAATCAGGCCCTTGGTGTCCATTTCTATGTCCTAGGTACAACAGCGTTCTTCTAAAGTCACAGACAGCAAGTCCAGTTCCCTTCTGTTGTTCCACAGGGCCAGAAGTGATCATACGAGGGTACTGCGGGTGTACTTTTATGCAGAGTGCCAGCCTGTAGGTGAGGGGATCTCCTGGCCTCCTCCGAACCAATGAGTCAAATGTTCCCACTTTTGGAGTACTTCCTGTGTGTTGTACTGCAAACAATGCCACAGTGCCCCTCTCTGCCAAAAACCAATAAAGTAGAACTTCTTTTCCCCTTTGCAGAGCTCATGTGCCCATCCTAGAGGTGGAATCAGTCAAATGACCAACCCTTTCTCTGTGATCACTCAAACATGGTCCTGGAGCAGCTCCTGTCCTACTGGGCCTGGGGTCTGGCTGGCCATGGGGACAAGGAAGAGACAGGCCTAGTTGTTAGCTACATCTATTTGTCACTGGGAAGGCCCCTTGTAAGTTTAAAAGGTGCCTGGGCACAGCCCAGGTTTCAGCCTGCAGGAGATACAGACCACCTCACCAAACTTAAGGCCTTTCTCTCAGCTCTGGAAGCAAGTTCACACCTCATTAAGGGGGTTATTCGGGCCCTGGGTGACAGTTAGAAACTGATGCAAATGGGCACCTAGAGTCATTAGGCAGGTAACAAACACTTTTTAAAAGTACCTGTTCTAAAATATTTATTATAAAATTGACTTTTCCAATGTGTTGGTGTTACATGAAATATTGTAAAATGCCAAAGAATAAACTCTGCAGCTCAACTGTTTCCTAAGTGGCAATAACAATACAAATTCTAATATTTTAATCCAAAGCTTTCTTGTGGAACAGCTAACCCTCCTGCAGTGAAAATAGCCTTTTATGCCTTTTTCACTGTAAGGATATATTCAACATTAAGGCCCTCATTATAACCCTGGCGGTTGGTGTTAAAGTGGTGGTAATACCGCCAACAGGCCAGCGGTAATTACCGCCAAATTATGACCATGGCGGTGTTATCTTCGATAGACAGCCAATGTACAAATCCGACCGCCAGGGCAGAAACAACAGCCACCACGGCAGTAGCCGCCTACAGCCAGGCTGAAGTCAAAGTTCCACCCACCGTATTATGATTTAGGAAACCTCCACCTTTTCCGGGGCGGTACAAACGACATCAAAAGCCTGGCGGAAACAGAGCACAAAAGTGAAGGGATTCACCATTGGAGAAACAGGGAACAACCACGCCACCATGGAGCCCGAGCTGCATGTCTTCCCTATAGTCTTCTACGTGCTGCTCCACCACGAACACCAATGACGGCGAAGACGATGCTGGTGAGTACAGCCACCTAGCACACAAGGGAGTGGGGGAGGAAAACAACAGTGACACACACACACGCACAACACACACATCCCCAACACCATACACACAATCAGCTACATTACTAAAACATTTTTACCCTGTATCTCAGATGAATAATGCAAGGACAAAACGTTTTAGAAAAAGTGAATGTAATGAGAGCAACACATCAAGATAAATAAGTGAGGCAAGATAATAGATATATACATATGAACATAATAAGGGACACAGCCCAGTCCACAATGTACGTTGTCCACATGGCCACAGGCCAAATACCAAGTCCACACATGGCACCTGCCTCAACACGGAGAGAACACTGCAGGGGCATCAGTTTGGAAATAGGCAGGCACCTCAGGGGGACAGGAGACGGGGGGGCACCTCAGCCAGCAGATGGAACAAGACCACTGGCTCTGGAGGGGGCAACATGCCCTGTGCTTGGTCCTGGGGAGTGCAAGGCGACAGTCTCTCAAGTGGGTGACTTCCCCACATGCCCTGGAGGGGGCAACATGCCCTGGAGGGGGCAACATGCCCTGTGCTTGGTCCTGGGGAGTGCAAGGCTACAGTCACTCAAGTGGGTGAGTTGCCCACATGCTCATGCCCTGTGCTTGGTCCTGGGGAGTGCAAGGCCACAGTCTCTCAAGTGGGTGACTTGCCCAAATGCTCTGGAGGGGGCAACATGCCCTGTGCTTGATCCTGTGGAGTGCAAGGCCACAGTCTCTCACGTCTCTCAAGTGGGTGACTTCCCCACATGCTCTGGAGGGGGCGACAAGCCCTGTGCTTGGTCCTGGGGAGGCTGGGATAAGTGGGTGTCTTACCCACTGGTTCTGGAAGGGGCATAGTGCCCTGTGCTCTTGATCCTGGGGAGGCTGGGGTAGGTGGCTGTCTTACCCACTGGTTCTGGAGGGGGCATTGTTTTATGTGCTTGGTCCTGGGGAGGCTGGAGAAGGTGGGTGTCTTACCCACTGGTTCTGGAGGGGGCATCATGCCCTGTGCCCTTGAGCCTGGGGAGGCTGGGGTAGGTGAGTGTCTTACCCACTGGTTCTGGAGGGGGCATCGTGCGCTGTGCTCTTGATCCTGGGGAGGCTGGGGCAGGTGGGTGTCTTACCCACTGGTTCTGGAGGGGGCATCGTGCCATATGTTCTTGATCCTGGGGAGGCTGGGATAGGTGAGTGTCTTACCCACTGGTTCTGGAGGGGGCATCCTGCCCTGTACCCTTGAACCTGGGGAGGCTGGGGTAGGTGGGTGGCTTACCCACTGGTTCTGGAGGGGGCATCGTGACCTGTGCTCCTGATCCTGGGGAATGCAAGGTCACAGTCTCTCAGGTGGGTGTCATATCCACTGGATTTGCAGGGGACAGGCCACACAGCAGCCCATGGAGGCAGGGTTACATAAGGTCTTCCGGCGGTGACAGTTGCTCAGTGGTGGTGGTGCTGGGGGGGCTCCTGCCCATCCCCTGCAGCCTTGGGCGACTGCTCAATGGTGGTGGTGGTGGTGCTGGGGGGAGGCTCCTGCCCATCCCCTGCAGCCTCAGACGGCTGCTCAATGGTGGTGTTGCTGCTGGGGGGAGGAGACCCCTGCCCATCCCCTGCAGCCTCGGACAGCTGCTCAATGGTGGTGGTGTGGGCTCCGTCACAGTTCCTGCCAAGGCCCCTTGCCCTTCCAGCCTGCTGGTGCTGGCTCCTTGATCTTCCTGGCAGCTGGGGCAGGCTCCTTAGTCTTCTTGTCAGCACCTGGGGCAGGCTCCTTTCCCTTCTTGGCAGCAGCTTGGGCAGGCTCTTTTCCCTTCTTCGCAGCAGCTTGGGCAGGCTTCTTCACCCTCAGGACATGTGCACTGGATCCTTTTCCCCACGAGTGGGTGTGGTGGTGACTGGACCTGTGGACTGGGTGGCTGAGGTGCTTGGCTGGGTTCTTCCCACCCTGGCCAGATGTGCAGGATGGGGGGGGGTAGGGAAGAGGTCAATGGTGGATAGGAACAGTTTTTTAGGGACATTGGGGTGGGAAGAGGGAGAAGGTTTGGGAGTGGAGGAAGAGGGAGTGGTTGTTGGAGGTGTCTGTCTGCTGATTTTGGGTGCAGGTGCCGGGGCTGGATGCTGTTGTGAGGTGGATCGCTGCTGGGTGTCTGAGTGCTTGCGTTTGTGTACCTTAGGAGGGGGGGCAGACATAGTGGGAGAGGGCAAAGGGGATGTGTGCAAGGCTGTTGTGGAGGTGTCTGTCAGTGAAAAGTGTGTTCTGCTAGGTGTGGTGGTGATGCTGGTAGTGGATGATGTGTAGTGCATGCAGGTGTGAGTCTAGACAGAAGTGGGAGGGAGGTGTAGGAGGAGGAGTAGGAGGAGACAGTGGGAATTGTGGATGTTGTTGTGTCCGCATTTGGATGGTGTTTGTGTGAGTGCCTGTGGGATAAAGTGTGGTGCTTGTGATTGCCTGTGCCACTCTTGTGTGTTGTCTTGTGTGCATGCTCGTCTGCCTGTGTGATTGGGATAGGTTGGAGTTGAGGAGAATGGGATTGGGAAGAGGAAGTTGGGGGGGAGGGTAGAAACAGGGACAATGGCTGCCATCAGAGAGGAGGCCAGAGCCTGGATCGATCTCTGTTGGACCGCCAAGCCAGTGTGAATGCCCTCCAGGAATGCACTAGTCTGTTGCATCTGGGCTGCCAGCCCCTGGATGGCATCCACAATGGTTGACTGCCCTACAGAGATGGATCTCAGGAGGTTAATGGCCTCCTCACTCAGGGCAGCAGGATACCATCCCACCAGGCGTTAGTAGTAATGATGGGCACTGTACTCACCCCCTTGTGGCTGCTGTGATGCCCTTAAGCGCCCATCCAGCTCTGGATAGGCCACTGCCAGTATGCAGGCCATCAGAGGGTCAGGGTTTGACGGGCACCCCTTCCTCATTGGGAGGCAACCCCCAGCTGGGCCTCCGTGGTCTTTCATGTCCAGTGTCTCAGGTCCTCCCACCGTTTCCGACAGTGGGTGCTCCGCCTGCCGTAGACCCCCAGGGTCTGCACATCCTTGTCAATGGCACGCCATGTACCCTCCTTTCGAGGGGCGCTGACCTGCAGAGGAAATACACACAGGAAAATAGTATTAGTCAGACAGTCCTGCCTGTTATACTTATGGCCCACCATACACCTTCACATCACCATTTGCACACACATGGCCCAACACACAACCAATATGCCGCCCAGAGGACATCCACCAACCCCCCTTACATGAGACCTTCACACACACCACTCCATGCATTCATGCCACATGCATCGTGTCCACAGTGTACTCACCTGTTGGTCTGGAGGCCCATACAGCAGTCCGTACTGGGGTAGAACCCTATCCACCAGTCTCTCCAACTCTGCAGAAGTTAAGGCAGGGGCCCTTTCCCAGTCACCCGGGCCATGGTAGGTTCCAGACACAGGTCACATCAGCACATGCAGTGTAGGTTCTCTCCTGTTGAAGATCAGGTAGCAAGTGAGGAATCTGATATAAAATGGCAGTCACGTCTGCGGCGGTGCATACCGTCACCGCCGGCGTAGATCACCATTGGCCACTGTAACCCACAGGGCCCAATTTTACCCAATGAGGAGTTGCACGGCAGTTTCCGACCGCCTCCCACAATGGCGTACGTCAGCAGAATTACCTCACTTCCACCTGTCCCTCCACACAGGACAGGCGGACACTATTTCAGGGGTGGGGGGCAAGCCCTGGATAGCTGCTGCGCCACTGTGTAAATTTGGACATACTGGACAATTCACACTGATCCATTACAAGTTAACAGCATGCAATGGTCTGTTGTAGCCCCATTGTTCAGTTTGTGACTGGCTCCTCACTCTTTTGCCCCATAGATTGCTACTGCTGCGGATGCCTAAGAGATGGAGACATACCCCTGTGTACAGACCCCTGGTGGACTTGGCAACAATGGAGCACAGGCACATCATCCTTACCTATAGACTTGACAGGGCCACAATCACAGAGCTGTGTGCCCAATTGGAGCCTGACCTGATATCTGCTATCCGTCACCCCACTGGGATCCCCCCTCTTGTGCAAGTTCTATCTGTGCTCTATTTCCTGAAACTGGTTCTTTCCAAGTGACAGTGGGTTTGGCAGCAGGAATGTCACAGACAATGTTCTCAAACGTGCTGACAAGAGTGTTGTCTGCCCTGATTTAACACATGTGCAGCTACATTGTATTTCCCCAGGTGGAAGATTTGGCCACAGTGAAGGCCGAGTTTTATGCAGTGGGACATATCCCCAACATAATAGGGGCGACTGATGGAACACATATTGCATTTGCCCCCCGTCAAAATGAACAGGTGTTCAGAAATCGTAAGAGTTTCAACTCTATGAATGTACAGATGGCTCGTTTGGTGGACCTGTACATCTCCCACGTCAATGCTAAGTATCCTGGGTTGGTGCATGATGCCTTTTTCCTGAGGAATAGCAGCATTCCAAATGTGATGGACCAACTACAGAGGCACAGAGTGTGGCTAATGGGTGAGCTCTGGTCCCCACCCGGTATATGTTGGTGTATGGGTATGGTATGGGATAGAGTGTGGCTAAATGTTGTCCCTCAATATTTGCAGGTGACTCTGATTACCCCAACCTATCTTGGTTACTGACCCCTGTGATGAATGCCAGGGCAAGGGCAGAAGAACATTACAATGAGGCACATGGGCGAACCAGAAGGATTATAGAACTGACATTTGGCCTCTTGAAGACCATGTTCAGGTGCCTCCATCTACAGGTAGATCCCTGTGTTACTCACCCAAGATGGTCTGCCAGATAATAGTGGCATGCTGCATGTTGCACAACCTTGCCTTGAGATGCCATGAGCCTTTTCTGCAGGAGGAGGAGGCTGGAGATGTCCGTGTGGCAGCAGTGGACCCTGTGGACAGTGAGGATGAGGAGGCAGAGGATGAGGCAACAGAACTATTTCTATTCTATTTCTATCTTGGAATTTGTAAAGTGCATGGCTGCCAAACGGCTTCCCACCTGCTGTGATTCGACAATACTTTCAATGACACACAGGCGTGACAGTGTTACTTCATATTTTCTGTCATTTTTTGGTTTATCTTTGTCACTGGCATGCTTTTATTTCCTACTTGTATGCCCTCCCACTGTACCCTTTGGCAACTCTTTTTGCAGATGTTGGTGCCCCACTATCGCTCCTGGTGTGATCACTGCAGGACACTACAGGTCTTTCCTAAGTGCACATTACTGTACAGTTGAATTGCAATGTTTGAATCTGGTTAAACGGATACATACTTAAAACATTTGACATACTCCATACTTGTATTTTTTAAAGAGGTGTTTATTGAGGTGCTAAGAAGAAGAGGGGCAAGTGCATTGGGATGGGGTGATGATGGAGGAAGGTCCAGGGTATTGTTCCAGTCTATTTGTAGCACAGGTGCATTGTCCAAGGGGACATAGAAAGGAGAGCAATGGCAGTTCAACGTGGACAGGGTGACTGTGTGGGACACAAGGGTGACAATCAGGAGAGTCTAATTTCCTGGTGGGGTCTAGGCAATACTCTCTGACTTCTGCCTGGATCGCAGGGAACGTTTGTGGGGTGGTTCTCCTTCTGCAGGGGGAGGGGTGTTGGAAATCCAAACAATATCAAGGAAAGAAGTCCACCAAACAACTCTTCATATTCAAAAGACTCAACCAATCATTCTCCAGGTGCAAAAAATGCAAACTTTACTTTTCGTCAGATAATTATGTTTTCTTTTACAGGAAAAAAACTAACAAACAATAAAAGTACTCATTTCAAAAGGGCATCTAAACTTGTTTTTCTCCAGAGAGTGCCAGAAATAACAAAACACTTTTTCTTTCTCTCAGTAGGCAACATGTCATTGGATAACAATAAAACAGTTCAGTAAAAACATTTAACATACGTTTTTCTGGCATGCTGTTATTTCCCACCTCTATGCCCACTTACTGTACCCTTTGGCAATTCATTTTACAGATGTTGGTGCTTCACAATAGTTCCTGGGGTGATCCAGTGAGCCAGCTACAGGTCATTAACATATGCTCATTTACTGTACAGTTGAATTTCAATGTTTGAACCTGGTTAAACGAATACATATTTGAAAAATTTGACATACTCCATATTTCTATTTTTTCCAAGGGTGTTTACTGAAGTGCTAAGAAAAAGAGGGGCAAGTGCAATTGGATGGGGTCATGATGTTGGAAAGTCCAGGGTATTGTTCCAGTCTTGCATTTTCCAAGGGGGCATAGGAAGGGGGAGCAATGGCAGTTCAAGGTGGACAAGGTGAGTGTATGGGACACAAGGGTGACAACCAGGAGAGTCTCATTTCCTGGCGGGGTTCTTGGCAAGTGTCTCTACCTTCTGTTTGGATGGCAGGGAAGGTTTGCGGGGTAGTTCTCCTTCTGCAGGGGGAGGGGTGCTGGTAGCCTGTTGGTCCTGTAGCAGGGCCTCCTGTCCACTAGTGTCAGTTGAGGTGGAAGGCAGTTCAGATGTCTGGCTAGTGGCAGAGGCCCGCTGTTGTGAGACGGCCTCCCTCATAATATTGGTCATGTCTGCCAGCACCCCTGCTATGGAGACCAGGGTGTTGTTGATGGCCTGCATGTCATTCCCTGATCCCTTGGTACTGTCCCTCCTGCAGCCGCCTGTTCTCCTGCACATTGTCCAGGATCTGGCCTATCGTGTCCTGGAAATGTTAATATGCTCCGAGGATCTCTGCAAGTGCCTCCTGGAGAGTCGGTTTCCTAGGCCTGTTCTCCTCTTGGCACACAGCACTCCTCCCAGTTTCCCTGTTGTCCTTTTGCCTCTGTCCCCTGAACCGTGTGCCCACTGCCACTGACCCCATGTCCCTGATTGGCTTGGGTATGAGCTGTGCCCTGGGGTCCCTGTAGAGGTGGACACACTGCTGATTGATTGAGGTGTCAAGAGGTATGGGTACGCTGGGTGGGTGCTATAGTGTTGTTTCCTGATGGGGTAGGCTCTCTGGTGGTGTATGACTAGGTCTGGGTAACCAGCTGTCCAGAGGTCCCTGATGGGCCAGGTTGATCATCCAGATCCTGAAGTCCAGAATTGCTGTCATCACTGTGGGCCTCTTCTGTGGGGGGACTGGAAATTGCTGTCACCTCCTCTCCGCTGACATTGGCTGGGGTACCTGTGGGGATGTAAATGATGTGTTATGGTTAATGTGTCTGACATATTGTACATCTGTTGCTTCCCCTCTATGGTTGGATTTGCCCTGGCATCTTTCACTTGTTTATGTTGGTATGTGGAGGGATAGCTGATTCTCTCTAGTGTGCATGCTTTAGTGATAGGTGTCCATGCAGGGCTGTGAGTGGTGTCCATGCATTGGTATGGCATGCAGGGCTTGGCATTGGGATGAGTGAGATGTGATGGTGGGGGTGTGGGAGGTGGTGATGTCATGGGAGAGAGGGTGAGGGTATGTGATGGCAAGCAGGTAGGGGGGGGGTGATAGTTGTAGAGATTTGGCTTACCAGAGTCCAGTCCTCCTCCTACTCCGGCCAGGCCCTCAGGATGCATGATTGCCAAGACTTGCTCCTCCCATGTTGCAGTTGTGGGGGAGGGGCTGGGGGTACACCGCAAGTCCTCTGTACGGGGAGTAGGTGTCTTGCTGCAATGCAACGTACCTTCCCCCGTAGGTTATTCCACCTCTTCCTGATGTCATCCCTAGTTCCTGGGTGCTGTCCCATGGCATTAACCCTGTCCACAATTCTCCGCCATAGCTCCATCTTCCTAGCTATCGATATCTGCTGCACCCGTGCTTCAAATAGCTGTGGCTCTACCCTGATGATTTCCCCCACCATGACCCTTAGCTTCTCCTCTGAGAATCGGGGGTGTCTTTGTGGTGGCATGGGTGTTGTGTGAGGTGTGTAGGTGAGGGTGTGTATGGTGATGTGTTGGGGTGTGATATGGGGGTGAGTGGGTGGTGTATTGGTGTAGGTAGTGTGTTGCTCTGGTTTTGTCTGTGGTCTTGGTGTCTCTCTCGTGCCAATGGTTTGTAGTCGTAAAGGGTTGTGCGTAATGTGGGTGTGTTTTATAGTGATGTGGGTGTGGTGTGTGTATAGGTGTCAGGTGTGTGTTGTTTGAATTGTCCAATGTGGTGTTGTTTTGTTTGAGTGTGTGTATTTTGAGCGCAGCGGTATGTATCACCAATGGTTTACCGCCATTGAATGTCCGCCATGGTGATTCGGGAGTCATAATGTGATGGGCATTGGTTTGTTGGTGTAACAGTGTGGGTTTTGATACCGCCACTTTATCACTGACCTTTGGTGTGGCGGAATTGTGTGTGTGGCTGAATAGTGACGGATTGGTGTGTGTGTGTTTTAATATGGTGGACGGATATCCGCCGTGGCAGCGGTAAGTTGGCGGCAGTCAGCGTGGTGGTAAGTGGGATTTACCACCAATGTCATAATGAGGGCCTAAAACTTTACATGTCCTACTCTTAAACACCACTCATCATGCCTTTATGGACAGTAATATTTAATCAAAGGTTGTAGGCCTGTCAAAAAGGGTATATCTTGACAGGTATTATTTGCAGTTAAAAGCTACAATGCAGTGCTACACATGGCAGGCCTGTAGTCATTTTTGCTCTGTCACACTATGCCATGCACTGCAACAACAGAGCAAAAATGACATCATATGGCTGGGTCCAAAATGGGGTGGCATGGTGAGCAAAAGAACAATGGATTAAACCGAGATCTGTGACTGGTGTGAGTTACTGAAAAGTTTCAGTACTCCGTTCATCATCCTTTTGTGTTGCTAAAGTCACCCTAAGTGTCTAGGTTATGCCCAGGCGTGAGTTCCTTGATCACTGTGCCACCTGACTCAAGCTAGCCTGGCTGATGAGGGGCAATACCCTGAAAGCAGTCCCATGATGCTTGTTTCTGGTCGAGGGAGAACCTCGCAGTTCGGGTTGGACTGTTCCCATGGGGAACAGGTTCAAGGCTGATTTGCATATGGCTGGGTCCAAAATGGGGTGGCATGGTGAGAAAAAGAACAAAGGATAAAATCCAGTTCTGTGACCAGGAGTGAGTGTTTGAAAAGTTTCAGCACTCCATTCATCATCCTTTTGTGTTCTGTGACAGGGGGGTAAGCATCTGAAATTTTTCAGCACTCCGTTTATCATCCTTTTTTGTTGCTAAAGTAATCCTAAGTGGTCAGGGTATGCCCAGACATGGGTCCCTTGCTCATTGTACAACTGGATTCAAGCTAGCCTGGCTGGTGAGGGGTGATACCTTGAAACTTGTCCGAGGATGCTTGGTTCCAGTCCAGGGAGAACCTGTCCTAGCAGTTCAGGCTGGACTGTTACCAGGGGGATCAGGGTCAAGACTCATTTGCATATGGATGGCCCAACCTGGGGTGGCATGGTGAACAAAAGAACAATGAATTAAACACAGATCTGTGACTGGTGGTAAGTGTTTGAGAAGTTTCTGCACTCCGTTCATGATCCTTTTGTGTTGCTAAAGAGTAAAAATGACTGCAGGCCTGCCATGTGTAGCAGGCAAGTAGTCATTTTTGCTCTGTCACTGCAATGAATGGAACAACATGTGCTACAACCCACTGGTGACATTTAACTTACAGGCCCTGTATACACTTTAGGTACCATATACTAGGACCTTATAGATAAGGTTAGGGGTACACCTAGTTACTCGGATAGAAAGGAAAAGACAGGCACTTTACCACTGTTCAGCAGGGGTGAAGTGCAGAGAGTTCTACAGCCACAAAAAAACGTTAAGGCAAAGATTTGGGGGTACACCATGCAAAAGATGGCCATTTCCAATAGTGACATTCTTGGGTGAAGATGTAAAACATCTAGCTTACTATTTGGTGCTGGAGTTCACAGGTGTCTTCTCTGTTATGTCTTAGGAATTCCTTGCAATCTTCTGGACTAAGGAGGCTTCTGCAAAAAAAATGAATGGTAGGTTTAAACAGGCGCCACAAGACTTTTAAAATCAGCTGTTACAGATAGTTGTCACTGAACCTACATTCTGCACGGCAAACCTACATACTGTACTGCAAACCTACATTCTCAAGCAATTGTTCCAGGAGTCACCTAGGACAAACACCCTTAGGAATGGTGGACTGGGAGCTAAAGGAAGCCCAGGAAAATATGTTAATACCAATAGTACTTAGTGAGTGCAGCAAGTGAGTCCAACAATTTCGAGGAGCATATGGGAGACAAATATATATATTTGTACAAGAAAACTGCCCATGCCTTCTGGGGATGAATGTCAGGACATAGGCCCTCATTATGTCTTTGGTGGTAAAAAACGCTTACTGCCGCTGCAATGCCCACCAAAACACCGTCGCCGTGGCTACCTACCGCCCGCCATGTTATGACGGTAGCCGGAATTACACCAGAAGGCTGGTGAAATTCCGGCTACGGTCATGGCAGCGGACGGCGGTAAGGTCGCACTGCTGCCAGCAGCACTGCCACGCCAGTAGACCACCGCAGACCGTATAATGATCCATGATGCGGCCTGGCAGTGTTTGGCTGGGGGACGCTGCTGCTGGCAGCAACGCCACATCCTGTCTCCTGCCGGAGGACCATCTGCAAGCAGGTAAGTCACGTGTTCCGACAGGGGAGGGGGGTTTTGTGTGTGTGTGGGGGTGTGGGTGTATGTGTCTGAGTGTGTGCATGCAAGTGTGTGGTATGTTGAATACGTGTGTGCATGAATGGGTGTGAGTGTGCGTGTATTTTGTGTTGTGTGAATGCATGTGTGCTTGTAGGTATGTCAGTGTGTGTGGATGTGTGTGTGAATGTACGCATGCATACGTGGGTGAATGTGGGTATGAATGTGTGTATGTGTATGTATGTTGGTGCGTGAACATGCGTTTATGTTGTGGGGGGTCGGGAGGGGGATGGCGGGGGAGGAATGTGGGGAGGGGAAGGGGGTCGGGGAGACCCCCATCAGTGTCAGGGAATGAATTCCCTGGCACTGATAGTGCTTACGGCCATGGTTTTAGTGGCAGTAAGGAAGCCACGAAAACCATGGCGGTAGGCGGGGTCATAATCCCGTGGGTGGCACAGTGTCGGCCACCTGGCTGGAGACTGGAGTCTCCAGCCCGGTGGCTGTTACCACCCTGGCAGACGGAGTGGTATACTGGCTGTTCGGCTTGAGCCAAACCGCCAATGTCATATTTTGGGGAAAGGTACCACCAGCCTGTTTGCAGTACTTTTCTCCAAAATACCGCCACCCGCCAGGGTTGTCATGTCGGCCATCATTTCCTAAAATGTATCCCAAATCAAAAAGAGTGTCCTAATTTTTTTCATGAACATTTTGTCCCACTTGGTATGGATTTTCTAATATTAACTCCAATGGGGCAATATTTTTTGAAGAATGTTTAAGGCATGATATTTTTCCAAGTTATATTTTCGTTATAATATTCTGGTACTGCACTTTCTTAAGTGCTGTTTGAATGGCTGGGTAGCTGATTATCACTCTATTTATTCTCCCCCGTCCACCCGCCCTTAACTGCAGCCCCATTGGTTCTCAGGCAAATAGATGTTGTCACTGTGTCTCAAATGGCTGGTCCAGCCCAGTTTTCCATGTGTCACAGATCTCACACCTTCTCAGTACAACTGTGTCAGACAGAGAGATGGGATAAAGGTCAATGTTTTGGTTGTCTGAAATATAATTGTCACTACTGGACTGATGCATAACAAGAGATCAAAAGATTTGTATGTGAACCATTGTTAGAAATTAGATTACTGGTTGACTGGGGTGTGAGCCCTGGTCAAGCAGCAACCACAATCCTTGACATGGTAGGGCACAAGTAAACCCCAAATTAACCTGTGCTCACCCCTGGTAGCTTGGGTCAGAGTAGTCAGGCTTAATTTAGAGGCAATGTATATAGTATTTGTGCAACACTCCAAATAGTAAAACAGTGAAAATACCACACAAAAAGATCCAAGACCAGGTTGGAAAAAAAGAGCTTAATTTAATAGATAAAGCCCACAATGATAAACATACAGTCAGTAGAACCGTAGGTATTACTTTTTCAAGAATAAATTGTAAAATAGCACCTAAAAACAAAAAGCACCAACTGTGGATATCTTATACAATTAACAGTGGCTGTGCTCAAAGGTTCGCACTTCCTTAATATACCAGCTTAGTCATATGTAGTTCTCAAAATTATCACGAGGGTGCCAAGTGATACCACACCCAACCACTTCAGGTGCATAAATCCTGGTTGAAAAACAACCCAATTTCATAACATGATGTACCACAGCACACCACAAGAAGTCCATAAGGTAAGTCCTTTGTACAGTTGAAAAGAAATGTATAGCACAGCAGCGTAGTTCATCAAGAAGGTTTTAATTCATTGGCTTTCATGTATCTCCGATATAAACCACAGGTACTCCATATGGATAATGAATCCTTCAAATGAGAATACAGCCGTCACGTGTTTCATCAAAAAGACCTTTTTAAGGCCAAATTATCCATATTTGTGCCCCGTCACAATACTTTAATAGGTTTCCTGTGTCCTCCAGGTACATTGTAAAGCCAGAAACATGTCAAATGCAAAGCATGAAGTATGCAATGAGAAGACGACCTTGATAAGTCATAATCGTCCGTACGGCACTCGTATTCGGATATAGAAAGTACTTCTTCTCATTGCATACTTCATGCTTTGCATTTGACATGTTTCTGGCTTTACAATGTACTTTTTCTCCAGGTAAGAGGGCAGCAGATGGGCACAGCAGGGCAGCAGTTCCTTTAGAGCAGCAGTCAAGCAGAGTAACGGTTTTTCTTCCTGGCAGAGTGTTCACAGGTCTAGAAGTGTACTAAAGATTTGGGCCAGATTTAAGAAAAGTGGCGCTGCACCCAGTGCAGCACCACTTTTCTTGCACCCCTTAATGCCCCCTTAACGCCACCATGTGTGCGCTGTACCTAAAAAATGTAATGCTAGTTCGGAGCTTTGCAGGATAAGTCTAAACATTTTTTAAACTAATCCTGCAAAGCCGATTGAGGCCCATTATGAATAATGGTGTACCTCCTTTTAACGCATGCTCTGGGCAGGCATTAAAAGTGTGAAAAAATGACGAAAAAAAAGTGCGAAAAAAATGACGCAAATAAATCTTTTAGATTTCTTTGCGACATTTTTTTAGTCCCCCTACTGGGGGAACTCCTCCTTTGCGTACATTATGCATGGCGCATGCATGATGCAACACAAAGGGTTACAGAGTGGCGCAGTAAATCTGGTGTGGACTTTTTGGCCACCAAACACCACATTAGTAAAAAAAGAAAATGATGCTAATGTGTCGCTAGATGGCGCAAGGGGTTCTTAAATTTGCCCCTTGGTGTCTTAGGTCCTTCTTTTATATGCAGCTGTGTCTTTCGAGTGGGAGAAGCTTCTAGAAGCATGCCTTTGAAGTGCAGAACTGTTCTGCCTTCCTGGCCATCAATCCAGATTTACAACAGGGGGTATGCAGCCCTTTCTGTGGAGGCAGGGCACTATTCAATTGCAAGTGGGGCTGTGCCCAGCTCCTCTCTCCCATGCTCCAGTTATGGCCCATCCAGTCACACCTAAACTCCATTGTGTGTGGCAGTCTAGGAGGAATACACAAAGCCCAAGTGTCACCCACACCAAGGGGGTCATTCCGACCCTGGCGGTCCATGACCGCCAGGGCCGGGGACCGCGGAAGCACCGCCAACAGGCTGGCGGTGCTTCCTGGGCCATTCTGACCGCGGCGGTAAAGGCGCGGTCAGAAAAGGGCAACCGGCGGTTTCCCGCCGGTTTACCCCTGGCCCAAGGAATCCGCCATGGCGGCGCTGCTTGCAGCACAGCCATGGGGATTCCGACCCCCTTCCCGCCATCCTGGTCCTGGCATGGGCAGTGCAGGGCCCCCCTCACAGGGCGCCATAATGAAAATCGCGACGGGTGCCACTGCACCCGTCGCAACCCTTCAAATTCGGAGCCGGATTCATTGTTGAAGGGGCTTTCCCGCTGGGCCGGCGGGTGGCCTTCTGGCGGTCGCCCGCCGGCCCAGCGGGAAAGTCAGAATGACCGCGGCGGTCATTTGACCGCGGTACGGTCTTTTGGCGGTTCCCGCCAGGCGGGCGGCTTCCGCCGCCCGCCGGGGTTGGAATGACCCCCCAAGTCAAGTAGCCCAGAAACAGGCTACAGGCACCAAATGAGCAAGGCAGGAAAAAAACAACTTTCTGAAAGTAGCATTTTCAGAACTGTAAACTACAATTCAACTTCACTATAAGTAAGGATTTTACATTAGGATTTCAGGGACACCAAACATGAACTAATTGTCTCTTGGCAATTGGAAATTAGACTTACAAAAGGGAATTAGGCAACTCTAATGTTATCCTATGGAAGGGATAGAACCTGCAGTAGTGAATAGGAATGTAAGAGTTCTTCACTACCAGGACATGTAAAACTTAAAAGTACATGTCCTATTTTTTTTTTAATACAATTGATCCTGCCCTCTGGGCTATACAGGGCTGGCCCTAGGGGTATATATGTATTAAAAAGAAAGGTTTGGGCCCAGCAAAAGGTTTATTTTGCCAGGTCGAAATGGCAGTTTAAAACTGCACAAGCAGGCTCCGTAATGGCTGGTCCGAGACATGTTTAAAGTGATGTGGGTGGCACAACCAGTGCTGCAGGCCCACTAATAGCATTTAATTTACAGACCCTTCTTAACTGTAGTGGCACTGTACTAGGGACGTAAAAGTTAATTAACTTTGTGAATTGGGTATGAGCCAGTATTGCCATATTTTAGGGAAAGAACACAATCCCTTTCAACCTGGTTAGCAGTGGCAAGGTATGCAGAGTCCTAAGGCCAGTAAATGGAAGTCAGCAAAAACAGGAAGTCTGAAGGCAGAACATTAAGGGGAAACCACACCAAGATCTACATCTTTTACTGATGTGTGTAGGGAGGACTGCCAACTATAAACATGTTTACAGCGCAAGAAAAAGTACTGTAAAATATTGTAACAAAATGTCATGTTTTTTCTAATTCTACATGTGTATACTGTGTGCAGTGTACATGAATATTCTACCCTTAAAAGCAAACATGTCATAGAATTTAGGCATGTGTATGAGCTAACAATAGCAATTGACACAACTGCTCAGACATGTGACAAAAAGTCCAGATTACATGTCCACGTCTCAACACCAAATATCCTAGAAAGCTTGGTTCCTGAGCAGATGGTGCAGCGCAAGAAGGCCTGGCAATTCATTATTGAAGCAAGGAAATTTAATGGACTTACTTAGATGTACACAGGAAAGTGCTCAGATCTGTGCTACTGTATTGCATCATGCATTAGCCAGACTTATTGTGCACGTCCTCAAATCACAAAATATGCATCACAAACCATGTCTTGTTCCTCCCTTAACTCATGCCAATCAATGCATCATTCATTGGTAGTAACAGCCTATTCTACAACCTCCCAGACTCCAGATTATCACCCCTTAAGAGCAGCAGACACAGTGTACCATGTCTCTTCAGGGCTGGAGCAGATGGTGCAGCGCAAGAAGGCCTGGCAATTCATGATTGAAGCAAGGAAATGTAATGGACTTATTGTGCAAATCCCCAAATTACAAAATATGTATCACAAACCACATCTTGTTCCTCCTTTAACTCATGGCAATCAATGCACCATTCATTGGTAGTAGCAGCCTATTCTACCACCTCCCAGACTCCACATTGGCTCCCTTTAAGAGCAGCAGATCCCCATCTGATTAAACTCAGCTGACGCTCTTTGCTAACCTGCACTATCTGCAAGAAGAGCTACAACATTTACGAAGCCATCATGACCAGCACCACTGCTTATCTTGCAGACAAGCTCACCATCTCCGGTGGCCCTCAGCACCCTCATGGCAAGTGTATCATCAGACTTTAGACTATAAGTGTAAAAAGAAAGCAGCAGGTATTTTTACATCTATGCATCCAGGATCTGGAACAACATTCCTGTATCCATCAGGATTGCCCTAACACTGCTCCAATTAAGGGAGGAGATGAAGATAAAGAAACACTGCTTTAAATAATAGTACATAAAAATACACTAACAATTGAATAGCCAACTATAGCTCCTAATGCTCATTTATTGTAAGCTTACCTTTGAAATTGTACAGCTCTCTGCTGCCTTTGGCTAGGTTTATACTATAAAAATACTGCATGCATACATACGTTCACCACCTGACACCGAAAACCACCTCACATATGAAACGCTTCTTCTTCATCAATGAACCTTGCCTCACCTTATCCATGTGACCATCTTATATTAAGTCATCCCTGGCAACTACACAATTACAAGTGACACACAGACACAAAGCAGATGGTGGTCTTGCCATTTTGCATGAGACCTCCCTAGATATCACAACTCTTCCAGTAGAACCCACTTCATCTTTTGTATGCCTATCACCATAAAATGACCTCTCCTTTATCTCCCACCTCATCTTTCATCTCTCTGGTTATTCTAAACAAATTTCACAAAAGTTTCTGTCTCATTTCCTAAATCACAATTTCCCACTCTAGCAATACTTGTATTTGTGATTTTAATCTTTCTGGTGCTCATTGATGTTGATTCACCAAAATGCCAGGCGAAGTGTAAATTACATCATATACCCTTTCAAATTAATCACATGACAACTAATGACATTATAGGACCTAAAACCTTGAATCGTTCCAGGAAGTGATGTTAATTAACTTAACTCTGATGACATCACAATAATTCACATCACTGAAGTTCCATAATAACTGCATGATTAATAAAACCTAACACAGACAAATGTCTACTTTAAAGACTACCTATACAAGGGTGCTGAGATGATATGCTAGAGGAACATTACTCATTTCACTTTACATCACATGAAAATGACATCTTCATCGCAAGAGGAGATAGTGCCACAAAACACAAACATTACAGGAAACATCTTTATATTACAAATTATTACGTTTTAATAGTTCCCCTAATTTATACTGCAATGGGAAATGTATTTATAAGTCATAGGGAGGGGAAAAAGAAGAAAAGCATAGATATGTCCACGTGCATTAATTGAAATCGACCATATTTCTACTAGGAACTATGTTATCTGCCTAAATTATTCCTTACTAGTGATATACATTTTAATTTATGATCAGTTGCAAGGCACTTGTACTCATCAGAAACACAGAGTTGAAAGTTTTATTCAAACACATCACTTTTCCTGTATTCGCATAATGAAACATAGCAACTACTTGTACGACATGTTTTTTTTAAATTTAATCATAAATGCACATTGCACCACTAAATTTGTTTATTTTACAAAATGTAAAGTGCTTGGTCACCATATTCATTTGGACTGATGCTGGTGGTTTGTTAACTCTGCACAGTTGGGACTTGCTCGCCACGGGCCAGAGTATGTGCTCTTACTTCTAAAACATGGCAACTTTGTCTAACCCCTAACTGGCATTTTTAACTTCTCAGTAAGGCCATAGCATATGGAGCAGAAAATATACAAATGGCATAGAAAAGTGAAATGTCACCTGCGGACTAAAGCACATGCTATCCACTAGGCTGATAAAGGAAACATGGTTTCAGGCATACCTATGTATCCTGACTTGTGAAGCTTTTAAACCTGCAGGCAAACCAGTTGAATTAACCCTTTTTTGATGGTAAAGAACCCTACTTTTAGATATTAAAGTTCTCCATAAGTAGGACTTATAACCCAAGAGATAAGGTGCCTAGTATTTGGAAGCCAAACCTGCAATAATTTATTATTGGGATGTATCTGCAGTGACTACCCCTCAAAAGCTATTTCCACTATAAAAGCCTGCAGTTGTCTTATGAGAAAAACTAGAGTTCGGAATAAAATCATGAACCTACTATCCCCAGTTTAAAACAAGCTACTGGAAAATAAATTGGTCACTTTTTTTAATGTTCATGAAAAATCCAATTTAATGGTGAAGTCAGATTTTCAATAAATATTTAGGAAAAGTGTCTTTTAAAGTTAGACTGCGGGCCTAATTATGAGTTTGGCGGTCCACAGACCACCAAACTTGCGGTAGCAGTCGGACAGCTGCAATCCTGGCTGTCCGACTGCCAGATTACAATCTAGGCGGTCAGACCGCCAGGAGACTGCCACCTCCGCCAGCGTTCCCGACGAGTTGGCGGAGGTCAAAGTTGTGGTCAGCCACAGCGGTGCCGAGTTCAGTACCACAGTGCTGATCATGACTTTCATTTCCACTGGCCTTTTCATGGCAGAGAGGCCGTGCTGGGGGCCACAGGGGGGGTCCCTGCGCTGTCCATGGTACAATTATGTAAAATTATGCATAACACAAAATACCTATCTGTCAGTTTGGTCTATATTTTGGTGCTCAATGCATCCTTGCATGAAATTGTGATGTGATGATGCATTTCAACAAGACCATTGTGAACAACAGCCACTCATGTTCTGTTATTCCCATGCATTAGAAGTACATTTGTACTGTGAATTGCACGGTGTGATCAATTTTTACTGTAAATGGCGTGTAATTATGCAAAGTGGTGTACTTACTGGAATTTTGCTTAACAAGCATAACACAAATTAATTAAATTACATGAATTACCTCAGCAAAAATTAAATTTTACCTAGGCCTACATGCCAGTGCTTTTCCTTAAGAGGTGTGAAAAATGCTCCCAGAAAAGAAACAATGTCTTATACCAGTGACACTCAAAGTACGACCCAGGAGCCGCATGCAACCCTTGTGACCTTTACATTCAGCCCCCTGGTCAGCAATGGGCTGCTGTTTACTTGACTTTGCACTCACAATAAAAAGATGTTAAATAAACAGGTGAGCATTTATTTAAAGGTTAATTGAAGTTAAAGAAAGGAAGTAACTAGGGTGTCCTATACCCTTTAACTTTAGAAACACCTTTATTTCTGAAGCCATCTAGGAGCAAAATTGTAAAAATATGATGAAGTCTCTTTAAAATTCTAAAAGTGTATTTCATTAACACATAGAACCGTTTTGCATTAGTACATCAGATTATATTAGTGCATTGACGTATTTATTTTTAAAGTTATAGTTTTCAAACATGTATTTAGAAACATTCATTCTTCACTCCAGCCTAACAACAGTACCAATATTGACCTCAGAGACAAGTCAGTTGTTATGTGCACTCTTTGGGTGGCGTTGGTTCCTATTATGCATGAACAACATTATAGTTTATTAAATCACACAGCACACATCCTGACGTAATCTATTTCAAGATCCTCTTGTATGTGATTATAAAGAAAAAGGAGGTAAAGTGAAATATAACAATTGTCTAGGATCACATAATTTGGTAAAGTGGGAAAGCCGGGATTATTCCCAGGTTTCAAATTGTAAAATTCAGACACAAGATGTATATGCTTCCCTTCCCCTACATCTATCTAACTTACAGCCAACACCCCCCAGTTGCCACTCTGCTGACATCAATGCGACCCTTGTTCGCATGACAGACCAAATATTTTGGCTTCTGGGAAAATGTTTGTGAGCACCCATAGCTTAAACCTCTTCATAAGAAGACCTGGGTGTGAGGTATGTGATACATAACAGCTCAGAAAGGGTAGCTGGGGATGGTTCAGAAATCTTCATTAACTTAAAGTGGACCAGGATGAGGCCTGCACACTCATAGTTAATTGCAAAGGGAGACATAGGAATGAGAGGTTTTTCGTTCCGTAGGCCCTCTGTAGCCAGGTTGGCACCAGCCTCACATGATGAGAACTGGTCAGGGAATCAGTTTGGTGTAGCTGAGGGGGAGGTAACTGCTCATCTCCATAAATACACAAGCTCCCTTCAGGGAAAGAAAGATGTTGCCATGCTAGATTTATCTCAGAACATTGCACTGTGTGATAGTTTGCAATAAGACCCAGGTTGTGCTCCAAAAGTGGAAAAGGTCACCCCTGGGAACTTGTTTCTTCCTGGTTAATTAGCACCAAGGAGTCACCCTGACCCACTGGTTAATGGAAACTATGAAGCTGGCACATCACCCACAGCACTTCTGAATGCTCTCTAGACCTATGGAAGAAAAGGGGAGGGCTAGACCTGGTGTTTGAATCCTGTGTTGAGAGCTGATGGGCTGGACGGGCTCCGACTTTTAATAAGAAGTGGACTCCAATGGTTAGCTGGCTGTCCTTCTGTGTAACTACAGGATTACAACAATCTGGGAGTAGCCTTTTTCCTGAAATGAACACCAGACCAGTAACAACTGGACCTGAAATGTACCCTGCTTGTGCCCTCTGCTGGAGTGAATCCTGGCCCCTTAGTGCTGTTGCTGAGATCCTGGAAGTCTTAGAAATTAGCAGGAGAACCTACTCCAGACACTCTGAAATGTTGAGACTTAAAATAATTGTTGACCTTTGAAGACCTCCACAGCATCAGCAGGACTTTGTTGCAAAGGTTTTCAATTTCCAAGGGACTTTGTTGAACAGAGCTCCAGGCTTGCCTGCTGGAGGAAAGTCTGAAGGTAGAAATCTTCACCAGGCAAAGCACAAAAAGTATCTTCCTGATGCAGGGTTTTGGTGGGGGGGGGGATTTGAGTTTCTCCTCTTCTGAGCTTTTCCTGCCAAAATCACTGATTTCAGCAGCACCTCGTCCAGCTGCAGTCCAGCTCTGAGGATAATTTAGCAGATATTACCTGCAACCTTCCCTTGCTGGAAGATTTTGGGTTCCCCTTCAGAGACTAAGGTAAAAGTGCTTGATTTATATGAAACCACTTGGTGTATCCGACTCGAACCACATCGCGGTCAGCATGAAAGCATGCACTCTTTGTTACAGGGCGCACTCCTACTGATGAGCCCCGCAGAATAAATGGTACAGGTCTCAAGTAATGGTTTTAATTCTATGAAGAGATCACATAAAAAAAGGATGAATGTAGAATGCAAAAATACATTCTTTGTTATTGTGTGCACTCCTACTGATAGTCCTCAAAGACAAATTGGCTCTGTCCTGCCTCCAGCATCGCCTAATAAGTTTGCGCGCGCTGCACGCTCTCGGAGTGAGATAGCTCCAGCTGGTTCTCCGCAAATATTCAATTCACTGTCACGTGGAGGACCTGGGATTCTTCGGTGCTTGCAAAGGTTTGCCTTGCGTGAGTCACGAACCTCTGTTTTTTCGTGCGTGCCCTCCCCTACGCACCCACGCAGCTTCTCTGCGTGAGAGATTGCAGAGTCTGCGTGGACTCCACGAACAAAAGGCAATCGGAGCCGACACTGCAGTGTAGAAACGCATACGATTTGAAAGACAGAGAAAAAATAAAGTGCCTGAAAGGAAAAAAAAAATCTACTACGTCTCCGTATGAGATTTTTTAATTATACACAAGCCCATTACACATAATGACTAATTTACTGGTTCAGAATAATGACTAATTGTGCTCCCACAGCTCAGACGCGTTACAGAAGCAAAACATGGCAGCCGGATAATGAGCGAGAACTGCAGCAGCGTTAGTCAGCCCATTCCTCAAAACTATGTGCAGTCGTTCGAGATGTAATTTATGCAAAACTAGGAAATGTCGACCAAGAGGAGGGAAGGCAGAAAACCATTAAGGCAGAAGACAGAGTTATGAGCCCATCCTGAGAAACCAGATATATCAGCTGTAATATTGAGTTTTAAATATCATCTTATATAAATATATTAGCCAGCATAATCATCCTATATAAATATATTAACCAGCATGTCCAATACCAAAATAGTATGAAAGTACGCGTATTTATATGTACATACATATTCACTGAAAAAAACAGAGGTTACAGGGATGTTATAGTTGGGGTCTGAATTTACTCATACAAAACCTTAAAAATTCAGCAGTTAGAGTTATTTCAAGTAACTATAACTCACGCCCTAAGGTAGCTAATCTATAACTCACGCCCGCCTTGCAAGTTTTCTCATTATTAATATGACTGCTAATGCTTAGTTTATATTTTCAATACGCTGCAGAAGTTGTCCTGAATGCTGTAATATCTGGGGTCATTAGCAGCGAATGCTGAAGGTGCTATTGATAGTTACCTTAGGGCGTGAGTTATACTTACTTGAAATAACTCTGTACCTGCTGAATTTCTAAGGATTGTAGGAGTAAATTCAGACCCCAACTATAATATCGCTGTAGCCTTAGTTTTTTTCAGTGAATTTCTATGTTTTTAAAATTCTATTTCCTAACTATAACATCCCTGTAACCTCTGTCTTTTTTAGTGGATGTCTATGTTTTTTTTAATATAAAGTGATTCTAATTACTATATATTAATCCAACCGCCTTCAGCCATGCGCAGCGGGTGTTGGCTGCAGGGCCTGTCTCTCTGGGTGTGAGAATAGGTGTGAGAGGGTGTCTCTGAGTGTGAGAGTGGGTGTGAAAGTCAGTGTGAGAGGGTCTATGTGCATGTGAGAGTGGGTGTGAGAGTGTGGGTGTGAGAGTAGGTGTGAGAGGGAGTCTCTGGGTTTGGGAGTATCTCTGTGAGTGGGTGTGTGAAAGTCTCAGTGGGTCTGTGAGCTGGTGCATGAGTCTCTGAGTGGGTCTGTGAGTGGGTGTGTGATTCTTTGAGTGGGTGTGTGAGTGGGTGTGTGAGTCTCTAAGTGGGTCTGTAAGTGGGTGCATGAGTGTCTAATTGGGTCTGTCAGTGGGTGAGTGAGTGACTGAGTAGGTCTGTGAGTGGGTGCATGAGACCCTGAGTGCATCTGTGAGTGAGTGCAGGAGTTTCTGAGTGGGTCTGTGAGTGAGTGAATGAGTCACTGAGTGCATCTGTGAGAGACTGCATGAGTTTCTGAGTGGGTATGTGAGTGAGTGAGTGAGTGAGTGCATGAGTCTCTGAGTGGGTCTGTGAGTGGGCACGTGAGCCTAAGTTGGTTTGTGAGTGCTTGTGTGTGACAGTAGCTGTGTGAGTGACTCGACCACAAAGGAACCTCACATGCCAGTTTATCCAGCAAGAGTCCACAGTTTTGCACAAAATGCCTACCCAACTCAAGTACTTTCTATTGGTTAGTTAGAAAGTGGTAACTCGTTGGGTAAATGTCCAGTGTGTATTCTACACTACAGCTGTGTAATGCACCATAAGGAAATGCCCCCCTCGGACCTTGTGCTCATTTAGCAATGTGATTGTTCCATGTGTGTCTTTCTCCACGACTCTGTGATAACATGAATCCTGCTATAGAGAGGACAACACTACAAAGACATAAATCTGCACCAAACCAGGGTCCTTCCTCTTATCTATTTGATTATCTATTTGACGTAAGTGCTTCTTTGTTTTGTGGAGAAGTCCTCATATTCCTCGGCATCCAAAACACGCCACAAAAATCGGTCAGAAATGCACTGTGGGGGCCTCTTGGTAAGCGGTACATTGTCCTGGTAAAAAAGCATGAAGACCTTTGCATACTACTAAGGTGAATGGGGTGGGGCCAAGAGGGCAGAGCTTTCAGGTGATTTGCACATTTGCATACTTGTAGGATTTTAAAGGAAGACCTATGGAAACTAGTGGAGGGGTGGCCGAGTGCGCCTGTGGGGCTGATCATGGCCCCAGGGAACACATCCCTCGGGCCCGGCCTTCTCTCTTGGGTGACTCCAGAGCAGCCAGTGTGCAAAGGGACTGTGGGCGAAGCCTCAAGGCCCCTACGGTCATAGCCAGCTCCCAGCCTTCTGCAGGAGCTGGCATTGCTCTTGCACACAGGGAGCTGCTAAACATGCAGCTCCCTGTGTGCAAGAAAACAAGTTTCCTCTCTTTCCCTGCTCACATCTCTGGGGGCAGGGAACAAGATGAAACCTCTGCATCCAGCAGGTGAGAGTGCTTTGACAGCTTCTGACTATTGAAAGCAGAGTGTTTGCTCTGACATGGTTAGAGTTTTCAAATATACCGCCAAGTCAGGGCAAATAGCTATGTCCTGGGGGTGGGTATCCCGGGACATAGCAGGAGCTGACCCTGGGGGTAGCAGTCCCCAGGGTGATTATTGGCTCCACACGGGGGCCATCCGGCTCCCCTTCAAAGTATAAGTTAGCACCGGGGAGGTGGTGGTCCCCAGGGCCAGGGGTTCGCAAACGACCCCCTTCATTATTTCTTTTCTTTTTCAATCCCTGAGATTTGTTGCATTGTGCTAAAATATGCTGTGACCCCTGGACTTTGGGTATGTTGAGTTCAGTCAAAGTAATTTTTTGACAGAGGGGTTTTGTTTTGCTCCCCACAGGATTCGAGATCAGGTCTTGTATTTAGACACGTTGATACAGTTTGAACTTGTCTCCTTTTGTTATGGCTTGCATTAGGTTCTATTAGGAGTACCATTTCGTTGTATACCATTGAAACATGATTCCATGCCTGATTAGTATTGTGCCCCCTTTTTTCTGGAGTGAGTATTAACACGCTAGGCAGTGTGTACTTCTTCAGGTCTGTAGCAGCTTCTAGGTGTAGTTCTTTGTTATTGGCAATTTTTATTTTATGCTTAAAAATATGCTATTTTTTTGATTTTGGTTAGATTTCTTTTTTTTCTTTTGGGTGGATGTTGGGACACTCATATGTTTCATTAATGCTGTCCCCTCTAGGTAGCCGCAGTGATTGGGCATTTTAGGATGGCTGCCATGTTTTCTAGTGTCCCTCACGTGATATTTCATGAGCTTACACAGTCCTGTGGTCTATTTAAATTAGACATTGGCAACTTTGTTTTCCTTGGACTTTGTTTCATTCATGCGACGGTGTACATACTTACGACTTTATATGATGGTGTCTTGGTTCCTCATTCTTGGCAGTATCTATATCTGATTCCATGCCTTATATTTTTGATAAGTAGAACACACTTGGTGGTTGATTTATTCTTTTGCATTTTGGTGGTTTGGGTCTATGCTCTACACTATGAGTTGGGTTTGGTTTGGGATTTTGGTTGATTCACAGGTGTTTTGTGAGAGGGTAATGCACCTTATGTTTTGCATGTGGCTTTAAACTTTTGTGTTTTTGGTATGTGTTTATGGTCATATATTGTATTTTATTAGTATTTGCAGATTCCATTCCATCTTGACACTGAGTCCTGATGATGGTCTAATGGATTTCTTTTTGAGACCGAAACATCGACTTCACGTCCTCCATGACAGACTTTATTACGTAAAATTACATCAGTCCACCTCCAAACATTTGGAGTTGATCAAAAGATATTATAAAGGACTGTGTAAATTGTATGTTTCAGTCAGGAGGAAGTTTTTCACCTAATGTTCTCCTTTGAAAGTGTATTGGGGGATCTTAGGGGACAGCAGTGTGTCGTCTGGAACATTTATTTTTGGATACTGCTTTATAAATTAATTGAATATTGTGACCATATAAAATATTTTATTTTTGCATAAAAACAGCACGCTTGCTGTTGATTGATTCATTTAGTTAAACTTTTTACTGTTTATTGCAACATTGATAGTGAAGATTAATTTTTTGTATAGTAAATTGGAAATAATTCCTCCATGAACTCTTGCTTTCTGATTCTGTATTACCCAGTTCTGTGGGGGTATATTGGGTTGCCCTGTAGTCTATAATAGTGTTAGGGAACCGGGCACACAGAATGTTGCGTTGTCAGTTTTGTCTTCACCAAGACACGAAGCCTGCACTGACAGTCTGTCCTGTGCTTGGTGAGGGGTCTCTACGGGTGGCACAATTCATGCTGCAGCGCTGAGGGACCCTCTTAAGTACCCCAGCTCCTAGGTACAAGGGGTACCTTTTACATGGGACTTACAGAGGGTGCTAAAGGCTTTCCTGATTGGGGAAACAACTGTGCAGTTTTAGGAAAAAGGTCTGGCACTGGGGACCTGGTTAGCAGGAACTCTGTGCACTTTTAGTCGAAATCACATTAAATACCAGGCAGAAAATATGGGGGGCTAACCATGTGAAAAAGAGGCACTTTACCCCACGTGTGAATCTGCGGGTTCACCATGGATAGAACCGTGGATGATCCACGACCCTAGCTATCAATATTTCTTTTTCATTTAATATCTCAAAAATTACTGAACAGTTTAACACCAAATCACAAAAAGCAAACTTTCAGGACCAAGAGCTAGCTTTCTGCCAAATTTAGTGTAATTTTGTCCAGCGGTTTGGGCTGTAGTCATGTTCAAAGTCCCTAAAGGAAAATACATGGGGAAAACGTGTTTTAGGACCCCTCTTTTTC
Organism: Pleurodeles waltl; assembly: GCF_031143425.1. Taxonomy (NCBI): domain Eukaryota; kingdom Metazoa; phylum Chordata; class Amphibia; order Caudata; family Salamandridae; genus Pleurodeles; species Pleurodeles waltl. The sequence continues at coordinate 146,365,625 of NC_090444.1, read as the reverse complement.
TCCGCCCCTTGACAGATCACCCTGAACCTTTCAAAACAGCAGCTTAACCAACTATCATATTAGTTTTGAACATTTCATGAAGATTTGTCAAACTTTGTCAAAGTTATTGGATAAACAAAAAACACTTTTCCTATGGAAACAAGGTCGTATATTATAATGTTATATGATGTTTTCTTGAAATGTGTTTATTAGATAAGCAAAGGGGAAAGTGAAATGGAGTAATATCTTAAGTTATTATAACTTGGAGAAAAAATGGATGCCGTATTGTTATGCAGTATATGTTTGAGGTCACAATTCTAGTGTTTGGGGCTATTGAAAGGAAAAAAGGACTTAGTAGATTTAATAGAGTTCTTTGTAGGGTGTTTGTGAGGCCTGGTAAAAGGGGTAAAGCCGAAACAGGTAGGTAGTTTCATTTCTTTTAATGTGTTTTGCACTTCGTTGAATGGATATTGGTACACCCGGAATGAAACAAAATGATATATTATTAAATTGAACTGAGTTGCCGTTTGTGCCTGTGCCACAGTGCTGCTGGTCCAGAGGAGAGACTGTGCTTATTTGAAACATATGTATACAAATACATATATATAAAAAACAAAAAATGCTCTTTCTATAGAAACTAGGTCCTACCCATAACTACCTAGTGGTGACCGCCACTAGGTAGTTATGGGTAGGACCTAGTTTCTATAGAATGAACGTTTATTGTTTTGCCTATAACTTTGGCGCCGCTTGACGAATCTTCACGAACATTTTCAAAATGTATACTTTGCCAAGTTCAGCTTCTGTCTTGAAAGTTTGGGGTGATCTGTCAAGTGGGGGACGAGAAAAAGGGTGGTCCCAAAATGCATTTTCACCATTCATTTTTCCATAGGACCTTTAGACGCACCTACAGCCCTAACCACTTAACTGAATTGCACCAAATTTGGCACAAAGCTAGATTCTGTTCTGCAGGTCATGCGTTTTGTGATTTGGTGTGAATCCGTTCAGTAGTTTCGAAAAAATGTAAGGCCAAAAGATATAGGTATATAGGGACGCGGTTCCTCCGCAGATCCAACTGTCCCTGTGCTGATATCTAAGTGGCTCAGAACACTTCAGCAAGTAAGTGTTGGCAGCCATCTTGGGACTCAGCTTCAGCCACATAAAGAACCCCGTGAGGGCTGCCATTGGCAGCCCTCACTCACTGCCAGGCTGCCTCCGTCAGGCAGCCTGGCAGCAGTTGGAAACATATCCGACAGGGCAGCGGTGCTGCCCCTCGGATAATGATTCCTCAGCCACCAGCCTTTCCCTGGCGGGGAGTGGAAGGGGTGCACAGGGGCACTTGGCATGGGCACTGCATGGCCCCCGGTGCAGTGTCCCATCAATCGGGCAGTGATCTGCGCGACTGGGGCAGCTACACCCGCCGCACAGAGGCATTGGCGGCGGCTCCATGTGGAGCCCCCGTCAATGTCCCAGCAGGCATTCCTGTGTTTCCGCCCGCCGGCCCACAGGATGTTCCTAATACGGCTGGCCGGGATCCGGGGACGCTGGCGGTCAGTGTTTTGACCGCCAGCATGAACACGGCAGTTGCGACCGCCGTGTTAATAATGAGGGCCTAAGTGTCTAGTAAAAGCCCTCCGGTACACCTCTCCAACACCAAATCACACCCCTGTACCCAACCAGACAAATACCAGAACAAAGTGCCCAAAACTTATCATCACAGAAAATCTCAGACCCTGGTCTGTGATGAAAACCCAGGAATCACACGCTGAGATACACCAGGTAGTAAATAAAAGCCATAAAAATGGTCACCTTTGCTTTATGTGAATGACTGGAACATAGTGCAGGGGGGTTGAAACCTCTTTCCAAGTCACTATTCCACACTTGCTGACTTACTGGCAGCCCCGTCCATAAAGTATTTACATGGATATGGTACAATGCTCACATTCAAGCTGAACTTGCTTGTGACCTATATTGTATGTCCTGGCACAATGTGTGGTTTCAACTAAGTGGTTCAGCTGTGAACCTACAAGTATCTCAGCAGATGCTGACTGACCTGACAGTGAATCCCTATGTGAAAAGCTGCTTCTCAACAGGGAAGTGCAGCTAGGCAGGCAAATACAGCTAGGCAGGCAAGAACAACTAGGCAGGTTGGTCAAACCTGGAAATCATCTCATACCACTCTGTTGCATTGTATCTAGGTTGAGCTATGTAAGTGTTAAACCTAATATCCTTGATGTGGTATTCCCTCAGAAGTTTTGTCTACACCTTACCTGTTTTGCTGAAGTTGTTTCTGTTGGCTTTAGGACTCTGTGCACTGTATCACTGCTAACCAGTGCTATAGTGCTTACGCTCTCCTCTTTGAAGATAGTAAAATTGGCCTACACCTAACTGGCACATTTAATTTATTTGTAAGTTCCTAGTAAATGGTACGACATGTATCTAGGGCCTATAAATTGAATACTATCAGTGGGCATGGGGCACTCATTGTGCCACTCACTAAAGTAGCATTTTGAACATGGCCCAAGTGTGCCACTGCAGCCTGTAGTAAACTGCCATTTTGACTTGGCATAATAAACCATTTGCCAGGTCTAAACTTTCTGCTTTAATACTTATGTAACCCCTAGAGGCTCAGGGGTTGAGTGCATTGTATTTAAAATGTAGGACATGTGTATTTAAGTTTTAGATGTCCTAGCAGTGAAAAACTCTTAAAATTGTTCTTCACTATTGTAAGGCATATATCTGCCATAGACCTTATCACACTTAATAAGTGCTACCTTTAGAGTGTGAGGAGACAGAAATATGCTTTTGGAAAATGCCACTTTTAGAAAGTTGACATTTTCTTGTCCCAACCATGTGAGCCTTCTGCAAGGTCCTGGGTCACATGACTCTGAATGGCTGTGCTGTGTGTGACACGAATAGGGCTTAGGTGTGGACAGCATGGCGTCCTGACACGATGACTGTACCCATCCCCACTTACGCTTCACAGGGTTTTGCCTACTGCACACACAAAGGTACATGACACTCAGCCTGTCCTGCGTTTTGAAACCCCTAGACAGTTTGGAGCCTTAAAAGGGAAAGGGAAGAACTTTCCAGAATCAGAAGTGGGGGTTAGGACAGGGAGTCCTTCAACACAAAGCCTGGTACCATGTATAAATATTGGACCTCCAAAGCCACTCATCAGAACACTCCTGGAACTATGGAAGTCACAGAATGACTACTCTGTTCCTAGAGGACTGCCCTGATGCCTGTAGGACTGCCTTGCTGTGTGAGAAGAAAGTCTGGACCTGCTTGCCTTCATACAAGGCTAACCAGTATCATGGGTTCATTTTAGTGCTTTGCTTGGGCACACTTACTTTAGCTTAGGTCTGCGGCCTGTGCCCTCTTACCTAGTTAAATGATTAATTTTCATTTATTAATTTTAGTTCATTTTAGCAGAGCTTGCTTTAGCTGGGCTTTTTTATTTTTCAAATCTGCTGCTGTTCGGTGAAAGTGTACTGTATACCTCTCTCTGAGGCTGCCCAATGCTGTACATTATAATCTATCTAGTATTGCTGTCACAAGAGTGCATAGCCAACCTTGACACTTAGACACCTTACCACATCAGGCCTGTTTCTCAGAACACAGCACGTTTTGTTATAAAAACATCACACAGGTCAAAAGAAGGTTAGAGAGGTCATTCCAGCCAAGGGAGCCGTCCTATGCTGTGTGCCACTTCATTGCCTCTTTGCTGACCTCAGCCCTGTCTCTGCAGTCAACCGAGGAGTTGACGGGCAGACCCCTGCTTTCAGGTATGGGGGAGGGTCTTGCTTCCATTGACTAGTAGGGGCAGAGAAGGGCTATCATTGCTGTGCTTTCATGTAGAGGCCAAGCACACAGATAAGGATTTGTAGGTGCTTGTTTATTTGTTTTACACTCATGGTCACAATTTTAACTATGATATGTTTCATCCTCCTAATAATCACAGCCCATAAAGTTTATCATAGATTGCAATCTTTTCAATAAAACTTTAATTCAGCTACAGTGATGTCACACCAAGTGTCCAGAACGAGAGAGGCACCACTTGGGGGTCAGGGGCTTACTCCGGGTGGATCTGGGTGCTAGTGTAGGTGTTTGAGAGACTGTTATGTCGCTGTTGCTCTGAAAGGGAGGTCAGCAGACCAGCCCTTGAAGTCACTCTGGGAGGCCTGGGTTCAGGCGCAGGTCTAAATCCTTTTGACTTAGGCAGGAGGGCAGCAGGGCAGCAGGGCAGCAATCCAGTAAGGCAGTAGTGCAGCAGAGTGGAAGCCCTTTCAGCAACACAGCAATCCTTCTTCCTAGTAGAGTCTACAGAGGTCCAGATGTGAACTGAAGAGTTGGTGTCTGAGGTCCAATATTTATACCAGGTGCCTCCTTTGAAGATGAAGAAGCTTCTAAAGGTTTCCCTTTGAAGTGCACATGCTTCCTGCCTCCCCTGCCCTGGAACCAGACTAACTACGGGGGGTATGCAGCTTTTTGTGTGGAGGAAGGATACACCCTATTCAAGTACAAATAGGGCCATGCCCAGCTTCACCCTCCCATCCTGCCAGCGATGGCCCATCCAGGCACACCTAAGCCCCTTGTTATGTGTGGCTACCTAGGAGGAATGCAGAAAGCCCAATTGTCAGCTATATCCAGTCATGTGACCAAGAGATAGGCTGCAGGTACTAAGGGCCAGATGTAGCAAAAATCCAATTTGCGAGTTGCAAATTGCGAGTCCTTCCGACTCGCAATTTGCAACTCGCAAATTGGTATGCAGAACGGTGTCTCAGACACCGTCTGCGAGTCGCTATGGGGTCGCAAAGACCCACCTCATTAATATTAATGAGGTGGGTCGCATTTTGCGGCCCCATAGCGACTATGGGCACTCGCAAACATGGAGGCCTGCTGTAGCCTCTTTATTTTTTCGAACCTCCAAATGAAAATTTACAATCCCCTAAAATGGTGTAATTATCATCTAACATACATGAATCAGCAAAATCACATAAGGCTTCTAAAAACGTTGCTTCAGGGTCTGGGGGTCTGTATATGAGGACGTTGTAGAACGTGGAGTTGTTATTAATTTTGTATTTAAAAGACAGTGCTTCACACTCTTTTATTCTAGCAGTTTCACATACAATCTCCATTGAGGGCTGATATATTATTGCTATATCACCACCTCTCGTGCCCACTTGGTCTAATCTAATAATGACATAGCAGTGGTCATATCCAGATCCGGGGACTCATCCATCCAGGTTTCTGTTAAAAAGGTTATGTTTGAGGCACGAGCACCCAAAAGCTCCTGCAGCTCATATCTATGTTTCACCCCGGAGCAGGTGTAAATTAACAAGTCCTTCAGTTTTGAAATCTTGTCTTTTGTTTCCATAAGAGAGAAGTATTCTGCTGGGCGCGGTTTCACTTTACATGTGGAATTGCAATTATTACACTGAAAGTTCTCTCCAGTTTCCCCCAAATTGACCATATTGCATAGAGGCTGCATACCTGGCTTCCCAAGATATAGAAGCAACTCCTTAGAATATTCCTGAGGTTGAAAACGGGCAGGGGTCCTCGCGCCCGGCGCAATCTAGGTGCGGACAGGCACAGACGGGCTTGCCTTTGATGCGCCTGCTGCACATGTCCACAGCTGGAGGATCAATACATAGAGAGCCCCAGTCCAACAACTAAAGCGCCAGCCAAGATTGTGTCAATAATTGTCCTGTACCGCTCCCAGGAACTGATCATGGCCGGGAGAAGTGGAAGAAAGTGTGCTGTGAGAGAGGAGGATGGAACAACAAAGAAATGTTAAAACAAGTAAAAACCCTTAACAGACAGTCCTTGTAAAATATTGTCACAATGCTCCTTAGAGTCTTACCGGCCCGCACGTCCATGGCTGGAGCACAGCCCAACAACTAGAGCGGCAACTAAGATGGCATCAATAATTGTCCCGTACTGCTCCCAAGTACTGAACAGTGCCAGGAGTAGTGAAATAAAGTGTAATGTGCGGGAAGAGGGTGGAACAAAAAAGGATTGTTAAAAACAAGTAAAAACGCTTAAAACACAGTCCTTGTAAAATAGTGTCACAATGCTTCTTAGAGTCTTACCAGACTAGATGGGGTACCAAGGAATAAGGTGAAGAAAAATGTAAAAGTCAGGATTCCTATTTGTACCCCAAATTAAATAATGAAAAGTAAGTTGGGGTTCCTAAGAGCATGGTTAAAAAAACGAAACAAATATTAACCATGGTATTCCCACTATTGCTGTAGACTGGGTAGAGATGGATGAGCCAACATATTAAGAGGGACAGTCACGCCAGAACCGAGCGAAGGGTTGGGCTTGACTCTTAGAACCTGTGCAAGAGCCAAGGAATGAAAAAAATGTTCCATGTAAATCATGCAACAAACATCATGTAAAAATATGGTAAAGCCACTTTAAAGAAAGTGTATTTCTTTAACATGTGGATGCGTTTCATTGTAGCACTTCTCACCGCATTGAAGGGCATTTATTAAAAGTGAAAATTTTAAAATATGAACTTAGAAATATTCATGCCTCCCCTAATGACAATGCCACTACTGAAATAAGAGGCAAGTACTTGTCATGTGTACCTACATTGTTATTATGGATGGAGCAACATTATAGTTGGTTAAACATAAGAGGCTGTTGTACAGCACACTTACTAAACTCACATATTTGAAGGAACTCTCATTTGTGATAATGAAAAAAAGTAGGCTCGGTGAAATGACATTTTTGCCTGGGATCACAAATTTGTTCAAGCGGGAGACCAGGACTGATTCCAGATATTCTGGATTTACTGTGCACCATTCAGTTACTAGTGGGCATCTCATTCTCTCGCCCATTTTACATCAAATGTTTTGTAGTTAAAACAAGGTGCATGAGGTTAGAACATGAGGGAAGGTCAATGTTGCAAGAAAGCTCAGCTCGTTTTAGGCTTGAGGGACTAAAAGGACCTTGAGATGAGCTACAGACAGGCATCTATCGTGAAATTTCAGTAGCTCGCCCAGCTCTAGAACTGGGCCCGGGATTTCAGAGTGACCTACGAAGATGTGTGTGATGGGCAAGCACGGTTGAGGACGTGGATCTGATAGGGCCTTTGCTGTCACTTATTCCACATCAGTTTGCTGCCTGTGGATCAGGTCAAGCCACGTTTCAGGTCCTAAATTCATGTCCTTTTTAGGAAAAAAACAATGATTGAATTCCCAATAAATAAAGAAAGTTTTGGGGTAACAGCGAGGCAGCCCGTTTACATTACATTGAACTTCATCTTGCATTCCCTAAGAGTATTTGTTTGTTTCCCATAAGTGTGTTTCTTTGTTTCCCACAAGTGTGTTTCTGTAGTTTTTCATGCAACATATGGCTCTTTTATGTGAAGAGAGTTGCTTCTAGGCCTCTAAATGAGTTCCTGTTGTGGGTGAATGATCATGATGGGACACAAGTGTGTGCACAATCTGAAAGTAGCGTGAATTTCTCATAGTGTCTATCAATTTGTTGTAAAGGTGATCAAGGCTTCATGCACATGCAATCTGGGCTACTATAAGGCCTGCTCTTGCTGCCCATCCCAAGTCTGATCTGCTTATGCTACGTGTGGGCTTATGCTCACCTACCCTCCTGGGCATCTCTGCCATGGAGGAGGAACTGGACTCTGAGGAGGAACTGGACTAGAGTGGAGAACATAGTCCAGACCATCCCAGCGCTGGCTCGCCTTTTTCAAGTAATTGAAAACTAACATACCTAAGCCTGTCCATTACCACCGCCCAATGTTACCAGCCCATCGTATTCTTTTTATTTGGGTACACCTCGATGCTTGCTGGGAAATCGCAGCCTCACAACCCCCCCTAACATTATTGACTAAGCTGAGCCCCTGCATAAAAGTTGCACTTTAAGAGGCAAACTTACTGTTTTGTCGCACTGCGCAGCAATGGAGGGGCCTGCGGAGAGAGAGACCCGGTCTAGTCTCTCCGCGGGTACGTTTGGGACGGGAGGAAGTGGCGCGGAGGCACCCTATTGGAGGACAGGTAAGTAGGGGAGGGAGTTAGTTAGGGTATAAAAGGGGGGTGGAGGATGGGGTCGGCTTCTTTCTCCGCGCTGACTAGTTAGCTAGGGGAAAGTTTTGACCACCCACCCACCCTACATAGTAAGGGAAGGGGGGAGGATGATGTTTAGGTCAAGGAGGGTAGGTAGGTAAGGTTTTCGTTAGCAGTCATTTAGGGCAGGTGATTTGAGAGGTAGCAGGAGATGGGGGAGGGTGGAGAGCCAGATGCGGGCTTGTCCACCCTTCCAGGGGGAAAAACAAGGAGGTGAAGGATCAGAGCAGGGGGAGGGTAGGTTTAAAGCAAGGAAGGCATGGGAGGAATAGGGGAGCGTATACAGTAGGAGAATTGAAGGGAGCTATCTGAGGAGAGAAGGAAGGAAAAAGGATGTTGTAAAGTTTAAGGTCTGGTTTAAAAGGACGATATACAGTTAAAATGTTAAATGATGTTTGTGTTAAACCCTGTCCTAAAATAAATAACCTTTTACACCAACAAAGAGTGTCACTGTATGTATGTCCCGATGGAGGGGCCCGCGGAGAGAGAGACCCGGTCTGGTCTCTCCGCGGGTACGTTCGGGACGGGAGGAAGTGGCGCGGAGGCCCCCTATTGGAGGACAGGTAAGTTGGGGAGGGAGTTAGTTAGGGTATAAAAGGGGGGTGGAGGGTGGGGTCGGCCTCTTTCTCCGCGCCGACTAGTTAGCTAGGGGAAAGTTTTGACCACCCACCCACCCCATATAGTAAGCAAAGGGGGGAGGATGATATTTAGGTCAAGGAGGGTAGGTAGGTAAGGTTTTCGTTAGCAGTCATTTAGGGCATGTGATTTGGGAGGTAGCAGGAGATGGGGGAGGGTGGAGAGCCAGATGCGGGCTTGTCCACCCTTCCAGGGGGAAAAACAAGGAGGTGAAGGATCAGAGCAGGGGGAGGGTAGGTTTAAAGCAAGGAAGGCATGGGAGGAATAGGGGAGCGTATACAGTAGGAGAATTGAAGGGAGCTATCTGAGGAGAGAAGGAAGGCAAAAGGATGTTGTAAAGTTTAAGGTCTGGTTTAAAAGGACGATATACAGTTAAAATGTTAAATGATGTTTGTGTTAAACCCTGTCCTAAAATAAATTACCTTTTACACGAACAAAGAGTGTCACTGTATGTATGTCCCGATGGAGGGGCCCGCGGAGAGAGAGACCCGGTCTGGTCTCTCCGCGGGTACGTTCGGGACGGGAGGAAGAGGCGCGGAGGCCCCCTATTGGAGGACAGGTAAGTAGGGGAGGGAGTTAGTTAGGGTATAAAAGGGGGGTGGAGGGTGGGGTCGGCCTCTTTCTCCACGCCGACTAGTTAGCTAGGGGAAAGTTTTGACCACCCACCCACCCTATATAGTAAGGGAAGGGGGGAGGATGATATTTAGGTCAAGGAGGGTAGGTAGGTAAGGTTTTCGTTAGCAGTCATTTAGGGCAGGTGATTTGAGAGGTAGCAGGAGATGGGGGAGGGTGGAGAGCAAGATGAGGGCTTGTCCACCCTTCCAGGGGGAAAAACAAGGAGGTGAAGGATCAGAGCGGGGGGAGGGTAGGTTTAAAGCAAGGAAGGCATGGGAGGAATAGGGGAGCGTATACGGTAGGAGAATTGAAGGGAGCTATCTGAGGAGAGAAGGAAGGCAAAAGGATGTTGTAAAGTTTAAGGTCTGCTTTAAAAGGACGATATACAGTTAAAATGTTAAATGATGTTTGTGTTAAACCCTGCCCTAAAATAAATGACCTTTTACACCAACAAAGAGTGTCACTGTATGTATGTCCCGATCAAGGTTTGCTGTAGTTGGTTGTGGTTTGAAAGCAAGAGAGCAGGGCAGTGACATTTATTTATTTGAGAGCTTTATATAGTGCCGCTCACTACATTGGACATTTCAGAGCGCTGTTTTGAGTACGAGCGAGTCATTGAAGGTTATTTTCATTTGTCTCATATTTTGGGGACTGTTTTTAGGAAAACAAAAGGATCGGCCAGTCAATAGTCAGGCGCCTGTATTGCCTTGAAAAAATAAAGACCTTTTATGGGCAGATATCAAGTGTAAGTGAATGTGACACCAAAAACCGAAAGCACAAATTCCGCACTTTCCTGACTCATTGAGCATAATTAGTACATCACTGCCAGAAAATCACTGCAGCACACTGAACACGTGCAAGAGAAAGCGAGATACTTTGTAATGAACGGTGAAATAAATCAGACCTGTATCAAGTGTAGCAAAAACGTACAGAGCACAAATCAGGAAAAACAAATATGCAGTGTCATTGCCAGCTAAAACAAGAGGAATGGACTGGAAAGTCCCATTTGAAAATGTGTTTCAGCTCTTCTGCGGAAACTTTACAAATTAAACCTTGTCCTCAGCCGAGGTCGGGGCATGGCATGTAGCTACATACACACTGATGCAATTTACCCTCAGTGGTTTCTGTGAAACTAAATCCTCTCCTTCTCATTGATCGACTGTGGGGACCAGGCAAACAGGAGAGCTGATAGTTGGAAAAAACCTGAATGTAATCTAAGGAAAAATCTAGAACGTTTCTGATAAAGACTGCTTTCCAAACTTCCCCTTAAATGATACCTTCTTTCTCTACGGGGCCGGAGTGCTCATATAATGCCAGAGAAAGGTAAGGCTTGGAAATAATGAAAATGTTTTACAGGCTTATGCTAGGGTCAAAGGTCAGCGCTCATATCCTTCTCGTTAAAAAAGGAGCAGTGCTTACTTTCACCCACCTCATTTGTGTGTCTTTTTTTTTTTTTTAACAGGCAGTTAAAACACTCAAAATCGAAGCTAAATTCAAGTTCGACCAAATGAAACCCAGCAGGCCACTGATTTAGGTTTGTTTTTACTGAGCTCCATTCTCTCAACTCTACTGAGTCTGAAATTACAGAAGCATTGAGAGTAGCCGAGGACCCACTGGATAGAATATTCTAGAGGAGACACAGTGGCGATACCAAGCTTTTAGGTAGACTGTTGTATGTAAGAAAAGGATCAAGTGGGACCCTACCAAGATTCATGCAGGTACTGGAGGTATATATGTTTAGCATTCCTTTCAAGACGCTATAATCAGCTTTAAATAGTATTTGTTATTAATCACTAACTTTGTGTGAGATTAAAACTAAGGTGCCCTCACCTGCAGCTGTAAGTTTAGCAACTAAGCTATATTTCTTCACCAAAAATACTTCCTTTCAGGCAACCACTTTATGAATACTATGTTGAAGAAAGATCCAAATTGTGCCTTCGGTATGCATTTACAAACATTGTACAAGCACTGGCTAAAGCCATAACATTGTCCTACGCATATAACTGTGCTGTACTATGACACTATAGAGGTGCCAGTGCTAATGACTGCGCACTACACCAGTGGTTCCCAAGCTTTTGACTTCTGTGGACCCCTACTTTATCATTACAGGACCCTAGGGACCCCCACAGAATCATTATTGGAATCCATGTACCACTGAGTCATCACCGGAAGTCGGGGACCACGGTGTAAACATTGTTGCTGCTTTGAAACGTAAAATAATACACAAAAACTACAGAAGCAAGCAATTATCAAACACATACACAAATGATAACACATTTGATCTAATTTGCAAACAAGTATAAATAAAAAAATAAAACATGTAGTTCTAATAGGAAGGTTGGACCTTTTCTAAATTCAATTGAAGCCGCACATCGTCCACGCTATATTCTGTTTGATGCACCTGCACCGCTCCCATGAATAAATCCGAGGATACTGATTTAATTTTTAGCCTTCACTTTCAAATTCCTTGACATTTACAGTACATCTTAAAATGTTCAATTGTACATTTAGCAACTTTATTTATATACACTTTATTAATATGTTAATATTATTTAATTTTCGAAGCAGTCAGGGACTCCTTAAGGAGGCTTCGCGAACCCCACAGGTCCCCGGACCATAGGTTAGGAACCACTGCACTACACCATAACGTTTGAATGATGCATTACAGCTGGCAAGATAGGTAAGTAAAATAACTGGTCACTGCTGACATCTCAAGTGATCTGAAAAGCATGAGTTGAATCCTACTAGCTCAGTCCTTCAGTAGTTCGTAAATTATGGTGGCTAAAGTTCAAATTTGTTAATTATGGTGCCTAATAGCATTAACAATTTGGTATTAATGCTATGTACACACGAAGAAATAAATTACTAATATTTGGTCTATCACAAATACTGCTTACCGCAGAGAAGAATGGAGCTTCTATCAGGATTTTGTGGGATGGCGCCCACAAAAAGTGGCAGAAGTCCTGTCTCATCCCCACTTGGAGTGCTTAGGGTGGACATGACGTCATGCACTTTGTTGAATGTGTTCCACTTGTGCCAAACATTGCTAACCTGAAACCCATAGCACACTGACTGCACTTTTTGGAAAATCGTCATGGTTGAACTCGCTATCATTTTCCAGCAGTGACAGCTAGGACCTTCAGCAGCAGAAAGGAGAAGAGATCAATATAGCTGTGTGAAAAATGTTGACGTTTTTAAATACGATAATCATAGATAAAGTGCCTAAGCAAGATCGAGGACAGTGTTGACCTCAAGAACAAATGAAGCAATGTGTCTCTAAGGAGATTAGACAGATAGTAGTTAAATCAGCATGGTCAATTAAATAAGACCCAAGTGTCAAGAACTGCCAAATCCAGTGAAAAGTAGAAGCCATGAGGGTTTATTAAATAATTAGAGTGCAATGCAGGGGCAAAAATAATAGTCACAAAGTGTGGTAAATAAAATAGGAAGTTAGCGCAAGCCGCAATTAAATGCAGCAAAGAGAATGGCAAGAAATCAAGTCTCAGAGTAAAATAGTGAAAGCCCTACATATGAGACGGACAGACAAAGGGTCTGCTCTCAAAAGTGGGGCCAAACTAGAAGTCTCACCTCCCCACTGGAGCCTGTTTTATATAAATTGTAAAGTACCCCTGCCGCACATTCTAGGGATATTGCAAGTCACAGAAGAGTTCCATGACCAAATAGAGGAATGAGGTCCAAGGTCGAGTTCCTTTATAAGACTATTGAACTTGAAAACGTTAATTAATTTAAATTCGTAATAAAAACTACACACTTTCTTAGTTATTTAGGCCTGTCATCAAACCCCTTGCATCAAACGTGAAAAAAACCCAAAACATTCACATCTCACAGAACCTCTGCAGGACTTTGAAAAGGAAGTAAAAGCCTCGCCTGCTCCCAACCCACCGCACGGCAGCCAACCTCCACCTGACTAGGCCCGGTGTGGTAATGTGAATTCAGTCCTGTAATGATCAGTATATATTTTCTTGGTATCGTTCCTCTCTCTATTCCCCCCTTCTCTTTCCCATTGTTAAGTTCCAATTGGAATGTTATGTATTGAATGACAAAGCTGTGAAAGGACAGGTGCTGAGGGAGAATCTGATGGAAGTTGTGGCTGGAGTTTATTCTTCCAATGAACTAAATCATAACATTGGAGACATTTCTATCGCTTGTGTACTTCATTAGGACCATCTTTATTTCCCCAATTAAGGAAGATTCCACACCCTGCTCCAAATCCACCACAAGGATGCTAATTCATGTTGTGCATGTCCAAAGGCGGTGCACAGTGGAGAAAGAACACAGGCCACATACACCCAGGCCACCAGGAGGTTGCCATTATTTATTATTATTATTTTTTGATACTATGGTACTACTGAGGTACTATCACTCTGAGGGGGTACCAATGACCTCCACACGGGTCTGGTGGTCAGCTTGAGCTCAATAAATGCCCCTTTTCCTCTAATAATTGAGGACTCGGGGACAGAGTCCCTAGGTCCTCTAATGGACCTTCAGTGTTGCAGCCAGCAAATCAGATTGTTTCCATGAATCAATATTTCGACTCGTACTGTGATGTTAGAATGCCTGATGTCAGAAAAAGCTCAGTCAACCAATCAGGTTCTAGTATATTTCTAATTCTGGTAACACAGTAGTAGCACAGTATGTAACATGGGATTACTACGGTACAAACTGTCCTGATTTCTATAACTTTTTCTTTAGGTGAAAACTTTATACCTAACACAACCCCTGTTAAAATGCTCATTTCTTGGAAAAAACTGAACCGATTCATACCAACTTTTAAAAAGCATGCTTCCTGATTAAAGTTCTAACTGTGTGCCAAATTTAGTGTTAATCAGTTCCATCCTTTTGTCTGTATTGGAGAGCAAACTTTCCTATGAAAATTAAAATTGGAAATCACACTTTTGGGAGCCACTCTACCCCCACTTTTTCTTCACTTCAGGATCAATGTTTCCATGACAGAGCCAAAGTAGATTGTGAGAAACTGTGTTGTTGGTTGAAGGAGGAGGGGTGACCACTTATAAAGCAACAGCCACGCACCGCCAGGGTGAGCCACAAAATTCACTAAATTAACCTGTGCTTAATCCTCTGGTAGCTTTGCATAGAAGCAATCAGGCTTAACTTAGAGGAAATGTGTAAAGTATTTATGTACCACACAAACAGTAATACAGTGAAAACACAACAAACGAAAAAAAAAAAACCTTCAACAGTACTGCGAAAAAACTTTTGAAACACAAATGGGTATGGTGATGTCACCTTTGCATTTTTTCTGATTATGTACCCTCTTGTATTTTATATATTAATTTAATTGAGTGCACATTTCAGTTTACTTTCTGAGCCTGCGGATGGACTCTCAGAGGACAGCCTGATTCTGTGGCCTGCTGTGTACTCCACAAGGCTGCTTTGCTGCACCTGGAAGGACTGCTTTGTTGCCTGGGGTTTGCCTTGAACCCTCAGATGCCTGCCCTGCTGCTTGAGGTCTGCTTCACCAACTGAACCCAGGTCTGCTAGAGTGACTCCAAGGACTAGTTTTCTGGCCTCCTATTCAGAGCCAAAAGGCATAACAGGCTCCCACCAGCTTGAACCCACACCCTGACCCAGCCTGAGTGAGTCCTAACAAAGTGGTGCCCCTCCGGTCTTGGACCCTTGGTGGTGGTGATAAAGGTGCCCAAATAGCCAAAATCCAGAACTTGGGACTTAGACACTTTTTGGATAAAACTGCTCTGAGAACCGAAGGAAGACTGGGACCAACCTACTTGTCGATCCATCCAAGGTGCATCTCTGTTCAGCCTGACTTTGCAGTTGATTCCACCACGTTCTTCTCCACAGCAGCAAATCCTGTTCAGTGGATCTTCGCCAAAGGGGTATCTGGCCTCCCAGAAATCTCATGTGCTACAGCTTACTGCCTCGTTCCACTGGATTTTTTTTTACTTCCAGAAAAATGGCTAAGGACCTCATTACGAGTCTGGCAGTCTACATCCCGGTGGGGTGGCGGTGGTCAGAGTTATGGTCAGCCATGACGGTGCTGATCATGAGTCCAGTTTCCAAAAGACTTTTCATGGCTGGGACCCTGCCGTAAAAAGGCTGCTGGAAAACCAATGCTGGGGGCCACAGGAGGGTCCCTGTAATGCCCATGACCATGTGGTGGGCAGTGCAGGGGTTCCCCTGTCCAGCACCCTCAGAATGCACACTTATGATTCACAAATGTCTCACTTATACTCCAGGTAATACTATGATTTTATTAATTTTGCTTGAACATTTTTGAAAGACTTACCTCTATGTTTGCAGACTGGCTGACAATTCTACATAATAGATTTGCAGTGTGAAGGAACATGCACATTTAGTTTTTCTCTTTTTCCCTCAATTAAAAACATTTTCCCATGTGTGATATCCCTTCCCAAACACATTCAGAAACAAAATCAGCTGTCTTGGGCATTTTCCCACACATTTCACAACTTATGCTGACATAAAGTAAATGTAAGTTTAGAAATACAATCAGTTTGGCTAATGACATTGCAATTTGCCAAATCCTAGAAAAATCCCATGAATATATTGTTTTCCACATCCATAGCGTATACTTGGGACTGTGGAAAGGTGCTCCTGGAAAAATCATCCAATCTTGATTTTATGAATCACGATCTTCAATGTTTCAGTCTATATGCTATCTGATGTGTACATGCATTTGAATACAATATACAATCTGTTTTTGAATGAGCCACATGGTGCAGCATTTTGTAGCACTAATCGCTTTTTACTAAAGGTAACACCATCTTCTACAGGTTTATCCATCCATTTTTGTTAGGCAATGTTCAAGACAAAGTAGAAAAAAGCATTAGCTATTCAAATTTAATTTATACTCCTGAGGGTTATCAAATTGAGATGTACAGTATTAGGCAACATTTTTATGAACTTGTATTAACATTTTTGTTCAATAAAGGTGTTGGTAAATGACTATTAGGTTTTATCACTGAATAAATTGATTTAATAATAGTACATCATAATCAAATCTTGCAAAATGTGCATACTGTAGCTGTGGTAATATTATTTTATAACACTTTATGAATGGTTGAAAAATAAAACTGCAAGGCATCTGCCCTTAAAACACTCAACTTACAGGATCTCTAAGATCAGTCTGGGAACTTAACAGTTAACTTGTAAGATAGGCCTAATGTCAACATCAGGACAGTGCGCGCTCTACAGGCGATGTAAATGCAAAAACCCAGTCCTTATGCACAGGCATATTTCATGCATTGTGTTTCTATGCAGTATGTTAACCTTTTGCATTGCAGAGCTTTCACCTTGAAAAGTCATTAATGCTGTTTGTAATTCATTGTTCATTTGCAAGGCATGTTTGCAGGACTACAGGGTGTGGTCCTTTATTCTAAGACTTTCTAGAAGCCTTTCTTGCAGCATGGTTGGGTGTGGCTCATGGGCGGGGCTTGGCTCTATATAAGGGAGCCAGCCCAGCTCCACGTGCTCACGATTCAGAGGTCCCGGTGCAGAACAGCAGCATTTTCTATAGCTCCTGTCCCGGAGGCCTATCCAGTCATTTCCAGGCCTGCACTTGCTTATCTGGTGATCTTCAAGCAGGGCGGTAAGGCGGAGGTCGGGTTAGGACCCCGACTCCGTTTTCCAGTGACACTCGAGTTTTGCGCGTAAACTGGAAATCGCGTGTGCAATTGTTTTCATGGCATTTGTATAGTGAATTCCGAATCGGTAACAGTGTGCGTGATTCTTTCCAGGCATTTACTTCTTAGCATTCAGATCGGCAGTGCACGCGATCATTTCATGGCATTTACATTGTGAAGTCTGAATCGGCAACAGTGTGCGCGATTCTTTCCAGTCATTTATTTCTTGGCATTCATATTGGCAGTGCGTGCGATCATTTCATGACATTTACATTGTGAATTCCGAATCGGCAACAGTGTGCGCGGTTCCTTCCAGGCATTTATTTCTTGACATTCAGATCGGCAGTGTGCACGATCATTTCATGGCATTTACATTGTGAATTCCGAATCGGCAACAGTGTGCACGATTCCTTCCAGGCATTTATTTCTTGGCATTCAGATCGACAGTGTGCGCGATCATTTCATGACATTTGTATTGTGAATTCTGTATCGGCAACAGTGTGCGCGATTCTTTCCCTGCATTTAACTCTTGAATCATGGTTCGGCATTGTGCAAGATCGTTTCATTGGATGGAAATCTAGATGTTCGAATCGGCAACAGAGTGCGTGATTCTTTCCTGGTGTGTAACTTTTGAAGTCTAGATCGGCGGAGTGAGCAATCATTTCTAGACATTGAAACCTAGATGTGCAGTTTTGATTTAAGTGCATAATATTCCCTGAACATTTGAGTCTTGAAACTCTTAATCAGAGAGTGACATAGAAGTGTTATTCATGGTATTTGTACAGTTCATTCATGCAGAGAAAAAAAAGCTGTGTGCTCTTTGATTCTTGCTACAATGCAGAGATTGTTCTAAGAAGTATTTTGGAGAGAGTTTATTGTTCAAAACATAATATGCTAATTCTGGAATGTTCATGAGAAAACCTTCCATAACCTTTTCTTGATTTCCAGGTACCTAGATTCTTGAGGCCTAGTTATAGTGAAGCCTTAGGCCATTCGTGTTTTCATCATAAGTGTTTATTTGAAACAAAACTTATTGAAAGTCAATGTGATTAATCTTGCAATTGTGTTGTTTAACTCTTGCTTCCACAGGTCTCCTTCCCCGTTGTTCCCAACCCAAAACCCATTCCCCCACTTGGCCATTCTTTAACTCTGTGCTATATAACTAGTGGAGTTTGGAGCTGCCAAGAGGTGGACATGGTGGGAACATGCGCAAGCCCCGAAGATCTGGTCTCCTTGACAGAATAGTGAGCCCACAAATTTGTAATCCTCCTGGTTTGCGCTAGGTTCTCAATAAGGCCACATTGGATGAGTTAGGTAAAGTTAGCACGCAGCTCCAATCGGATGTGGTAGCATCCAAAGATATACCAACCAGTTTAGCTGAGAGAGTGAGTCAGTCACAAGAACGAGTAGGAAAGAAGAAACAAGGTCCTCTGGGTGTGGGTTGGTTTGGTACTCCTCCTCAAGGTTCAGGAGGTAATCCTCCAACTAACATTTCCCTCAACGTTCCTTGAGCCATTCCTCTGGCTCCTCCAGAACGGTTTTCAGGTGATCCTCTGAAAGCGCAATCTTTTTTGACTCAAGTAGAATTGCATTTTACCTGTAGACCACACACTTTCCCTGACACCCAATCCAGAGTGGCCTTCCTGTTATCTTACTTGACTGGAGACGCGGCCACTTGGGCAATTCCTCTTGTGCGTAAAGACAGTCCCCTGCTTTACAAATGGAAAAACGTTTTCAGTGAATTTGAGAGAGTGTTTGATCGAAGAACAGTGACTCTATCAGCAGACCGAGAACTGTTAGAATTGCGACAAGGCAATAAAGATTTAGGGGGTCATTCTGACCTTGGCGGTCCATAACCGCCATGGCGGAGGGCGGCGGAAGCACTGCCAACAGGCTGGCGGTGCTTCCTGGGCGATTCTGACCGCGGCGGTAAAGCCGCGGTCAGAAAAGGGGAGCTGGCGGTTTCCCGGCGGTTTCCCGCTGGCCCAGGGAATCCGCCATGGCGGCGCTGCTTTCAGCACCGCCATGGGGATTCCGACCGGCTACCCGCCAGCCTGTTTCTGGCGGTGTCCACCGCCAGAACCAGGATGGCGGGAACGGGTGCCATGGGGCCCCTGGGGGCCCCTGCACTGCGCATGCCACTGGCATGGGCAGTGCAGGGGCCCCCTAACAGGGCCCCACAAAGATTTTCACTGTCTGCTTAGCAGACAGTGAAAATCGCGACGGGTGCCACTGCACCCGTCGCACCCCTTCAACTCCGCCGGCTCCATTCCGAGCCGGCTTCATTGTTGAAGGGGCTGTCCCGCTGGGCCGGCCGGCGGTCTTCTGGCGGTCACCCGCCGGCCCAGCGGGAAAGCCGGAATGGCCGCCGCGGTCTTTTGACCGCGGATTGGTCTTTCTGCGGGAACCGCTTGGCGGGCGGCGACCGCCGACCGCCGCAGTCAGAATGACCGCCTTAGTTACCTACTTGGCTAGTTTTAATCGGCTGATAGCAGAGACATCCTGGCCTGAAGAAAAGCAAGCAGCCCTGTTCTACTAAGGACTCAGAGATGAGCTAAAAGACATTCTTGCCCAGATCGATCCTCAACCTACAGATTGTCAAGATCTGATAAACCTTGTTTTGAGAATAGACCATTGTCTTGCAGAACGACAAGGAACACGCAAAAAGACTGAGAAATATTCCTGGCATGTTCACGAACATAGAGAATCAAGAACTCCGAAAGAGAGTAGTCATGAACCAATGGAAATTGGAACTATCAGGCAGCCGTTGACAAAAGGCGAAAAAGACCTACGTAAAAAGAACGGACAATGTCTTTACTGTGGGCGCAAGGGCCACTTTGCCAAAGAGTGTCCAATAAAACCAAAGAGCAAACAAGGTCCAATCAAGAAAATAGCCACAAATGCACAAACAAGCAGGAAAACTAGATCACCCAAGATGTAAAGAAGGGTTGCTCTTGGGTGTCACCATGGACCCTTCACATTCAAGGCATCTAAAGTTAGACATCGAAGTACAAGTAAAGAAGAAGAAATATCTTTAAAAAGCCTTAGTGGATTCTGGGGCTACTGGTAACTTTGTGGATGCACAATTGGTACAAACATGGGGGATCCCACGCACCAAAAAGAAAACCCCAGAGATCATACAAGCCGTAGATGGAAAACTTTTAACTGGAGGCCCAGTGACTCTGCAGACTGTCCCCTTGTTGGTGACCAGTAATGGGGGAGATCAGAATATCAAACATGAAGAGAAAATCATTGTTGACGTCATCCATGCTCCTCAGTATGGAATCATTGTTGGACTGACATGGTTAAGCTATCATAACCCTGAAATCAACTGGTCAGAACGGAAAATCGTATTCTCCTCTATCTTGTGTAATGAAAAATGTCTCCAGACATCAAGAGCCGCAAAACCTTGCAAAGCTCACGTAGCAACAGCTGCTGAAAAAGATGTAACGCTGCCCTGGCAGTATTCTTTATATCTAGATGTTTTTGATGAAAGAGAAGCAGAAACCTTGCCACCTCACAGACCATATGACTGTCAAATTGTTCTAACTCCTGGTGCTATACTCCCTAGTTGTCATGTGTACGACTTGTCAGAAAACAAAAATCAACACCTAAGAAAATACTTGGATCAATTTCTAGCTAATGGCTTTATTCCTCTCCAAGTCTCCTGCAGCGTCTCCTCTTTTTTTGTCCCCAAGGCTAATTGGGATCTTCAAACTTGGATAGACTATAGAGGTTTGAACAAAATCACAGTCAAAAACAAGTACCCCTTACCGCTGATTCCTGTCTTGTTAGACTCAAGAGGTGCTTACCATTTGGTCAGAATGAGAGAAGGCGATGAATGGAAAACTGCCTTTAAAACCCAATATGGTCTGTTTGAATACACAGTCATGCCCTTTAGGCTTTGTGACGCTCCAGCAGCATTTAAATTATTTCTGAATGACATCCTTAGAGAGTATCTAGATCTATTTGCAATAGTCTACATCGACGATATCTTAATCTATTCAGACAATGAAGTCGAACATGTACAACATGTCAAGAAGATTCTCACAGCCCTTCGAAAGCACAATCTGTATTGCAAATTAACCAAATGTGAATTCCATGTTACCACCGTCGAGTTCTTAGGAGTCATCCTTACTCCTCACGGTATGGTCATGGCAGAAAGAAAAGTACAAGCAGTAATTCATTGGCCCACTCCAAAGACTGTTCGAGACGTTCAATGCTTCCTAGGTTTGGCAAACTTCTATTGCAGGTTCATAAATCATTTCTCTCAGACAGTGGTGCCAATCACCAAGTTGTTGAGAAAGAAAGAACCATTTGTGTGGTCCCCTGAAGCTGACAGAGCATTTTCAACCTTAAAAGAAGCTTTCTCCACTGCCCTAGTCTTGACTTATCCGGACGTTATCCAGTGGAGAAGTGTGGCTCAATAGTTAGAGCGGCAGACCCTGAAGCAGAGATCTGGCTCAAGACCAGGGTTCAAGTCCCGCTTTGGCAGGTCTTGGGCTCAATTCCCCTTGACCAGATAATTCTCGCCTCGGTGCCTAATCTAATTCATGGGTCCAACTCTGGGCAATAGCTTGCTTAATCTCCACAACGGCCCCAACAGCGCTTGGATGCCTGGCTTCACCCTGGGGGTGCTCAGGAGTGGGCGCCTCACAGGGAAAAGCCAGGAGGGGTTCCATAGCGGTATGAGTACAGCGCCTTGAGACCCTAACGGGTGAGTAGTGCGCTATACAAGTGCTAATTTTTACGTTGAGCATCCATTCATAGTAGAAGCAGATGCTTCAGATGTAGCTACTGGTGAAGTGTTATCACAACGCAATAAAGATACTGGTCAACTACATCCTGTAGCCTACATGTCTCGAAAGCTGAACAAAGCAGAACAAAATTATGTTATTGCTGAGAAAGAGCTTCTGGCAATCCGTGATGCCTTCAAAGAATGGAGACACCATGTGCTAGGCGCGAAATACACTATCACAGTACATACAGATCACCACAATCTCCAGTTCATGAGTTCAGCTAGACTTTTGACTCCTCGGCAACTCCGATGGATGCTGTTTTTTGCCGAGTTTGATTTTGTGGTAACCTTCCACCCCGGAAAGGATAATCGCGAAGCGGATGCTTTGTCCCGTCAAGATTCTACTATGTTACCCGCGATTCAGTCTCCTAGTTGTATCACTGCTCCAGATAAAGTTCTTTACATCATAAAAACCAAATACTTTTTTGAAGAAATCCGTAATTCCTTCACCATTGAGAAGTGGCAAAAATGGGCTCAAGCAGATCCCAAAAGATCAATCAAACAAGGACTACCTTTCCATGATGCCAGTTTATTTGTTCCAACTACCAAGTTGCGTAAGTTGGTATTTCATTGGTTGCATGTTATACCTACGGCAGGTCATCCAGGTATTCCTAAAACTCTTTAATTAGTTCAACGCTACTTTTGGTGGTCTACTTTGATAAAAGACGTCAAACAGATGGTAGCTAACTGTGAAGTTTGTGCTCGCATCAAGTCAAGTCATTCAAAGCCAAGAGGTTTGTTACATCCTCTCCCAACTCCACTTTGACCTTGGGAGTACATCTCATTAGACTTTATTACTGGTCTACCTATGGTTCAACATCACTCATTAATCCTTGTGGTGGTAGATAGTCTCACGAAATATGCACATTTCATTGCTTGCAAGAAATTTCCCACCTCCAGTGAACTGGCAATAATCCTTTTAAATCGAGTGGTCCGATATCATGGATTACCTAAAGTGATTCTCTCCGATCGAGGATCACAATTTGCCTGTAACTTCTGGAAAACGTGGTGCAAAACACTTCAAATCACTTCTACACTGCCTACCAGTCATCATCCTCAAACAGATGGGCAAACAGAGTGATTAAATCAGACATTGAAACAATACCTACGTGCTTATGAGGAGAAAGCACTTCATTCTTGGACATCAATGCTTTGGTTAGCTGAACTAGCCCATAATAACTCGTATCATACTTCCATTGGTGTCACCCCCTTTTTTGGTCTGTTTGGCTATCATCCTGCTACCCTGCCAATCACGATTCCTCAAGAAAGTACACTTACACCAGCCGTGTTAGAGACGATTCAACAACTCCGTCAAACCCAGAAACAAATCCAGCAACACCTAGATAAAGCTAAACAAAAGTATAAAAAGCACTATGACAAGAAATATTGTGAAGGACCCCAATATAAGCCATGTGATAGACTGTGGCTTTCCAAACGTCATATTTACTTAAAGAAAAAGCATATGTTTAATCCCAAATTCATAGGTCCTTACACGATTCTTCAGCAAATTTATCCAGTGACCTATAAACTGCAGTTACCAAGGTCACTGGGTATTCATCCAGTATTTCATACTTCACTCCTGAAAAGAGCTGTCCAAAAAGTCCTCTCCCAGCCAGCTCCAGTTCTAGTACAGGGAGTATTGGAATACGAAGTTAAACAGGTGCTGGATTCAAAATTTAGAGGTCGTAATCTCTGGTATTTAATATCCTGGAAAGGTTACGGTCCCGAGAGCAACTCATGGGTCTCTGCATCTGACATTCATGCTCCACAACTAGTGAGGCGTTTTAATTGCGTACATCCAGACAAACTAGGCCCTAGAGCACGTTTGGGAGGTGGCAGTACTGTCAACATCGGGACAGTGCGCGCTCTACGAGCGACGTAAATGCAAAAACCCAGTCCTTATGCAGAGGCATATTTCATGCATTGTGTTTCTATGCAGTATGTTAACCTTTTACATTGCAGAGCTTTCACCTTGAAAAGTCATTAATGCTGTTTGTAATTCATTGTTTGTTTGCAAGGCTTGTTTGCAGGACTACAAGGTGTGGTCCTTTATTCTAAGACTTTCTAGAAGCCTTTCTTGCAGCATGGTTGGGTGTGGCTCGTGGGCGGGGCTTGGCTCTCTATAAGGGAGCCAGCCCAGCTCCACGTGCTCACTATTCAGAGGTCCCGGTGGAGAGCAGCAGCCTTTTCTAGAGCTCCTGTCCCGGAGGCCTATCCAGTCCCATTTCCAGGCCTGCACTTGCTTATCTGGTGATCTTCAAGCAGGGCGGTAAGGCGGACGTCGGGTTAGGCCCCCGACTCCGTTTTCCAATGACACTCGAGTTTTGGACCTAACCTTGAAATCGCGTGTGTAATTGTTTTCATGGCATTTGAATTGTGAATTCCGTATCAACAACAGTGTACACGATTCTTTCCAGGCATTTACTTCTTGGCATTCAGATCGGCAGTGTGCGCGATCATTTCATGGCATTTGTATTGTGAATTCCGAATCGGCAACAGTGTGTGTGGTTTCTTCCAGGCATTTATTTCTTGACATTCAGATCGGCAGTGCGGGCGATCATTTCATGGCATTTAGTAGTGAATTCCAAATCGGCAACAGTGTGCGCGATTCCTTCCAGGCATTTATTTCTTGACATTCAGATCGGCAGTGTGCGCGATCATTTCATGACATTTGTATCGTGAATTCTGAATCGGCAACAGTGTGCGCTATTCTTTCCCTACATTTAACTCTTGAATCATGGATTGGCATTGTGCGCGATCGTTTCATTGCATGGAAATCTAGATGTTCGAATCGGCAACAGAGTACGTGATTCTTTCCTGGTGTGTAACTTTTGAAATACAGATCGGCGGAGTGCGCGATCATTTCTAGACATTCAAACCTAGGTGTGCAGTTTTGATTTAAGTGCATATTATTCCCTGAACATTTGAGTCTTGAAAGTCTTAATCAGAGAGTGACATACAAGTGTTGTTCATGGTATTTGTACAGTTCATTCATGCAGAGAAAAAACCATGTGCTCTTTGATTCTTGCTACAATGCAGAGATTGTTCTAAGAAGTATTTTGGAGAGAGTTTATTGTTCAAAACATAATATGCTAATTCTGGAATGTTCATGAGAAAACCTTGCATTACCTTTTCTTGATTTCCAGGTACCTAGATTCTTGAGGCCTAGTTATAGTGAAGCCTTAGGCCATTCATGTTTCATCATAAGTGTTTATTTGAAACAAAACTTATTGAAAGTCATTGTGATTAATCTTGCAATTGTGTTGTTTAACTCTTGCTTCCACAGGTCTCCTTCCCCGTTGTTCCCAACCCAAAACCCATTCCCCCACTTGGCCATTCTTTAACTCTTTGCTATATAACTAGTGGAGTTTGAAGCTGCCAAGAGGTGGACATGGTGGGAACATGCACAAGCCCCGAGGATCTGGTCTCCTTGACAGAATAGTGAGCCCACGAATTTGTAATCCTCCTGGTTTGCGCTAAGTTCCCAATAAGGCCACATTGGGTGAGTTAGTTAAAGTTATCACGCAGCTCCAATCGGATGTGGTAGCATCCAAAGATATATCAACCAGTTTAGCTGACAGAGTGAGTCAGTTACAAGAACGAGTAGAAAAGAAGGAACAAGGTCCTCAGGGTGCGGGTTGGTTTGGTACTCCTCCTCAAGGTTCAGGAGGTAATCCTCCAACTAACATTTCCCTCAATGTTGGGATCATGCCAAGCTCCGAGGATCTGCCCTCCTTGACACCTAACCTGACTTCATATATCAATATACACTTTTCAGTAGATGCTTGCAGGTCTTGTGGGGTTCAACAATAAATTAGGAACTAAAGACTCTGTTTTGTATAAATGCATAGACATTGATTTGTGATATTAGATATCATTGTCACAGAGAGTTTTTTAATTTGGTAATAGGAATCTGTTATTTAAAGTTCTTAGAAACTATGAAAACAGGTATATCACACTCTTTATTAGCACAAGCAGTATTACATATTGTTGCGGAAAGCACCGCAACATCAGTAGAATTTCTAGTTACTTTGTTAAAATATTTCATCAAGTGTTTTAAAATGTTTGATATTTCTCATCATCTTGTATAGGTAGGAGTAATTACAGACATGCCATATATGCATATTACACTGCACACCCCATAATAAATTGTATTTTGGCGATTTAAACATTGTGTTTTATTGTAGGTTTTTTTTCCAACCATCAGTCAGAGGGAGACTGGTAAGGGTATAGCAGAACCACAAGACCAGATGCTGGAATTTGGCTTCCACAGTGGTACAAACAGGTGCACTATTAACTTCTTACAATAACTTAGCAATAACTTCAGAAGTGAGAAAGGGTTCAATTAGTTAAGGAACACCAGTAAGCTATCAAATGAAAGTATGACAAGTACAGTTTAAACATTCTATATTAACACAAATGTGTTCATGTAATAAATCATAATAAATGAAACAACGCAAATAAGTAAGAAAGTTACAAAAAATATCAATGTACTGAAGCACCAATTTTAAATTAGGAAAACTTCTAATGAGGGCAACTATCAGCACAACTGCAGTTAGCCACAATCCTTTGCTGATGGAAAGTCTGCCATACAGTGGTGGATTTTCTGACATAATGTTTCTCTGCCAAAATGGCTTCTTCCATGGCAGGTACAGGTATTTTGGTGTTGAATCTTTCATCACCCAGATTGACATGGAAAAATATAGCTGATTTCAGAAACCTCCACTATGGAGGTTGAAGACACCATCTACACCTGGCAGACAGACATCATGTCAATGAAATCTAAGCAAGTCAATTTTGTGTATACTCTTCTTAAGTGACACCTAGAAGTCCTGTGTTAGTCATTGAACATTGTGTTCTTCCCCCTCACAAGATCTTTAGTGTACAAAGATTCAGAATAAAGGCTTTTTTACATTGTGTCTTTGGGCTTGTGCTTCTGTGGAGAACCAAGTCACTCAGGCTCCTGATGGAAAATAATTTGACGCCACACTGGCTGAATATTGCTAACAGTCACACTTGTTGTGGCCTAAGATCTGCCACAGTTAATGTAAGTGCTGTTTTTAATGAGGAATGATAGCTGATTATTCTAGGCATCTCTGTAAAGGCCTCATTATTTATTTTTTGGTAGGAGGAAGGAAGTGAAGGTTAGTTCCAAAATGTTATTTGTATTTGAAAATAGCTACATGTAAATAGTTGGTCATCACACTGCAATACTAGCTAGCAGTAAACGTGGGATGGACCACAGTAGTGGTGGAAAAATGGGGAATAATTACTAAGAAATGGATAGGGTTGAGGGAAATTTAAGGAGCAAAACACACACACAAAAGAGAAACACCATTGCAATTGACAAAGTACACCTCTGAAGTTACTAAAGCACTGTCAAGTGTCAAGACTTGCTTAAACTGACTCCAACCCAGCCATAGAGTAAGTCTGATATCGCATATGGTCAACAACTGGTAATGCAACAAACTGCCATTAAAATAAAAAAAACAGAGTTA
This sequence comes from Pleurodeles waltl, assembly GCF_031143425.1. Lineage (NCBI taxonomy): Eukaryota > Metazoa > Chordata > Amphibia > Caudata > Salamandridae > Pleurodeles > Pleurodeles waltl. Next base: position 146,338,369 of record NC_090444.1, on the reverse strand, counting down.
GGGAATTAAACTACAACCACATAGGAATTAATGTTACTTTAAGTACATCAATTCTACATTTATATGGGTATGCAATTAATTTTCAAGTGATAAAATTATGTAAGTATGGTTTATTGTTTTGTTAAATTTACCAATATGCTTAATTTTAAAAATAGATGAAACTTTTTAATGTATTATTTAAAATATAAAAACAAATAAATTAATTAAAAATATACCCTTTAAACTACAAATTAAATGAAAATAAAAGTGTTAGTGATGGCAGACAATTTTATTTTAAAATTATTGTTTAATCAATAATATCTAAACAAAATAAATTACTATATTAAAATCATTATTAATGAAAATTTAATTTGAAGGGATAATATGTTATGACTATTTGTTGTATTACATCCAGATTAATTGTAATTGGTTTAAAATTATATTAAATGTATATTGTATATTAAAGTATTTTAATTATTATTTGTTTTTAAATAAGCTTTATGAAATGTCCCCATAATTTCTGAAAGGGAGAGCTCCATCCCAGTGGTGAAGACCTCCACCAACACCAAGAGTGGGAAAGCTACTGATATGAACTTTACATTCGTAAGTTCAGTCATGGGGGCTCCACCCCTCACTGGATGGGGAGGAGACAGGTAAGTCTATACCTAGATGCAAATCTCGACTCAGAAATGGTGAATAGCAAAACCGTGAAGAGTTACACCTAGGTGGAGGAGTAGATCTACACATGAATAGACCTATGCATGGGCCCGGCCAGACTCACAAAGGTAAATTTACTTGCCTAAGATACTGTCATCACCAGGTAATGAAATATATCATGTCTTTTTTTAACTGGCTTGCCTGGTGTTTTATAGGATGTTACTATGATTTATACACAGAGCAGAACAAGGTGCTTTGCCTCAACTTAATGTGGACCATTTCCTCATGGAGGTGTAAGGGGAGGAAGTTTCAAAGTATAGAATCATGTGCTTGCTGAGTAGTTCCTCCAAAACATTTGTGTGTATTAAGGTGAAGGCACAATCTAAGTCAATATAAGGAATTTCTTTAATTGCTTGAATGAAAGCAATCTAACTAAACAATAACACAGGCATCTAAGTACTTATGCGCTCAGCAGAAGGTTTTACAATTCTAACATTATTTAATGGAGTGCATACATAAACAAATACATACATACACACATAAAATCATATAGGCCTACAGTTTCCTGTCTGATTTTTATTTCTCTGCCATTTGTGGGCAATGCAAAGATTATATTCAGCAGTCAATGCAAATTATGACCACTGTGGTAGAAGCACATTTGATGGAATATAATCTTTCACACAACTATTGGTATCATCAAACTATAGACTATCTACTAGATTGATGAACTGTATACTGTCCCTAACGTAAGACCTTGTTCTTGGGACGTCTGTTTAGATATATTGGTCCACAAATCTACACAGAGGTTCCAGAACTCACCCACACCCAGATAAAATAGGATGACCCAGAGGTTTGTCTGAATCTTTGTACATCTTGGGAAGGGTATAAATCATGAGAGTCCTCGGGTGTGGTTGATTCAAGTAAGCATATTCTCTATCAGTAAATGCGCCTTCTTCTAGGGGAACAGAGGCAATGCACTTAGGCCCTCATTACGACCCTGGCAGTGAGTGATAAAGTGGTGGTAATACTGCCAACAGGCTGGCGGTAATTTCCGCCAAATTATGACCATGGTGGTGAGAACTCCCATAGACAGCCAATGTACCACACCAACCACCAGGGCGGAACCAACACTCACCACGGCGGTAGTCGCCAACAGCCAGGCGGAAGACAAAGTACTGCCACCTTTTCCGGGGCGGTACCAACGCCATAAAAAGCCTGGCAGAAATGTATCAAAGAAGAGAAAGGACTCACCATCGGAGACACCGGGAAGAAGAACGCCGCCATGGAACTGCAAGTTTTCTAGATGATCTTCTACGTTATGCTCCACCTGGAACACCGCTGACGAAGACGACGACGGTGAGTACAGCAGTTTAGCACACAAGAGAGGGAGGGAGGAAAACGAGAGTGACACACACATGCACAACACACCAGACATACACACCATACACACAACCAGTTGCACACAAAAAACAATTTGCCCCCGAAACACAGCAGAAAAATGCAAGGACAACAGGAATGGACGAAAGTGATTGTATTTAAATCAACATCTAACTAATTTATTGATTTGTCAATCAAACAGATATATACACAGTCCAATGTTCAAAGGGCCCACATGGCCATAGGGCACAGTTTAAGGCCCAACTCAAATCCTGACCTCATCCAGATAGAACTCTTCAGGGGCATTACTTTGCAAGTGGGCAGGCACCTTGGGGGGCACCTCAGCCAGATGCGGGAACAAGCCCACTGGGGTTGGAGGGGGCAACATGCCCATTGCTTTGTCCTGGGGAGTGGAAGGCCCCAGTCTCTGGTGTGGGTGACTTCCACACTGGGTCTGGAGGGGGCAACATGCCCATTGCTTTGTCTGGGGAGTGCAAGGCCACAGGCT